>NC_137614.1:22758829-22826329 GCF_963280865.1 Gymnoscopelus braueri
AGTTTTAAAAACAGAATAAAACATATGTGAAAAATATTCAGGGATTTACTTCCCTGGCCTACCTGTGCCCACAGCATTTACAAGATATTTGGCGCTGATTGGTCCAGCAATTTGCAAGATTAGCTGTTGACTATGGAAGCAAATATAGGCCATTATTCATATATTTGCTTCCATAGAAGACAGTCGCACAGACGCAACATCACAATCTCACTTTCTCTTTCTCTCATGTTCTCTCCCTGGCTCACCTACAGTACAGTATATAGCCAACCTGCTGCAGCACTACTCTCTCAAGTGCATCCCCTCAGTGTTTATTGTTTAGGAAATGCAAATGAATGTCAGCTGTATGTAGTCTTGTGAAAAAGCATCTGCAGAATGCTGCAGCACACTTGGGCCTTCAACCAGCCAAACTTTTCACATGGCTCCCAGTTACTGCCCTCACAGAGTACAAAACACTGATGTTGGCCTACAAAGCAACCAAAGGACAGGTATGGCACCCCCATATCTTCAAAGCCTGATCCAACCCTACAACCCCTCCCGCTCACACAGATCAGCTAGCACAGGGAAGCTGTCAGAACCTTCCCTAAAACATCCAGGACAACGCTCCACACGTCCCACGCAGACTCTTCTCCTGCCTGGCTCCCAAACTGCCCATTGCAGTTAGAACTGCAGACTCACTCCCAATTTTCCGCCGTAAACTCACCTCTTCAGACTCCACTTTAGCCCGTAGCACTTGCTGTAGCACTTGCCCTGTTGCCTTGACGACCATTCAGTCTTATGCAAAGGTTAACATGTAATTTAAGATAGCATGATATTTAGACATATGCCAGGTACATTTGTTGACTTGGCATCCTAATAGTTTGTATGGTGTTAATGTAGGCTACATTTTATTTCTTTTTTGATATTATAATGTTTAGACTGATGATAGGTTCTTGGTTTACCTATGATCCTAGATTACTGAGGCACTACACTGTCTGCATTTGATGTATTACCTTGTGTTTACCTTAATAGCATCTGCTAAATGCCTGGATTGTAAATTGAATGATTTGTTTGTATCCAGCAGCCACAGTCTCTGGCTGCAACATAGTAAAATCCTCTGAGTTCATTTATCCATGTGGAACTCAAGAGATTGTACAGATCTAACCAAATGAATATTTAAGGGTTAAATCCACAGTGTTATTTATGGATAAAAACAACACTGTGTCTCTCCTGGGGAGGATGATCTTTGTAGCTGCGCTAGTGGCTCCTACAAGCTGGGCCAGCGCCTGTCAGTGGGGGGTGTCGAACAGGAGGGGTAGGATTACGTCCTCCCGGTGGGGGCTCCTCACTGGCAGATAGGGTAAAACAGCAGTGGCACCACAGAAATGTGTGTGGGGGATTAATTGGCATAATAACTATTTTGGGAGGGAAACGAAAGGGTAAAAGAATTGTTATTCATTCATTGTTGCCGCCTACTGAGTAGGGATGCCTACTGATGTCATCGATGACTAACATCATAGACTGGCCACATGATGTCCGAGATCCACATTATTATTATTACTGTTTATCGTTGTAATTAGAGAGGGGAGGATTGTGTTAGAGGGGACTACTGGCATCCCAAAATGGATCCTATAGAAAACTGATTTGGAGCCCTGGGTTTGGTGTGTCTTTGTAAACAGATGCCTCCATTGATGACATGATTTCAGTGTTCTTCAGTGCAAAAGCAAACATGTGTGTCAAGTGAAACCAAACCCTGAATATTCGTAATCTATTTTGACAAAGCGCTGAATATTTCATCTCAACCCGGTCTCTCTCTCTCTCTCTCACTCTCACCCTGGTCACTCGCTCTCTCCTTCTGTTCATTTCAGTCTCCGTCTCTCTTGCTCATTAGTGTTGCTCTATTGGTCCTCAATTATCCATCTCTCTCTTTTTTCCTTTACTCTGTCCATTTTTTTGTGATGATCAACTTTTGGTTTCGTCTTTCTCTCTCTCTTGTTGTAGCCTACTCTCTCTATTAGGGGTGTGATTCAATTGATTATGAAAAATAATCACAATAAATCTGTATTTTTTGTGCGACACCGTTGTGCGACAATGTATAAAACAGGGCTAAATCTGACTCGATTTAGTTGATTATAAAAAGTTTTTTTTCCTGTTAATTCGTTGAAAAACGTGTTTCTCGATTATTCGACGAAACAAATAATCAATATAGTTGCAGGCCTAATCTCTATTTATTTGTGTGTATGTGTGTGTGTGCGCGCGCACACATGGGTGCTTTGCTGTGTGTGTTATTACTGTATAATGCAGTCCTGATGATATTGAGAGAATCCAGAGAAAAGAAACGGCTCCTCTTTTGTCCACTTTTCTCAGAGACCCTATCTGTCTCAGGGTCGTAATGTCACAGGTCATCTCCACCTATTGAGTTGCAGTGCCCTTTGACCCTCACAGCCAAACAATCAAAGCATGTCAGGGTCGGTGTGAGTCTCGATTGAGTGTGTGTGTGTGTCTGTGTGTGTGTGTGTGTGTGTGTGTGTGTGTGTGTGTGTGTGTGTGTGTGTGTGTGTGTGTGTGTGTGCGTGTGCGTGTGCGTGTGCGTGTGTGTGTGTGTGTGTGAGAGAGAAAGAGAATAAAACTAGCGGAGACAGCCAACCAGCAGTGTGTGAGGGGTGTAATCTTACACCTGTTTTCACCCTGTTGGGGCAACTCTCTTGGGTTCAATTAACATTAAAATGTCTTTCTCTCTGTCACATGCTTACGAGCGTGCGAGCACACACACACACACACACACACACACACACACACACACACACACACACACACACACACACACACACACACACACACACACACACACACCTAATTGCACCTACACAGACACAAACTATGATTCTTCTTGGTAGTAATATGTTTTATTTTGGAGAGTCATTTATTGGGACACTGCTGTTAAATGAATGAAGACAGTATTTATCATAGAGATTTGACACTTTATAGCCAGTATATTTAGTCTATTACCGAATTAAGATTTGAAATGGTTTTGTTATTGGAAATTATCATATTATTGGCTGCATTTAATCGAGCCAATAATCCAATAACCATCCAATAAAATAATTATTTAATACATTATGAAAAACAAGTTATTATGTTTTTGTATAATACATAATACACTATGATCCTTGCAAAAAAAGAATCTGTGAGTATCTAGCAAAATTAGTCATTATGAAATGCTTCATAATGTGTTCTACATTAAGCTGAGAGCTTGAAACAATAATTATACTGTGTTATAAAGCATTATGAATATTTATGAGAGCTTGTAGCTATAATTATACTGTGTTATAAAGCATTATGTATATTTATGAGAGCTTGTAGCTATAATTATACTGTGTTGTAAAGCATTATGACTATATATGAGAGCTTGTAGCTATAATTGTGCAATGTTATAAGCATATTATAAGCCAACCACATAATCATCACCTGGGACCAGAGTACAAGGGCATGGCTGTGCGACACTGAGCTGGACATATGATGACCATGCATGAAAGAAGAAGCAGATTATAATGCATTTTTTGTATGTTTATAATGCATTATAGACATGGGCTTCATAGAAAGTGTTAGCAAATACACTCCCACACATTCTCTGACTTGAAATTAAAACATTTTTAATGAGAAAGAGTGCCTGAGGTCACACACTAGACTAGGCAAATAAAATCCTGAGAGTACACGACCATTTGGTTACATTAGACACATTTGTACACTCTCAGAGTTACAATGGATAAATTAACACTGAAGATTTGACTGCAGGCACACAGACATACCAACATCAGAAACATAATGCACTAGACGAAAAAGCATGCAAATGCATACATTTTCTCACTCTATCTTCCTTGCAATTAAAGCATATTCATTATAAAATACAATGTTTCTATCTTGTGACCTGTCTCGACCATGACAGGTATTATAAACCACAGCTAGTGACAGCAACACAGTCAGGAAAGCTGTTACAGCAAGTCTATTAGCTTCTATTACATATGGCTAATTAAACCACATGTGGTTAATAGAAATTCACATTAACCGCATCATAGTATAATTTAAATACACATAATGCAGACATACAGAGAGAGATACATACATGCACGCGCGCACATGCACACGCACACGCACACGCACACGCACACACACACACACACGCACACACACACACACACACACACACACACACACACACACACACACACACACACACACACACACACACACTAATTCTTTGTCCAGTATTGTCTTATGTTAATCATTCTTCCAGTGCACATACAAAACAATGAGCTGGGTATTCGTAAAGATTATTTTTCTAGGCATTGTTGCTAAATTGTAGGACATGAGCGCAGAGAGAGGGACAGGACAGCAAGGGACAGAATGACGGATGACCTGTCCTGTCCTGCATTAAGAATTGACCCGGGGATATTAACACAAAATGGTTGACGCTCCATTAAAAAAACAGTACATCACAAAAACAACCATATACAGGTTATGTTTTATTGAGATGTCCTTACTGACAGAGGCCAGTTAAGTCTGTGTACATACACACTGCCATGATGTAAACAAACACTGACACATAAGGCACAGGCCATATTTAACTCCAAAAGTATGCAAATGGGACCAAATGGACCCTTACAGGTCCACTTGGTTCCACTTGTACTCTTACTAGGGTAAGTGATATTTTTTGGTGAAAACAAAAAGTTTTTTGTTAAAAGGTTGAAGCACTGTATTTCTGATAGTAATCATTGCTATAGAGTGTTTGTTCAGTAACAGGGGTCTCCCTGTCTCTCCAGTTCTTTAATAAACCAAAATACATTTGGTATCCCAACCTGAAAATGTGTTTTCTGTTTACCAAAGAGCTGGAGAGACAAGGAGACTCCTTGTAGAAAACATTCAGGGCATATTTGCCAGCAATAGCCTATATATGGAGATCCCCATAGATGGAGACAACATACCTGCAAAGTCGTCATAGAGACCTAAACGTGCCATATGTACGGAGTCTGACATCATCGAACCCTTCCCAGAAACTCCATGTATAGACATAATCATCACGTCCAGGATTGACGTCATGGTCCCATATTTGGGCATAACTAACATAGGCAGCTCCATATATGGAGACGTCTGACACTATCTGACATCACCATAGTGATGTCAGGACCGCACGCCAGCATTATAAGAGAGGCTCAACACACCTCGGTAGGGCAGTTCCAGCAGCGACCCCGAGCAACATTAACTAGCAGAGAGAGAGGCATCCAGCCATAATCGAGCCCATAGCCTGAAACATATTCTCATAGTGGCTTTCGGATCTGGATAACGAGCCAGCCGATCGAGAGTTTCTATACTCCTCCTGTTACTGAACAAACACTCTATAGCGATGAGTACAATCAGAATATAAAGCTATTTAACACTTACTTTAACAAAATAATATCACTTACCCTATATCGTTAAATTGGCTTCTTTGGTTAAAACAGAAAATGTAAAGCTCTATATGTTATAGTGTTAAACAGGGGTCTCTCTGTCTCTCCAGCTCTTTAGTAAATAAAAGATGCATTTTCAGGTGGGTTACATACAACTTTATTCCAATCAGGACAGAGAACCCCACAAAGATCATTAATCAGCTTTAGTGCCGCAGCTCCAATATTGTCAGCTCATATATTTTTTTTTGGTTTAATCTATTCTAATTTCACTTGTTTATCCTGTATCCTGTACGATAGTTCTCTCTCCTGACTGGATGAAATTGTTATTCCGACCCAAAAATGTGTTTTCTTTTCACTAAAGAGCTGAGGAGATGGGAAGACGCGTGCCTTGTTTTGCTGTAACTGTGTACTTGTACCTGTGACATTCCACTGTAACTTGTATTTGTATTTGTGTTGCATACATGGCTGCTGTGTCGTAAACGAATTTCAGTGTGAACTGACAATAAAGTACTATTTGATTTGATTTGATTTGAAGACCCCTGTTACTGAACAAACACCACATAGCAATGATTACTAAAGGAATATACTTTAACACTTATTTTAACAAAAAAAAATTACAAATTAATTACAGCTCCTTTGAATGAACACTGAGGACTTTACAATGTGTTATATTAGTGGTGTTTGGCGTGTATGATAAAGCCAGGGCACTAATATACGAAAAAACATAAAAAGTTCAAATGTGGCGTTATGAGGTTTCTGCCCTGCTCAGCTCTGCATATTAGATGACCACTGTGTGTTTCACCGTTGAATTCCAACGGCACAACATACACATGGGCACCTGTGTGTGTGTGTGTGTGTGTGTGTGTGTGTGTGTGTGTGTGTGTGTGTGTGTGTGTGTCCAGGAGTCAGTAGCAGACCTCGTCCTCAACGCCCACTTAGACTCCTTCCAGCTGACTGCCACCATGGCAACAAAGAGAGCCAGGCACCCCAGCAGCCTGGGCCGTGTGTGTGTGTGTGTGTGTGTGTGTGTGTGTGTGTGTGTGTGTGTGTGTGTGTGTGTGTGTGTGTGTGTGTGTGTGTGTGGGGGTGCGTGTGTGTGTGTGTGTGTACCTTAAGTTGCACATATGAATGTGTGCAACAAGACATTTGTGTTCTGTGCTATGAATATATGCATGTGTGTGCATGTGTGTTGTGTGCACGCACGCGTGTGTGTGTGTGTGTGTGTGTGTGTGTGTGTGTATGTGCGTGTGCGTGTGTGGATGAGACACGTATATATGAAAGTTATGTCTATGTGTATTTATTCAGCAGGAACATCTGCATATATAAATCCGTATACAAAATCAACCTAATTTATTTCTCTTATTGTGTGTGTATGTGTATGTGCGTGCGTGTGTGTATGTGTGTGTATGCGTGCGTGCGTGCGTGCGTGTGTGCGTGCGTGTGTGTGTGCGTGCATGCGTGCGTTTATAATAGGCGTATACACGCAGGGCTAGCTAATTTATTTTTGTGTATGTGTGTGTGCTGCTTATGCCTGTGGTGGGAAAGAGACTGTGAAAATGGCCAGAGAGAGACGGGGGAGAAAGAAAGGCAGAAAGCACATGCCGGCACTCACTTTCAGTTTTTTTAAATCTTTCTCTCACACTTGTGTCTTTGCTGCGCTCTCTCTCTCTCCTCTCTCTCTCTCTCTCTCTCTCTCTCTCTCTCAATTTACGTGTGTGTACGTGTGTGTGTGTGTGTGTGTGTGTGTGTGTGTGTGTGTGTGTGTGTGTGTGTGTGTGTGTGTGTGTGCGTGCGTGCGTGCGTGCGTGCGTGCGTGCGTGCGTGCGTGCGTGCGTGCGTGCGTGCGTGCGTGCGTGCGTGCGTGCGTGCGTGCGTGCGTGCGTGCGTGCGTGCGTGCGTGCGTGCGTGCGTGTGTGTGTGCGCGCGTGTGTGTGGGAGGGTATTTTTCTTCTGTCCAGGCAGCAGGGGAACTGGGGCAAGGCTGAGTGTGAGCGAGGGGAGCTGTCTGTCAAGGCTGCAGTCAGTGCACACCATCATATAAGAGCAGCAGCAGCTACAGGACATTAACCACATAACATTATTTCATCATAAAAACTATTCTAAAACATAAGAAAGTGTCTACATTTTCAATAAAAGTACTTCATATGATGAAGTATAAACTATACTGTATCGGGCTTAACCACAAGAACCCTATATCGTCCCAATATTGGGCATGTCATCAGTGAGCATTCAGTGAGCCTATTGTCGGTGTATAGGGATTTGGTGTAGAGGGAAAAAAGTAAAGTACAGACCCCTGGGGGACCCCGATCAATGAAGAACACAGGCCAGGGTTTAAGCTGTTATGTCCAAAAAGAAGAGCAGCAGCAACTACAGGACATTGAGTCCAAACAGACAGAAAGATAGATTCATGTGACCACAAGGTTGCCATTTTGGATCCCTGGCTGAACGGGGAATAAACGATCTTGTGCCGCGAGCTGTAGCCCCAAGCTACTGCAGCCTAAGTGAAGTGAACAGAGGGATATTGGTTTGAAACGCAGGCACTCACAGCTGTGAAAGAGAAGGCTATAGCTACTGTACTGATGTCCTTGAGCGATGTGCTCCTGCTCCACTCTCAGTTGTTGTAGTCAAGTGGTTGCAAAGGGAAAACACAGAATTGAGGGAAACTATATTTTGCACAAAGCTAAACTAAATATGACAATGAACTTATCTGTGCATTTAGTTTTTTGTTGTTGCTTTTTACCCGTTTTTTTCTCCCCAAATGTAGTGTGTGTTCATTGTTTTGTCACTGCTGTTGTATCCTACTGACTCACCTGCCAGTGAGGAGCCCCCACCGGGAGGACGTAGAGCCTTTGTCCTACTCCTCCCGCCCAACACTTCCCTCTGACAGGTGCCGCCCCCCAATGCGTTGGAGTACGTGTAGTGACAAATATCAGCCTCCCCGCCCAGCTTCCCTCCCCTGAACACGGGCCAATTGTGCTCGTATAGACGCTCGACAAAGCCGGATGCACCACGGTGGATTTGAACCCACAACCTCCACGGTAGTGAGCGGGCACTTTAAGTAAGCACTTAACTATTTTATACTTCCTCATGCCACGTATTATGCAACAAAAATAGACTTTTGAAGATGTTTTTCACCTGTAATGACGTGCCTAAAATGGTGAATGGTGGGTTGAAAGTAGTTAACCACTTAAACCCCGTCATAAGTATTCTGGGACAACTTTTACTGAAAATAGCAGATCGACAAGCTCACAGCAGTAGGCACTGTAAACCTATATTCAAAACAGGTGGCTTAGGATTTGGGACACAGAAACTGTTGTGATTTCAACACCGTGCATGGGGTTGGAACAGTCAACGGAAAAGGAGAAAAGAGGAAGCAAAGGAGAAGAGGAAAGGAGGAACACTTTACTGAAAAAAAGGGAATTTGAATGAACCAATCCAGGACAGCCTAGGAGTTGAAGACTGGTCCAAGACATACACCACACACGCACGCACGCACGCACGCACGCACGCACGCACGCACGCAAAGTGAACCTTATACCTGCAGCTCTGTGTGTGTGTGTGTGTGTGTGTGTGTGTGTGTGTGTGTGTGTGTGTGTGTGTGTGTGTGTGTGTGTGTGTGTGTGTGTGTGTGTGTGTGTGTGTGTGTGTGTGTGTGTGTGTGTGTGTGCGTGCGTGCGTGCGTGCGTGCGTGCGTGCGTGCGTGCGTGCGTGTGTGTGTGTGTGTGTGTGTTTGTGTGTGTGTGTGTGTGTGTGTGTGTGTTAATGTGTAGATCCCTGGTCTTCCGGACCGGAGGCGAGTAAAAGGGGAAAAAGTGAGTGGAGACACAAGTTTTGAAACCCACTTTCACTTCCCAAACTGTCTATTTTCACAACAATTTCTACCAAGACTCTCTCTCTTTATTTCTTTATCCATTCATTCCTATGAGGAAAGATAGGGGCCCCCAGATAACACACAAACACAGAACTCTAACTGTCAGGTTTGGAATTAATTAAATTATGTTGCTGAGAAAAACTAAACAAAAACTCACTTGCAACAAACATATTGTAAGAAAATAGTTTGCAGTAAAAGGACAGATGATAAAATACCAACACTTGTTTGTTCCACATGTTTTATTTGTCGTCTAATTTCTGGTTCATTGCATGAGTATTATAGTACGATGCAGGCGTATAGATCAAGAAATGGGTAGGGGCATTTCCAGGTTGAAATGCCACATCTACCCAGTCTACCTGCTGGCCTACAACTTGAATAAAACATTGCCAGTTATACAGTTGTGTTTGGTGCTTAACCGAATGCTATGCACGTAATGAACTATATAGGCCTAGGCTTTTTTCAGAATTTAATTCAAAGAAAATGGGATGCCTGTATTGCAGGTGTTGTTCATGTAATAAAAACAATGTAAACCACTTACTGTAAACCCTCTATATTGGAGAAACAGACCTGAGTTGGCATTTGGACCGTAATTTCCGTCGACACCAAATCTATCTACCAGATCAGCCGATCTACAAGCCAGATTGGCAATGTTTGGCTTATGTTCCCCCAGAATATAGATGCTGGGGTTCAAGTGGTTAAATGGCACAGATTATACCATGCATGCCTCAGTGTGGCACTGCTAACTTTAAACCGCTTTCTTGTTGATAGCCAAGCAGAGGCAGGTAGGGAGGGTCTAAGGGCTGGTCTTATCTAAGCTTGCTTGTGATTGTTGGGAATAGTTATTACGCATGTAAACGTATACGCCCAGAAGTAGCTGAAGTTTGTTATTGTGGTGACATCATGATGATTTAGTCTATATGACTTGCAACGTAGTCCACTTTTTACTAATTCTTTGCTGATTTGTGTTGGGAATTGGATTTCCATTGCTGTTCCATTGCAGTTTATTTTAAGTGAGGAATAAATTATAAATGACAAACAGACGCTAGTGTGCTTTGATGAGATTAAAAGTACAGTACATGGTGTCCTTAGTCCACTGGCTTAACGTTTGTTCCTGTAGTTTCTCATGTGTGGGATTTTTGAATAATGACGGTTTTACTTTGCAAAGTAAATTAGATCTTATTGCATTCCAATTAGTTTGAACTTAAGTATTGTGGGCTGCCATTACACCTGTCATGTGGTAACCATAGCAGTTTGTGAAAATGTACTCAGAGCCTATTTTGAGAGAGAAAGGTCAGTCAACAACAGCTGTGTGATATTAAGTGGAAATTGATGTTCAGAGGCACGGTTGAGCAAAACAAATGAATGTTCTCATTGAAGGCAATAACTTTTGAGAAGTCCTCCAAAATAGTTAATTTATGTTTTGGCGTGGTGAATAAAATGGTTTTCTACAAAATACCCTTTAGGTCATTTTCATGGAAGACATATTGACATAAATAGTTATGCAATGTTCCTTCACGAGTTAGCAATGATACTAATTAAGGTTATGTTCCATTCAGGTCAAACAGAGTCACGGTGATGCTATTGTGCATGTTGGCTCACTGGAAACTGCTACACTAAATGGAGCAGAGCTTTAATTAGTATCATTGGTAAGTAATATCATACAAGTACTTATGTCGTGATGTGTGATTGTGTGAATTAAATGCTTTATCAAGAGGTTAACTTCCATAACTGAGGAAATTATCAGACCCTTGCAGAATTGATCCCTCTGTGTATGAGCATTAAATTGAGAGACCACTAAAGGAAGGGTCACAGTTTGACAGCCTCCTATAGCTTTGAGAAGCATGCAGTTAAAGTATATATATTTTTTGAATATACATACGTTTTTTTTTTTACAATACATGTTATGACAGTACAAAAGACAATACAAGGCAATACAAATGGGACTAAAAACAAACAAAAACAGACAAAGATGGTCTGCACTCTGCAGCTATACAGTTAAGCTATACATAGTGTGGGTTCAAACCACTATCAAGTCTTTCCCAAATGCCAAAAAATCACTATAGCCCCTCATTATTGGCGGATAGACAATTAATTCAGTGTTATCAACAAAAGTTACAAGTTGTCCATATTTTGCTGTCCTGCTTTACTTTTCATTTTGTGATACAAGTTGTCAAGTGTGATTTAAGCTGACTGTTTGTGTGTCACTCTGTAAACAGCTAATCTCGGTCACTGCTGGACCGATCGGCGTGAAACTTTGCACACACACTTCCAGTAGGCCAAGGAAGAATATTCAACGAGCACCGTTGCACCGTCTGTCGTACAAACTATATTTCCTCCGCAGGTTTCTTGTGTCCTGACGGCTGAGTCAGGATAGGAATGGATCAGCAACCCGGCCTGGTGGAGATCTGCGTTCTGAGTTCCATCCATCCATGCATCCATCCATCCATCCATCTTCATCCACTTATCTAAAGTCAGGTCGTGGAGGAAGCTGTTCCAGCAGGGAACTTTCCCTGGACACATTAGCCAGCTCTGATTGGGAGATCCCGAGGCATTCCCAGGCCAGCTTGGAGATACTGTATAATCCCACCACCTGGTCCTCAGTCTGCCCCGTGGCCTCTTCCCAGCTGGGCGTGCCTGGAAAAAAAATCTCCCTGGGGAGGCAACCAGGAGGTATCCTAGATGCTCGAACCACCTCGACTGGCTCCTTTCTATGCAAAGGCGCAGCGGTTCTACTCTGAGTCCCTCACGGACGAATGAGTTTCTTCACCTTATCTCTAAGGGAAATGCCAACCACCCTCCCATTTCGGCCGGCACAAAAAAATACATTTCTGGGTGCATGGTATTCAGTTTTGTTGGAGTATAGTATGTTCTATGAAGAATCTTGAATTGTACATTTTAAGGGATTTAACATTAGTAAGTAATTAGTAAGGGTTTTTTAGATTTGTATACACTGTCTTTGTTCTGGATTCTGTTTCCTTTGTCTGCTGTGAGGCACAGCTCAGGGGACCATGAGGGGTTGTGATGTTTTTAGCTCCTGTGTGTGTGTGCACGTGTGTGTGTGCGTGAGTGTGTGAACACCATGTGGTCTCCTTGGAGACGCTGTAAGCGTAACGGTCCACATATAACTGTAACTTACCTTTATATGCACATGCAATACACACACTTTTAGCCTAAAGAGAGAACAGTCCACAGGAGCTGTGTGTACCAAACGTATTTGATCACAATCAGAGGCAGTCTTCTGCACCAAAACACCAAAATAATACTTTGCATGTGCGCATGCACGCACAGTCACGCACGCACACACACACACACACACACACACACACACACACACACACACACACACACACACGCACCACCTGTACGTACGGCTTTACAGTAGAATTAACCGAAACAAAATGATCTACCTGTAGTTCTCACTAAAATAATTCACATTTTACTTACACACGTCACACACACACACACACACACACACACACACACACACACACACACACACACACACACACACACACACACACACACACACACACACACACACACACACACACACACACACACACACACACACACACACATGCAGGGGCAGGCATGCATGCATGCATGTGTATGCGCACACACTCACACACTCGCGCGCGCGCACACACACACACACACACACACACACACACACACACACACACACACACACACACACACACACACACACACACCAAATTTGTTTGAAAACATGTTGATCTGTGGTCTTTTACTTTGTTCTCCCTCCAATGTTTTTTTTTAATGTAGCAGTTTGACCAGGTTTTCAACCAGTCAAAAGTTAGTGTCAAACTCCACAAAGCTTACATGCATCCATAAAACACAGGCTACTCTACAGGAGTGATTCTCAAAGTGGGGTCCTTGGGGGTGGGGGGGTTCCAGGAGGTCCCCAGCTAAATTTTTTATAGCATCACAATAATTTTAAACACTTTATCCATTTATTTGTTGGCTATTCAAAAATAGCAGATCTACAAGCTCGCAGCACGGCACAAAGTGAAATAGCAGAGTGACATCTGCTATTTTTGCCTTAAAAATGTTTTAAAAGATTTTAGATTTTGATAAGTCTTTTATTATTTTTATTTTTTTACATGGGGGGTCCATGGCCAAATACATATCAATTTGGGGGTCCTTGACATGAAAAGGTTTGAGAACCACTGCTCTACAGTATAGAATGGAAGAGGCTGTTAAATAACATACATTCAAAGTTCAATAAGAACAAATACAAAAGAACACATTTTGCTGGGGACCCCCTGGTTTTTGATATCGCTTTAGTGCCTGGAGTTTATGTTTGCATTCCTTCTAGTTTGACTATAGATATAGAGGCTTGATTATAGAGCAATGACAAGCAAGAAACTGCAACTCCAAACTTATAGTGATACTGTGTCTGATAAGACAGCGAACGGAAATCCTTTTTCCTCTTAAGTGGGTGTCACTGCGTTAATATGAAGATTCTGATAATCTGGAGATTTCTGTTACCTTAGAACAGTGATTAGGTTACTGTGAAGGGGGAACTTGTCAACTGCTTCTAAATATTGTGTATTTTCTATTGAGCCAACTGCCTATATTCTCTCCAAATTCAACTGTTTTCTTTAGAGTACACTTCCTTCTACTTTACTGTTATTGTGACAGAGCGAAAAGCTGTCAGTAAAACAGTGAATGGAAGGTTCGAAGATTTTTCTTTTCAGTGAATTTTTTTGACAATGTTTGGGTACTTTGGTATTTGGATTTATACACGTATATTATTGTATATGGTATATTGTATATACTGTTTATATAAATACTGTATAGATAAATGTCTTTATTTGACAAGCTTGCGCTAAGTTAGCAGCCATATCTTTCTAAGGGATAATACGACACCTGACCAATCAACGCAAGTGCCAGCGTATGCTGAACTGGCACTGCAAGCAACCTCGCTGCTGTAGGAACTCACCGTGTCAAACATGGATGAAACACGGCTGCCAAATACAGATGTATGGTCTAATTTATGGCTGACACTGTAAGTTATCTGTGTGTAAAGGAACCAAAACACAGTGTGTAAAACAGCTATTTTCAGCTCTTCACAGAGTGGCTGCATAATGGCAAAGCTGGCCGGAAGACAGCAGCACCTGCAGTGTTTTCTGCCAACTCCCTCCCCACTGTCTTGGGGAATCGCAGTTGGATTATGGGTATGTGATAAACAAATTATCGCCTGCCATTTAGCTTTTCCAAAACGTATTCAACTAAGGGCAGGAGTACAGTATCAACCCTGCTCGAGGTTAGAGAACAAGGGAATGGAGACTGGTCAAATGTTGTCTTCTGAATGTTGTTGTTATTGTCAGATTTAAAGTAATCTTAAACTAAGTTAATCTTAGACTCTGACTGTTGTTAAACTCAGTTTGACTACCCCTCTAATGTTTGGGCCAGTTTTAAACTAAGTTTATCCAACTAGACTCTGTCTAAGTCTAAGGCGAGTCTTAAACTTATATGTGACCACATTCATTTGGGACCTGCTCCTGAGAGGTGCTGTCCTAGACAGGATCTGCGTTCCCAAGATAAACTATCACACAGACAGGCTACTCCCCCAGTTTGTCTGTCTGCATACACTCAAGGTTACTCAACACAATACTGTACACTGTACAGGCTCGCATGCACGCGAATGCACGCTCGCACAGTACCTAGAACTGTTCGAAGACTGCCTAATATGAACCTGAATAAACAGGCGGTGTGTGCATTTGTGTGTGTATGTGCGTGTATCTGTCACAAGTGTGTGCTCTTCATGTATGCATGCATGTGTCATTGTGTGTATTCTGTAACTTCCCTTATTTTGTACTGTAGCCTTTGTTCCAGTTGAGGGAAATCACATGGTTGACAGTGCAGTAGGCAGGTAATAAAACCACCGCTAATTCAACATTATATTCTCTATGTGGTTTGTGATTTGTCCATAATGGAATATCATGTCTATGTTATTGGCTCCCACAACAAGACCAAGACGTTTAGATGAGAAGTGGCCAATATATCATGGAGAAAAGCAATTACCATAGAGCAGTGTTGCTTGCCACTGTTGCCAGATGATGAACAGAACATAAAATGGCGACCTATGCGTATTGACTACCATACATACATATGCACTCCTGCCATATACTCTGCACATTTATTTTCAAGCTTTGTCTTATTTGTGTATTTTATTTTATTTTACTGTAGCCTATATAATGATGAGCATTGTACCGCATGCGTCCTATATTCTGTAATAAGGATATTCATATTCAAATTCAACCAGATTGATGGCATATATGGTTATATTGTGAAATATTATAAATTAACCAGAGTAAATAAAGCTATTAAAGCTACTAAATCCCAGGTTGATTTAGGTTGTTGTTGTTTATGTCTGACTGAATTGTCTTTTGCCAACACACGCACGCACGCACGCACGCACGCACGCACGCACGCACGCACGCACGCACGCACGCACACACACACACACACACACACACACACACACACACACACACACACACACACACACACACACACACACACACACACACACACACACACACACACACACACACACACACACACACACACACACACAGGATTCACATGAGGAATAGTAAGCAGTGAACAATGTTTCTTAAAAAAGGTTTGTTTATTTAAATTATATAATATCTAATGATTTCAATTGATGTTCATATAATTTCTTTTTCCAGTAGGCTATAGTCTCTGCAGTATGGTGAATGGACTAAGTAGTTAAGGTTTCGGGTTAATGCAGAATAAATCACCTGTGTTTTTATGATTGTTTTATTTTTGCTTGTTTTTGGTGAAATGTCCCTTTAAGGCAGTCATGGGATGCTGTCTGGGGGGAGTGTTCTCTGTCAGCCTGTGGCCTGGTTAGGAATGAGCTTCCTTGTTCTGATGGTGTGGGTCTGTTTTTGCATTGGGTAACAGGGCCTGTTTGTGTGCATCTGCTTGCTTCAGTGATCTCATGATAATATCTGACTGTCAGATGCATGGGACCACAAAGGAAAATGACAGTTAAATCATCAACAGTTTAACTGTAATAGGCCTATATCCTGAAAAACGAATAGCTTGGTAGATGCTGGCTTGCTTTAGTTTGGGTAGGCTCTAGCACTGTGGTATAATAAAACACAGAAGTGAAGTGATAAGAACATATTTATCACTTCAGTGATTAGAAATATACAGAAGGTGCATTCTGTTCAATTTAAAAAGCTGTTAAATTTAAAAACAATCATCTCACAAAAATAAACAATAAAAAATATAATAGGGTATAAAAAATAACTAAAAAATGAAAAAACAAAGAAAAATATGGGACTATTCTTAGTTTCGTTTGTTATGTGATATTAGGCTACAAGTCATTATAATAACGTTTTTGAATATTTTAGATCACTATAGTTTATTTAAGAATTCATTCTCTTATCAAAAGGTTATGGCCGGGACAACAAACTTAAGTGATCCATGTCTATTTCCTAACCTTTTCAGACCGTGACCCCCAAAATAATCATATTTGAACTGGGGACCCCCCACCCTGATAAGCACTTGGAATTGTGGGAGTTGAGGCATTACATTTAGTTCGACTCGGTTCCACAGATAAATATTGTGAAAGTAGCAGATCTACAAGCTCCAGTCACAACGCCTGCCTCGGAGTTGCAACGCCAGGCGTTGTGAGCTTGTAGATCTGCTATTTTCACAATGTTTGCCTCTTTCCTACATTATTTGACAATGTTGCCAATGTTTGGCCAGTTTTACCATAATTTGATTACTTTTGATGCAGTATAATGGTATTTCTTCATTTTTAAGGTAAAAAATGTCTTAAAAGTCCTAAAATTGTCACTTTACTGTCATCTTGGGACTCCCCCCCCCTCCCCAAACAAAAAAAAATCATGTGGGGACCCCCCTGGGGATCCCGACCAACAGGTTGAGAACCACTCGGCTATGGGACGTTCTTTGATATAAGGTGGGAAATAGAGTTGGCGTTGTTGTGCGTTTTGGTCATATTTTGGCACTTCCTGATTTTCGGGTGCATGCAGCATGGTGTGGTGGTGGTGCGCTGTGTCCCGTCGACAGACGCAGCTCGTGAGCAGTGTTGCCATGTCCGCTTATTATAAGCGACCATACTATGGGCTTCTTTTTCTGTGAAGTTGCTTGTAAACATTGGTAGTTGCGGGTTGCGGTTTTTTGGGCTCGTTTCCAAAGTGTACCTGCTTATTTAGGCTTGCTTCCAAAAAAAAAATCTTGTTTTTTAAATCAGTGCTTCTCAAATATTTTTCATGAAAACGTTTTGTGCCCAGGCAGGGAGCATTTTGTGTTGTTAACTGTGTTTCAAAACAATATTCCAAATAGGCCTATTCCCCATTTTATTTCAAGATTTTTTGAAAATAGCCGATGCATATAGCTTTAAAGGTGCTCATGATGTGGCCCAAATTGCTTCTTTTGGGCTTGTTTTCCTAGACGTCCTGGTTGCTTATTTCTCTCACACAATCAGGCAACACTGGTCTATTGTAGCCAGGCAGGCAGCCCGTGTAGGACCACTCGGAATCGGGTTAAGTACAGTCAGTCTGACACCGCGAAAATAACCGTAAATTCGGTGCGGGTGTTTAGTTTGACAGGGGGGAATGGAACGGAACGTTGCGCTTTTGTGGTGACAAGAAAGAAAAAGAGAAAGAGTCGCGGTTGGTTCGTTTGGGACAGCGAGCCGAGCGAGGCGTGTTGCGTTCCGGTCGGATTCAAACAGGTGTCTCACGCTCTCTCATCACCAGGACGGGCAGCCCAACCCCAGGTGGAGCTGAAAGTGGACGGAGAGAGAGAGAGAGAGGGAGTGAGGGATATCCCATCTTTTCACAGCGGAGGAGGAGAAGAGAATTGACCCGGGGCGTGGGCCTGATAATATTCGGAAAGCCATTTCCCCCAAATTATCACTCTATCCTTTATTCATCAAATCAACCCGGCCGCCGTTTATTCTGACACCGTGGATTGTATATAAATTGACCAGCTGCCACATCAGGACGGATTAAACGCTGGAAATCATCTGCACAGTAATTATATGATCGGACAGGCAGGTGGGGAGAGACTGAGAGAGCCGTCTTTATTTTGTAGGACAATCCTCCTCTTCTCTCATTCTCTCTCTCTCTCTCTCTCTGTGGAGATGAGGCGATGACTGACAGCCCCCCCACCCCCTCCTGCGGGACAGGCCGACCCATTCTGCTAACAGGTGTGTCTGAGGGCGAACACACACACACACACACACACACACACACACACACACACACACACACACACACACACACACACACACACACACACACACACACACACACACACACACACACACACACACTAATTTGTACCGCCCGCTTGGGAGCCTCCATCCTCCCCATTCGCCTCATTGTTCTACCTATGTGTAACATCAGAAATTGAGGGTATATAGCCTATTTAAATAGATGTATTTATATTTAATGCCAATCAAGTTCCAATCTCTATCTGTCTCCGACGTGGCTGTGGGAACAAACGGTTAATTTGAAAACCGAAAAAAAATATTTCGTCTTAAAATTTGTAACCTATTTTTTAGGAGGCTTTCTTTAGTAAAAAAAAAAAAGTGGACATTTTGGGTTGATATTACAATTTTGGAAACGCTGAAACAATTTTTTTCCCCCTTAACATCTACTCATGACAACCGGTAAAAGCAGCAGCGTGGCTGATCTGGTGACCACCACCTCCACCCACCTTCACCACCACCACCACCAGCACCACCACCGGAGCCGGAGTCCCAACAGCAGCCACCACAGCGGGATGTCAGTGTCCGCGGCAGTGGCCGGAGCAGGAGGAGTGGAGATGTTCGGGGAGTTTCAGGACTGGTGCCTCCGGACGTACGGCGACTCCGGGAAGACAAAGACCGTCACCCGGCGCAAATACAACAAGATCCTCCAGACGCTGTTGTCGTCGACGCAACAGGGGGACGAGGAGAACCACAGCGCACTGTTCATTCATCATGACAACAACAACAACAACAGCAACAGCCACATCAACGCCAAATTCAAATTCTGGGTCAAGTCGAAGGGCTTTCTGGTCGGGACGGTCCATGACGGAGACGCGTCGCCCCCTGACAGACCGGTGCTCTACGTCCCCATCAAGGCAACGGTCAGTGCGTCTTTCTTCCTCTTTCGTTTTTATGTGCTTGTGATGTACGTGCGTGTCCGTTTTCAGCTTTTATTCATGTGTGTGTACCCGTCCGTGGCGTCCCCCATATTTGCCTATATGCAAATGTGGCTCTGTGTGTGTGTGTGTATGTGCTGTGAACGTGAACGCGTGTCCCGAGCTGGAGACCGAAGCGAACGTAACTTTCTCTGGCTCCATGCCATTGCCTGCATGCAGCGTCGTTAAAATCCTCAAAGTGAAATAAACGCAGAGGATTTGTATTGTGCACCTGCTGCACAATGATGGCAGGCCATGCATGGTAATATAGGCGCTACGCTACGGCTAGTCAACAGGTAGCCTGTCAGACGTCAGTTATTCTCAAACTTTTTTAATTTCAAGGACCCCGTTTGATATACATTAATATCACGGGTCGGACCCCAATTTTATATAGTAGGCTATTGGGTGTCTTATGTTTACTTTGTCTAGTAGTGTGTGTTTTTTTTCAACAGTGGGTGTAGGCTACCTACTGTAGATTTTGAAGGCTTTATATTTAGTCAATAGAGAGAGACAGTCCAGGCAGAAAGTAGGCATGGGTGGCAGGTATGACTATGAGCCTACATCATGGAATTAATTAATTCATCAAAAGACATTTGCACATCAGCACAGAACTGCATGTGCTTTACTGATGGGATTCCATATCAGAAGTTTACCAACATAAACTCTATTTTGGGCTTGTCATTACAGGCATTTTTTAATCTCCCAAAAATCCATGCAGCACATTTTGAGCTTCTAGATTGCTTTAACTATAAAAAAAAATTAGCCTGGCTTAAGTGTTTAATTATGTTTTTCCTCTCTGTAGAAACTTTCACATTAACTTTTCAACACCAATATGAGTCCAGACAGTGACATGTCACTCTCCAAAGTTGTGATCACAGCAACACTTCTTGAGGGTCGAAATTGGTTAGGTAGAGGATAAAATATCACTGGAAGAAGAAAAAGCCCACACATTACAATTAGCCCAAAGCCATTTATCTGTAATCAATCCCCCGAAATGTCTGGAATCTACCCCAGTTTTGTACATTCAATCTAACTTCCCCCAAACACACACATGTTTAGAATAGCTTAGCTGTGTGAATAATTTAATGTAAATCAGCCCCAAATGCTCAATGTGAAGCTAAACAGAGAGTAGTTTAAGGTGTTGGTTGGCATGGTTACGGTGAGGCTGACTTCCCCATCCCCATCCCGTCATATGGTATGTCCCACATACCATATGAACTCATATGTTCTGATTGACATCATAGAATGTAATGCATGTTGATGCAGTAATTCATTTGAGAAGGCATGAGTGTGAGGGGGAGGGATCTGAAAAGTCATTTGAACTAAAGCTTGGAGTACATATAAACCTTCAACTTTAGCTTTCTCTTTGTCTTTCTGTCTTTCTCTGATTCTCTCTCTCTCTTCTGAATTCTTGTCCACAGCTATCCTCCCTCTCCCCCAGAGGATTTATCGGCCTAACTAGAGCCTATGAAATTAGAACTACGATATAGTGGCCATATCGGCTATTATGCTACTTTTTTGACGACATCGGTATCAGTCATTATGCAGCCGATGTATTCCGATGTTTAATGTCTTTCAAACGTTCCCTAATTTGGGCATATCGTTAGGCGAAAATAGCAGATGTACAAGGTACAAGAACATTTTTGAATAGGGCATAAGTCGTAAAAAAACTAAAAACGTATTATGTTTATGCGTATAAGTTAAATGTTCTCAAATATAAACTTTAATCAAATCAATCAAAGTTTTTCACATTTATTAGAAAACCTTTTTTTGACTAATATTGGTAATCGGTGGTCTACTCTAGGAGGACTCTCCAAAATCTGGATCGGCATCAGACAAAGAAATCTGGCATCGGTCGGGCTCTAGGCTTATACTATTGACACGTCTAATATTTCACTGTAGATGCCTCTCATCCCTCAGTTGTCTCCTCCTTCCCATCCTCTCCATTTCTAACCTTTTGTTCCTCTTCTTGCCTGCTGTCATCCCTAATCCATGTGTCCCTCGTCTTCCTCATCCCTCGTTCTCTCAGTTTCTCTGTTTCTCCATCTCCTTTTCCAACTTCATCATGGCTCTCTTTTTCTCTCCATCTACCTGTTTCCCTCACTACCTTTGTTCTGTCTTTTTTTTTACATTTTACTTTCATTTAAGGTTGTCTTTCCCTCTGACTCCATTCCCCTCTCTCTCCTCAGTCTGTCTTGTCATTCTCTCTTTCTTTTAGTCTCTCTGTTTGCCTCTCTTTCTGGCTGTCTCCCTTTCCTTTCTCTCCGTCTCTTCTCTCCTGTTCGTCTTGTTCTCTCTCTCTCTCTCTCTCTCTCTCTCTCTCTCTCTCTCTCTCTCTCTCTCTCTCTCTCTCTCTCTCTCTCTCTCTCTCTCTCTCTCTCTCTCTCTCTCTCTGCCTCTATGTCTGTTCATTATCAGGACTTGTGTTTAGTCTGGTAGACAGAGACTGTTTTCTCTACTCACTGACTGTGCTGAGTGTGTGTAGGTTCACTTGTGGTTTGAGAAAGTGTGTGTGCGTGCGCGAGTGCTTATTTTTCAGCTGTCTATTGGCATTTTGGATCCCATCTTATTTGTTACACTCCCAGGTGATGCAGGGGTAAAGCTCCTGCCTGCCCACCACCATGGGTTGCGGGCTGGAAACTGGGGTTTGATTCCTCCACGGTGCTATGTAATTTATTGGACTATTTGTTTTTATTTTGTGTTGCAGGACCACATTTGAAGTGTTTTATTACGCTTTTATGTGTATGGGTTTAAGGGTTTAAGTTATAAGTTATATTGTGTTTACTCATATTCCTTTCACCAAAATAAAATCAAAAGCAAATCCGGTTCGGCTGGAACTCCAAACAACATAATTTTGCTGTGTTAGTGGGTGGGAAGAAGGCATTGAAGGGTGATCTCTGTTGCTGCACTATAGCGACTCGTACAAGTTTGTTGCCTTTTCAGCAGGGTTGGAACTGGGAGGCATAGCGTGTTACTCCTTTCTGCGTCATGTTCTGTAAAAAAGGTTTTCATATCAGCTCATATCTGACATCGTGCGTGCGTGCGTGCGTGCGTGCGTGCGTGCGTGCGCGCACGCACGCACGCACGCACGCACGCACGCACGCACGCACGCACGCACGCACGCACGCACGCACGCACGCACGCACGCACGCACGCACGCACGCACGCGCGCGCGTGCGTGCGTGCGTGCGTGCGTGCGTGCGTGCGTGCGTGCGTGCGTGCGTGTGTGTGTGTGTGTGAATAACTAGACAGCTGTTAGTTCTCAGTGACACCTGCTGTAGTTTACCTCTGAAATGCTGGCGGACAGGATGCTATGTTGTTATGTGAGCATAATGCATATCGAACTATTTAACCACACAACAGGGGGGACACTTCGTTGTATAAGAGTGTCACGCAAAAGTAGCAAATATACAGTAGCCGTTCTACAAGCTTAAGACGCGTTGTGGGCTTTTAAAACGTATGTATATTTATTTTTTTAAAGTGAAAGTGGTTAATATTTAATCATTGAGAAGTATCAACAAGAGCTTGTGACTAAATAACTACATCGGATCCATTTGGAACGCAGGTTCTTTTTTTCCTTATCCTGAAAGGTAACGGTTTTGGACATACAAGGTTTCCACCCGACAACGACGACGATGTGTATAGGGGTGATTGTGTGTCTCGGGAGGATCATGGCCTCACTACAGCAACAGCTGATCAGTCTGCAGCTCTGTTGATATACAGACCGATACCTCTGAGAGAGAGACAGAGAGAGAGAGAGAGAGAGGGGGGTTGGGCAGATTGGAACAAAAGAGACAGAGAGGAACTCACAGGTGGAGCGAGAAAATGTGTGACAAAGAAAGTAGAAGGATGATGAGGGAGGGGATGATAAACTGCGATATGAAGGGAGGGGATGGAGGAGAGAGAGGATGAAGTGGAGAAGATGAGAGGTAGTAAGAGGGGAAGAGGAATGCAGGGATACTAGAGTCATGTTCAAGTCTTTGGGGCAGCGGTGGCCTAAAGGTTAGAGGAGCCGCACTTGCTGCCGGAAGGTTGTCTGTTCAATTCCCCGTAACCGGCAGGAATAATCTGGGTGGGGAAGTGAATGGTCACCACTGGCCTCGCTCTCCCCCAACACTGCTGAAGTGCCCTTGAGCAAATCACTGAACCCCTTAACTGCTCCAGTGGAGCTGCTCAGTGGCCAACAATATAAGACTGTGGTTGTACTGATCTAGTCATCTCCCAGGTTTTAATGTAAATGTGTGTTCCTGTGAATCCTGTCTGTGTGTTTCTATGTGCAGAGCATTGCTGACTATTACCCTGGGTAAATAAAATAACTAAAGTCTCTATTATCTCTGTGAGACACTGGTTTGTTTTTAGCCAACATTCAGGAATGAATTAAACAACCTCACAAAAACACTTCACTTACATACTGTATCTTAACCCATTGAATCCGGGAACGCATCTCTGTCATTTTAGATTTCTTTGGCTATTCAAAAATAGCAGATATACAAAGCTCATAGCATGGCACCGAGTGCCGCGCTAGAAAAGCAAAGATTTTAGTTCAAATGTTCGCTTTAAAAAAGATATGTCTCAGAGGTGATCTGTGGATACCTGTACTTAGAAAATGTGCGTGGCGAATCAAGTAATGACATCAACGGTGGTCATTTCAAACAAGTTGTCAAACTTATTTTATTCACTTTTTATTGATGCAACAGTGGTTTATATTTCAGCATGCTAACTTTCCAGGAAGAGAAAGGTTGTAGTGGTTTCCATTAGCTTGGAATCCCCACCAATGATGTCATCGGTAGGACCAATTGTATTAACCCATTCAAACCAGGAACGCATCTGTGTAACCACTTTATCCATATCTTATACTTTGGCTATTCAAAAATAGCAGATATACAAGCTCAAAGCGCTGAACTTGTAGATCTGTCATTTTTGAAAAATCGTGAATATTTGTGCAAATCTTTGAAAATATATTTGTAACTAAAATCTTTGCTTCTGGATGGTCCTTGGAACAAATTTTTTTTTTTCGCTTTAAAAAAATCTAAATTCAAAGATTTGTTTCAAGATTTAAAAAAAATAGCAGATCTACAAGCTCATAGTGTGGCACTCGGTGAGCTTGTATATCTGCTAGGAGTCTGTAGGAGTCATTGATAGCGCTTTCACACTATGGTCCCGGGTGCGCACCCCGGACCACATGGCAGATGTTGTGGTAGTGTGAACGTAGCGAACCGTTCCCCGTAACGCATCACCGTACCGTACTCGAAACCACCTGGGGAGGTAGTCTCGGGTCCGATTGCTGCGGAGTCGGGAACGGAACGCAGCAGTGTGAATCCATCCGTACCAAGAGAAGGAAGTGGACAGACTGGACTGCTAATCATATATCATTTATATATTTGTTATAATGACGCATTACTTTAGCTGGGTTATACCTTCTCATAGTTCTACTTGAATGTTGACAAGAAATAATAATCCCGCTAGTGTTTGAGTAGCGCGAGCCGTGAAAAATAATAAACGAAAAACACATGTGTGGCGAACGTATTTATAAGGATAAATACACCAAGGGTTAGTCCGTGACGTCATACCAAGGATGCGTCCGTGACGCCAATATCATATTAACAGACGACGTTACATTTCGAGGTTTCAAAGACCAGTGCACACACTGCTTTGGTTGTGTATTGTTGATCTGTTGTTACTATAACTCAAGACAACGTCAGGAACACAGTCAAACTTTATTATTCACTCTAGAGTGACTTTTCTTCTGTGATTGACATTCTCTCTTCCAAAGCCCCATAGTCAACAGCGCCCCCATGAGGCACATATTTACCATTACTGCTAAATTAAATGGTCTCGAGTACGAAAGGATTTTGGCCAGTGTGAATGCTGACCAGCTGGGAGAAGCCAAGCGTACTCGGGAACGCTTCGATTCAAACGGATCCAGTGTGAAGCCGCCCTGAGAGAAACTTACCTTGAGAGCAAGCTGTAGTTCACACACACACACACACACACACACACACACACACACACACACACACACACACACACACACACACACACACACACACACACACACACACACACACACACACACACACACACACACACACGTACGTGTGCACGCGCACGCACACACAATTATCTTCTATAACTTTCACACTCGATAGAATGTGAGAATAAAGGTTCGTCTCATTCCACTACTTACATGGAAAGCAAACTGTCAATCATTCAGCAATAATTTGACTCGTCTGTGACTCAGGTCAGACATGTTGTCAGGTGTTCTCTCACACTCATCTGAGTTCATCAGTGTCCCCCCTCCACACCCACACACACTCTCACTGTCTTTCTCCCTCGACTCTCACTATCGTCTATGGCGTTTATTGTTTGTAGCCTACAGACAGAGAGATCCCCTGGCTAAAACAGTCTGTAGGAGAGATCCCCTGGCTAAAACAGTCTGTAGGAGAGATCCCCAGGCTAAAACAGTCTGTAGGAGAGATCCCCTGGCTAAAACAGTCCGTAGGAGAGATCCCCTGGCTAAAACAGTCTGTAGGAGAGATCCCCTGGCTAAAACAGTATGTAGGAGAGATCCCCTGGCTAAAACAGTCCGTAGGAGAGATCCCCTGGCTAAAACAGTCTGTAGGACAGATCCCCTGGCTAAAACAGTCCGTAGGAGAGATCCCCTGGCTAAAACAGTCCGTAGGAGAGATCCCCTGGCTAAAACAGTCTGTAGGACAGATCCCCTGGCTAAAACAGTCTGTAGGAGAGATCCCCTGGCTAAAACATTCTGTAGTCTACATACAGAGAGATTCCCTGGCTAAAACAGTATGTAGGAGAGATCCCCTGGCTAAAACAGTCCGTAGGAGAGATCCCCTGGCTAAAACAGTATGTAGGAGAGATCCCCTGGCTAAAACAGTCTGTAGGAGAGATCCCCTGGCTAAAACAGTATGTAGGAGAGATCCCCTGGCTAAAACAGTATGTAGGAGAGATCCCCTGGCTAAAACAGTCCGTAGGAGAGATCCCCTGGCTAAAACAGTCTGTAGGAGAGATCCCCTGGCTAAAACAGTATGTAGGAGAGATCCCCTGGCTAAAACAGTCCGTAGGAGAGATCCCCTGGCTAAAACAGTCCGTAGGAGAGATCCCCTGGCTAAAACAGTCTGCAGGACAGATCCCCTGGCTAAAACAGTCCGTAGGAGAGATCCCCTGGCTAAAACAGTCTGTAGGAGAGATCCCCTGGCTAAAACATTCTGTAGTCTACATACAGAGAGATTCCCTGGCTAAAACAGTCTGTAGGAGAGATTCCCTGGCTAAAACAGTCTGTAGGAGAGATCCCCTGGCTAAAACATTCTGTAGGAGAGATCCCCTGGCTAAAACTGTCCGCAGGAGAGATCCCCTGGCTAAAACAGTCTGTAGGAGAGATTCCCTGGCTAAAACATTCTGTAGTCTACATACAGAGAGATCCCCTGGCTAAAACAGTCTGTAGGAGAGATTCCCTGGCTAAAACAGTCTGTAGGAGAGATTCCCTGGCTAAAACAGTCTGTAGGAGAGATCCCCTGGCTAAAACAGTCTGTAGGAGAGATTCCCTGGCTAAAACATTCTGTAGTCTACATACAGAGAGATTCCCTGGCTAAAACAGTCTGTAGGAGAGATCCCCAGGCTAAAACATTCTGTAGTCTACATACAGAGAGATCCCGTGGCTAAAACAGTTTGTATAGGCTACAGACGGAGAGATCCCCTGGCTAAAACAGTCTGTAGTCTACATACAGAGAGATCCACTGGCTAAAACAGTCCGTAGTCTACATACAGAGAGATCCCCTGGCTAAAACAGTCCGTAGTCTACATACAGAGAGATCCACTGGCTAAAACAGTCCGTAGGCTACATACAGAGAGATCCCCTGGCTAAAACAGTCTGTAGTCTACATACAGAGAGATCCACTGGCTAAAACAGTCCGTAGTCTACATACAGAGAGATCCCCTGGCTAAAACAGAGGGTGGCCCCAGTTGAGAAGGAAGCAGCGAGTGGTTTGTTGGCCTATAAATAGTTTCTAGACACTGGTGTCAACTACATGTGATCACTACTTCCCTCTCTCAAGCACACTACAGTATTAAATTGTACAGTATTTAGTCAGTTCCCTGCAGTGGAGATCATGTCCGTAAGAGATGGGAGCTGCCAAGTACAACTACAGTCTCCTAATGGTATACTGCTGGGAGTGAAGCCCCTTTCTTTCCTTGGTTGAATAGAAGTTGAACGATGTGCCATACGGATGTGTTGTTGTCATGGTGATGACCAGGACAGACCATCAGTGTCTGACCTGTGATATGAATGAGAGAGTGATCAGAGAAAGTGGGGGGCTTTGCAAAAATGACACATGAATAGGTGTGTGTGTGTCGTGCATGCGCTCGTGCGTTAGTGACACTGTCATCTATTATCAGCAATAGAGCTAATCTGTTTCAATATACTGTAGAAACACGCACGCACGCACGCACACACGCACGCACACATGCATACAAACCTATAAGGACATGCAGAGGGGCACAACACATGAAAGTACACACCCACACACTTCCAGAGTCCTACCAATTGCTGTCAATTTAGTGTATTTATAATACTGGGATAAGGGGTGCATTGAGATAGCAGAGATCGCTGGCCTGATAGAGGAGGCCTCACCCAATTAAGTTACCCCATCCACAAGAAACACACACACACACACACACACACACACACACACACACACACACACACACACACACACACACACACACACACACACACACACACACACACACACATACACACACACACATCTTGTGCATTAAAAGTGTGGGTCCTACCCTTCTCTAACCGTTCCCTGACCCAAACTGTGTGTGTGTGTGTGTGTGTGTGTGTGTGTGTGTGGGGGGTTATGTGAAGGACAGATGTCGGGTGAATGGAGGGTCATGCGTTGTTGGAAACAAGAGACAAGTCTCCCTTCTGTGATGCTGGTTACTGTTCTTCTGACAATGAATGCACACTTTGGCTAAATAAAACACAGAGTGACTTACAGAGTTACAAACCAAATAAGTTGGGACCCATTTCCTAATCACCCATATCAGTGTGTCCCAACTAGGGACTGGAGACTCCTACTCACCTCCATCTGTCTTTACTGGCAAACAACCACCCTGATCTAATGTTATATTCACATTAATGGGCAGGATGCAGAATCACCACCAGCCAGTCAAATACTGTTAACCAGTGGTGGAAAAAGTTAATGTTTACTATTACTATTATCAAATCAATACTGTAATTTAGAAATATTCTGTTAATCAAAATTTACTTGAGTGAAAGTACAAAAGTATTGGCTTCAAAATATACTTAAAGTACCAAAAGTAAAAGTACTCATTATGCAGTTTTATTACAAGGTATCATATGTATAAAAGTATGTATATGTATTATGGATCCGCCACAGTTAAAAACCCGCGCCTTTGGTTCTTGCTTTAAATCGCGTATTTTAATAGCTTTTTTATTTTTTCAGAGAGATCTGATGTTTACGGTGAGAGAACACTATGCTTGTTGTTCTTGAATGTGCTCGACCGTAAGCCGCGCTTTCACGACACTTCCGGTCGGGCGTAATAAAGGTAACAATAACGTGGGGCGAAATTCTCCTTTAAATAATCGAGAAGCAAGTTGTTTTTTTTGGGGGGGGGGTTATTTTTTAATTTCTTATAAATCAATTAATCAATTCAAAAATGTATATTTTTATTAAATAAATATTTTTAACCACTTGACCCCGTATTATACTTTGTTGTACAATGGTGGCATACAAAAATGGTGAAAATAGCCGATCACTATACTTTTTTAAAATAAACGTTTGAAATAATAATCAGTGGTAATCAGTTGAAGTTATATCACCCAGGCCTACTCTGCTACTATATCCCTGCCTGTGTTATACTTAGTTGCGTGCGGGAGTCGCGCATCAAAATAGTAAGCTCACAATGTGTCAAAGCTTTAATCAACCGAAACAAACATCTTGACTTGAAGATGAATATACTCCCCAATAAGCTATTATAGCTCTTTTAAAACATACCACTGCCACCCCTTCCTGAACTATTCCAAAAGTAAAAAAAATAACAGTTTACTAATTTCATATAGAATAAAATAGCCACTCTAAAAGCTCACAACGCGTAGCACTGCTATGCATTGTAAGCCTATAGATCTGCTATTTGTGGTGCGAGACATGATCCACAACCAAGTATATGATGATGGAGGACTCAAATGTCCCAATTTGATCTGACGCTACTGGGCAAAAAATCTATGTAAAAATGACATTTGATCAATACATTTATTGATCAATTAATATTGTGCTCTCATGGTGTCACTACTTTGCAATTGTTAAGCGTAATGCTGGTGGAGTGGGTGAAGGAAGCATAAAGATCTATGATGGGATGGGTGGAGGAGGAATGGAGATGTATGATGGGGGGATGAGGGGATGGGTGGAGGAGGAATAGGGGGATGGGACAGGAGGGGAGAAGAGATGATGATTCCCTCATTCTGTCAACAGCAATGAGCTCCTGGAAGATGTTTGCTATTGATTTGTTTGTACTGTTTGTGTGTGTGCATGCGTGTGTGTATGCGCACGTACGCGTACCTGGTTGTAGGTGTAGCAATTCATGTAAAAATACAGCACATTTATGTATGCATGCACAAAGACACACACACACACACCTGCACGCATGCATGCACGCACGCACGCACACACACACACATCTGCATTAGGTTGTGCCATTGTCTGACAGGTGTGGCATCAGTGTCAGATATCTTGGTGCACAGTGGAACAGACCCCACAAGAAGAGAAGTGTGTGTGTGTGTGTGTGTGTGTGTGTGTGTGTGTGTGTGTGTGTGTGTGTGTGTGTGTGTGTGTGTGTGTGTGTGTGTGTGTGTGTGTGTGTGTGTGTGTGTGTGTGTGTGTGTGTGTGTGTGTGTGTGTGTGTGTGTGTGTGTTGGGGTGGGGGGCTAAGGGTCCCTGGGTAAGGGGGGCCTGCTTGACACTGTGTGTGCACGTAGTGCGTGTGCATGTGTGTCTTTCTATTTATGTGTGTGTGTGTGTGTGTGAGACTGATTATCCCCATGCTGAGCAGCTGTAGATCGCTGACTGGTGGTAATTGTGTTACTGGGAGAGATGGATAGAGTGAGGGATGGATGGAGAGAGAGAGATGGTGTGAAAGAGAGACATACGTATATCACAAGGTGGGTGAGATATGGAGAGGTAGAGTGAGCGAGATGAAGCATGAGAGGTGGAAATAGGGTGGGAGACGGGAGGAGATGGATGCTAAAAGAGAGATGTGGGGTAAAAAAGGGTGACAAAGTGTGAGAGAGAAAATGTTTTGTTCTTTTCTGTAATGGCACATTTAGGGTCGTCAACGCACACCGAAAACAAACGCATTCAATTTTAGTAATTGTTTATTTATTTACAACAGTTAAAGGTAGGGTAAGTGATAATTTGATGTTAAAACAAGTTTTAAATAGCTCTGTAGTCATTGCTATGGAATGTTTGTTCAGTCTCCTTGTCTCTCTAGCTCTTTAGTTAACAGTCAACAGAAAATGCATTTGCAGGACAGGATAAAAAAAAATATTGAGAGAACTCACACAGGATACAGAATAAACAAGTGAAATTGGAAGTGAGTTGCCAAAATTGGAGCTGGAACAATATACAATTGAAGCTGATAAATGTGTACCCTCTCCTGATTAGCTGAAATTGGCAACCCACCTCAACATGTATTTTCTGTTAATTAAAGAGCTGGAGAGACAGGGAGACCCTGTTACTGAACAAACACTAGCAATGATTACTATCAGAATAGTGTTCTAACCTTTTGACCAAAAACCTTTTATTTAAAAAGAAAAAAAATCATTTACCCTACCTTTAATAGAACAAATTCATTTATCAATTATAAAAAAAAGAATCTATTTCAATAAAATAATCAATTTTAGACAATTTTATTATTATCTTTTTAGTTTCTTTGCTGCGATGCGACACATTGTGAGCATGTCGATCAGCTACTTTTGCACGACACAATTTTATGACAAAGTACAGAACAGGGCATACAGTATGTGGTTAATCAGAATAGAACATTTGTGTTGTTAAAAGTTTTCACAAATTTTCTAATAAAAAATAACTGATCTACAAACTCATAACGCATCACAATTTTCGAATAGCCATAAAAGAAAATACAGGTGTACTACGGCTTGCCCTGAAGCCATTTATTAGGGTTTGAACGTTTGATGGAATCTTTGAACAAACCTTTAGTCCTACAGTATAGTAGTACCACCTTCTTGGACCAATGAAGGGCTCCTCCTGGATGTCATGTGTTTTGCAAATGGCTTTAGTGCTTGTATACTTCTCTTTTTGATTTATTTTTTGGCTTTTATGCCTTTATTGATAGGATAGGATAGTAGGCTGACAGGAAATGGGGAGAGAGTTGCGGGGTGACATGAAGCAAAGGCCGTCGGGTTCGGGACTCGAACCTGAGACGTGCTGTCAGGCTACTTTAGAGCCTAGGTGCTTGGACCGCTACGCCAGCAGTCCAGGCCTGTATACTGTATGTCTCTTCTACCATCTGAGATGTGAGCTGCCTGTTGAGAGTGTCATAGACACCTGTTTTGTACTGCAACACTTGGACAAGGTCCACAGGTTCCCTCTGCAGTACTTCTTGCAGTCCCTCTGTAATTGTGGGCAGGCATGTAAACATAAAAAGCATGTAGACTGATGTGAATTTGTATATGGCATGTGCTGGTGCAGTATAGCTTTGAAGAAATGGTTAAATAATTTAACCCTAGAACACTAACGTCGGGTGATTTTCACCCTTACAATTATGGTTATGTGATTTTCATCGTGTTGCTGATGTCTGAGGTGGGTGGGTCCTTGGGTACCTTCAGGCTGCTCAGTGACATCATCCAAGGTAGGCTTGTTTCCCTGCCCCATCCCTGTTTTTTTGGTGATTGGGTGATTGGGTGATTTTCACCCGACGTTAGTGATAGAGAGTAAAACAAATCGGAAGCCTTCACTGGACAAGGCTCACATGTCTCAGGAATGGGTGGACCAAAGAAGACGTTCCCAGCTCCATTATTTATTTATTTTAGGAATTCTTTGTTTACAATTCCCACATTTTTCACAGATTTTGCCTACATGAGGTCTTATTATGGTATTGCTTTTTTATAGGGCCCTCCGATGACTATCTTTTTTTGTGATATTTTATATTGAAACATTAAGAAGAGTACCCCAATTTGTCATGTATTGTTGTACTTTAATATATCTTGATGAGAAGTATTTTTTATGGAATATATTATGTTGGGTAAAATATACCCATCTTTAGTGATGGTGTGATAATATTCAACATTAGTGTTCTAGTTAAGGAACTTCAAACATTCAATTAAGTTGCTCAATTGAGGCTTTCCTCTGTTTTGTTGTTCTCTTGCAATGGTACTCCATGCTTCCCCAGAAATTGAGGAACTGCCACTATGCGGCAGAGGTATTCCCTTCACTGTGATTTCTCTACTCTTGCAGCTTGCGGTTGCTCGATGACATCACTTTGAGTATGACTAAAGCTCTTCCAGCACACCATAGTGGCCTTGTGCAAAGCAATCTTTTCATGATCTCTGAATGTGTCCTGTCCAAAGATCTTTTCCAATGACAAAAACCTGTGCTTATTAGATAATTCATATTTTGTCTCATGCGTTACTGCCAGGGCACGGTGGCCATGATGGCCATGGCTGTCGTTGCCCCTCAGTTTGGCTGTATCGAAAAATGAGATGTCCTGCGGTCCTGTGGCCTTGATGCCCCGAATGCACTGTCCCAGGGAGTTGATTTCAGCTGGGACAATGAATGTGCTATTTTGTTTTTTCCTCTGTGCTATTTTCCTGTCAACATGATTTTTTGACATCAGTGTCTGTCATTGAGATTCTAAATTCTTGTTGGACACCATCAAGTGAAACAATATGCACATAACTAGTGGTAGGTTTGATTTCAAGCCTGGTATGAACCGCATGCCAGCTTAAAATGCTGTGTGGAAGGCAAGCCAAGCAAGAAGTGATGCCGTTGACATTGTCTTCTCTTTGAGAGGCTGTGCAGTGAAGAGTTGGCAGTTCTTTATTGTCTCGTGCACCGACAATACAATTGGTAGCAACAATGCAGACAATCACTCAAAAGTATGAACTCAAAAGATTGCAGCAATTGTACCTTAAGCCAGAACTGAGTTCTAATTTGCTCTGAGTCTGGTGCAGCTACAGGTATGCTATTAAACTCGTTCCTTACAAAAAAAGTATTGGTCAGACTGTGTCAATGGCAAAACAGGATGAAATTCTGAATGACTTTTAAAATAGATTTAGTTTTATGCAGTAGAATTTGAAAAACAGTTTCAATATTTCACATTTTCACAGTGTTCAATCAGCCACTCTGAGTGCAAAAACAATGTAAAACAGATGTCATTTAATTAATTAAGGACAGCACAGCAGGTCTAAGCCTTTCTAGGTCTGTCTGTCTGTCTGTCTGTCTGTCTGTCTGCCATTTATATGCTATAGAGGGCATAATGCAGTATATTGCATATCCTATAGTGTGCATTGTATATTGCTATTTATATTGCTATAGTGTACATTGTATATTGCATATTGTATTTATTTCTGCTTACCTTAATACCTTTATATCTTAATATACATATTTCATCATTATCTTACATCTTGAGTCAGTAGTTGTAAATTAGTGAGATGTTTCTATACTGTTTCTTCAGTGCAATGCACCTACCTCAGCCAGACCTACAGTATATCAAATAATTCTGTCTGTCTGTCTGTCTGTCTGTCTGTCTGTCTGTCTGTCTGTCTGTCTGTCTGTCTGTCTGTCTGTCTGTCTGTTGAATTCTCGGTCTGAGTAATCTGCTATGGTTTAACTGTGTTTGAGTGGAACACATTGATCATAATGGGAGAGAGAGGGAGACCTTAAGAAAGAAGGGAAAGGGGGGTAGAGGGAAAAGGGACGAGGAGAGGGGGAGGAGACCTTGAAAGAGAGAGAGAGAGAGAGAGAGGGTAGATGGATGGATGGAGATGCTATCAGACAGGATTCATGCTCAGATAATCGTGCGTACCTAGATTAAATACAGTGTGAAATAACTTTCTAGAACGCACACACACACACACACACACACACACACACACACACACACACACACACACACACACACACACACACACACACACACACACACACACACACACACACACACACACACACACACACACACACAGAGTAGTCTCAGACAATGGATGAAAGATTGGATACATGTCCCACTTCATAACTCGCTCTGGTCAAATCCAGGAGAGTTTGATAAACATGTTAATGTGAGGAAATGTGAAATTCAGAGGGATATGTCCTATCTCTGTCCCTCTATACTACTCTTTTCTCTGGCTGTCTCTGCTGTTTATTATCTCATAAAATCAAAACCTCTAATCTAAATGTTAATGAATGAAACTATAGTTCATGTATGGAGTATCCATTGAGACGGGGTGTGTGGCACAAAGAATAATAAATGCAATTCCTCCAAAATGTTAGAATGAACTTTGTCACAGATGTCAACACCCCCCCCCCCTATTTCCCCCCTAAAATCTTTTAATTAATTATGCATTTGTTGTTTTGGTATATTATAGCTATTAGCTATAGTGTAATGTTTTGTTCCACAATGACTCTGCTTTGGTCCCTTTTCAAGTTTGTAATGCAGGTTTCAGATTGATTGATTGATTGATTGATTGTTTGAATTCTTTATTAGTCAGAAATGTAAACAGCACGTGGTACAGTCAGACATTAAGGCTAAAAGGATAACACAAAAAAAGTCCTGGGGACGTGTTTCCATTGTGGTCCTTTGTATTCAATTCATCAACATAGCATATTAACACTTTTAATACAAGTAATCAACAAATACAGATAACTATATGTACAAGGAAAAACGGCGGCAGTGAATGAGATCTCCTTTCGATGGGATTTAAAATCTACCTCCCCTTGTGGTCTCCTGATAGATGTTTTGTCAGGCCAGTTTTGAAAGAAACCAGTGATTCTCATCCTTTAACGGATGATGTCAGGGCATTCCACATCATGGTGGCAGAGTAGTAGAATGAGAATTTTCCCCATGTTTGTTCTAAATTTGGGGGGTACCAGGTAGTGGTCGCTCCCTCTGGTGTTGTGGCTGTGGGTGTCACTCACTTTGGAGAAGTAGTTAGACAGGCATGAGGGCACTGTCCCTTTGAGTAACTTAAATACCAATCCCATTGATACATAGAACCCTGTCTTTCACCCTGAGCCATCCCAAACTGACAAAGTGTGTTGGAGTTGTGGGATATAGGGTAGGAGTAGTAGTCGAATCTGTTTGTTTTGGGAGGTCTGAAGCTTCGTTTTTCGTGACATTGAGGTGTTGGAGCATAATCAAAATGGCATTGAATGAGGGCTCCAGCTAGTCTTGAGTGCACTTTTGTTGACAAATGATGTCTTTCTTTGAGTTCCTCAGTGCAGAAACAACACACCTTAATGCTTAACTTTAATACTACACTTCCTGTGAAATAGAGCTCAACAGTTGATGCATTTGACTACAGCAGGGTTTGTCAACTTTAGTCATTATTGTCCTATATTGTAATCCTTTAACGAAAAATTAATTAATTGTATTTTAAAATGCTGTACAGTACAGATGTCACACTACTTAAATAGACTGTCTGTCTAATCACATGACTAGTGTACGCATCACCGTATTGACTGTCAATGACAACACGTAGCTGCTGATTGCCGGTGGCCTGTTAGTAGTAGGAGGGACATTTAGCAATCTACGTTAAGCGTGTGATTGGCTGATAAGGTGGGTGGTAATGCTCACAGGTTCAGTCAGGTCAACCTGTATGATGGATTGGAGACAGAAAATAACATGTAAATTGTGAAATGAGATCTATGAAGAAAAAAGATTCTGCCTCTCCAATTAGAGCACACACACACACACACACACACACACACACACACACACACACACACACACACACACACACACACACACACACACACACACACACACACACACACACACACACAGGAACATATTTAGCTTTGTTTGTCTTCTCAAACACACACACACACACACACACACACACACACACACACACACACACACACACACACACACACACAGTGAGTTGTGTGAGTTGGGCGTGCCAAATTGCATCACACATATGTGTTAACCACACACGTGCATTCATGTGTGTTCCTCCGCACAGCCCTCAGCTCTCCTCTCTCCTGGCATTCTGCAGTTGCCATGGTGAGCAGTGTCTCTGGTCGGCGTGGCGCTGAGAGGAAATTAACACCAGTCTTAATTAGGCGGCGGAGCCTCGGCTCCCTCCTCCTCCTCCTCTCCTCCTCCTCTGCTCGTCTCCTCCTGACCTCCTCCCACTCAGCCAACTCTCCTCTGACACCTGGAAGGCATGCAGAGAAATTAACCAAGGTCCCTAACCAGCCATGTCTGGAATAAAAACCTCTTTAAGATTTATTTTCTTTTTTTCTTCTTTAAAAAAAATATATGTATCCTGCTAATTGATTTTAAATGGCAGAGAAATCATGAAAAAAATTGTCCTTTGCTGTTAACCCTTTAAGGACGGGAACGCATCTGCGTCATTTTAGATTTCTTCGGCTATTCAAAAATAGCAGATATACAAGCTCATAGCGCGGCACTGAGTGCTGCGCTATGAGCTTGTAGATCTGCTATTTTTGAAGAATCGTGAACATTTGTGCAAATCTTTGAATAAATATGTTTTAAAGCGAACATTTGTTTCTCAAATCTTTGCTTCTGGGGGTCCCTGGACCCTAGACATTTGTAGAATCGGCCTCAGGTCTTAATGGGTTAAACTCACTTTCATACAGTTAGGAATCACACTACAGAATCTAAGGGAAAGTGAATAATGAACTTAAAGTTACAGAGTGCAAGTAGCTAATGCCTTTTTAACTATCAACCACTGTCCTCAGTGTCCTCAGGGATGCTCATTTAGATTTTTTCGGACCGATAGCGGACGCTCGTTAACCGTTAACTGACAAGATTAAAATGTACTATTTAGAATGGACGAATGTCGGTGACTGAGTAAATTAGGGAGACCATTTGTCCTATGGAGACCATTATGGAGACAAATGAATTTCCTACATGCACTGGAGAGGTTTGCTGTCACTTCATATGCCGCTAGGTATGCCGTACTGCGTACTGCATGTGTCGTCATGCGTACAACTGCATAATTAACTCAGTCATCAAATCATTTGTGATTTTTGACCAATGCAACGCTAAAATATCCATTCAGATCATAATTGTAAACCTCCATAAGTGTTCAAGGTTCCTTATTTCCAAGAGTCACATTTGTAAGGCAGCAACCATGCAGTTTGCAGCTTTGTAACGTGGCGGCAGTAGTAATTGGTCATAATTGTTATCGTCTGTTATCGGTTAAACGGTTAAAGTAACATCCCTGTGCAAAAGAAGTCAGTGTTCTGCCCGGATGGCAATGTAATAGCAGTGCGGTGGTAAGGCAAAGCAAAACGAATGCAATGTTTTATCAGTCTTCCAACAAAAACGTTTGCTTTTCTTTCCTTCTGTGTTGACCGCGTTCAGACTGTGGAAAGAAAATAGAAGTTTACTCTTAGAGTTATTAACACTGAGGATTTCATTCTGTCGGTTTCTATTGTAAAACCTTTCTGTTGACCAAATTTCCCACAGGAGAGAGTGCAGTACGTGGAGTATCATGGCAGAGATAGATAGGTCCCATGTTTTTGGTAAAAAAAAATACCTTTGAGAAAGTGAAGTGAACAAACACGGCTGTACTTGGGCAGGTTGTTGAACGTTAATTCTGTGCGTCATACAGCTGAGATCCAAGCCATACTACATCTATTTGAGCTCCGTGATGTTGCCTCCATGATGGAAAGCTGACAAATTGTACTCCTTTATCTACCACATTACCTCGACCCGACCTGCTATGGCACTTATGAACTGAGCAAGTCCTCACCATTGTGACTGTGAGTAAAAAAAAAGAACACGGTCGGGTCACTGTTTACAAGCTGTTTGTTTATGTACCCTCGGACCCCAACCCTCCGGCCCCAACAATGGCCGCCGCTACCAAGTCACACATGTTGACGCCCCCTTAAGGATTTTTTGGTACACCCGACCCTATAGAGAAATCTCGTGTCTGATTGTGAGTATCCCAGCACAAGACACATGACCAGATGCAAGTAGGGGTTGAATTTGAGGCCAGCACGAGGATGCAAGACAGCACGACATCGTTTGGCTACCAGCTGGACCTTCCCAAAGCCAACCGTAGAAAAGAAACTAGGGTTTCTGGTTTTATTTTCCCATGCTGATTCTAAAAACATATTCCATCAGCAATTTAAGTGAATTGAAAGTTTTTGTTGTGTCTGAACAGGCTAGACTAGGTGAAGGCTAATTCACGGCATTCACTTTGTCACCAGCCTGCATTAGAACAGCAGATACACAGTGAAATCCTCAGTGTTAATGTAACTCTGAGAGTGTTCAAATGTAACCAAATGGACCCTTAAGGATTACATTTGTACACTCTCAGAGTTACATTAACACTCAGATTTGTAGGTGTAGCAGAGCTGGTCTGGACAGACAACAGAGGGAGAGAGAGAAAGAGAGTGAAATAAGGTCGAAGCCCAGACGTGCTTCCTCCCACAACTATGAAGTCTAGAAATCTAATGAATCAGTTCCTTTTTGCTTTGAAGTGAATTCAGAAGAAAATGATAAGAGAAAGAAAAAGCAACAATGTTTCATCTGTGGTGAACTGATGAAGGTCAGTCAAATGAAATGTTCAACTTTGTACAGTGAGCCCTGCTGCGTGTACTTCTAGAAAATGAACACGATGAAAACATACAGTAGGCTTTGTTTCATTGTTCTTGGGTGGGGGCGGGGGGTTTCCGGGAGTTTGTCTCATTTCAGTAGACGTACTGCTCCCTAAATCGTCTTCAAAATATTAAGAACCAAAACTGGAATTTTCTCCTTCATTTACATCCTCCCTTCATGACGGAGGTGGATTTAAGAGGTGAAGTCAGTAAGGGATCATATCTCCCACCTGGTCGACCACCTGAACGACAGAGAGCAGGTGTTGTTTGTTTTACTGAAGTCCCAGGAGCATCCTCCTCTCCTCTCCTCTCCTCTCCTCTCCTCTCCTCTCCTCTACATCTCTGTTCTCCATGTCCATGCTTTCTCCTCCTCTACCTCCCCATCCCCTCCACCCTCTCTCCTACCTTCCTTTTGGAAAGATCTCCCTAATATTTCTGTATTTTTGACATTCTGTTAGAAAGTGTAATAGTGTTTCTACCGCTCCCTGATCACAGTGACAGCACATCCTGTTCACTCTATTGCCAAACTATGGTCACTCAGTCTTTCTCAGGTTCTTATTAGAGCCAGACCGATATATCGGTTTAGCCGATATATCTGCCATTATTTGACTATTTTGAGGACATCTGTATTGCTGCCGATGTGTTCAGATTTTTAACCACTTTCAACCTGTGGGTACAGTATGTCATAGGTGAACATTTTCAAAAGTTTAAAAAAGATATTCAAAAATACCAGATCTACAAGCTGTAGGGCTCTACTTCTTATCAGTTACTGTGGATAGGTAGGCTGCCACAGTATACTGTCTGTTTATAACAAAATATGTTTCTAGTTTGTGTTGTGTGTAATCTAATTACAACAAGTGATGTATTCTTTAATATATATATATATATATATATATATATATATATATATATATATATATATATATATATATATATATATATATATATATATATATATATATATATATAAATACAAATTATGCGATAGTGTGACTTCTCTGAGGCTGGCTGGGGTTTGTGATATCAGAAGATGAATATTCAGCCTCAGGATCAGCTGGCCAAAGGGACTCCTATGTTCAACTTCTGGCAGGCAAGAGCTTTATAATGGTAACAGGCAGGCAAGGTCTCTCTTTTTAATGTAGATCCAGAATTTGGGGGGGATCTCTATTCTTGTCTATACTTCTTTATTTGTCTCTTCTCTTCCTCAGAAACATCTCCTACCCCTCCTACCCTTCACAGACCCCCAGTGCCCCTCTCCCTGCTCCTGCTGCCAACCTGCTCGATAATTAGCTCTCAGCCCTGCAGTGTGTGTGTGTGTGTGTGTGTGTGTGTGTGTGTGTGTGTGTGTGTGTGTGTGTGTGTGTGTGTGTGTGTGTGTGTGTGTGTGTGTGTGTGTGTGTGTGTGTGTGTGTGTGTGTGTGTGTGTGTGTGTGTGTGTGTGTGTGTGTGTGTGTGTGTGTGTGTGTGTGTGTGTGTGTGTGTGTGTGTGTGTGTGTGTGTATGTGTGCACAAACACAAACACGCCTCAGCTGTTCTGGTACTCATGGGCACACAAATCATATTTGTCTCTTGTTTTTGGCTTTATTATGATCACCATTGATAATACCATTAATATTAGCACATTCACTTTCATCAGTATCCCTAGCATTATCATTTTATTTATTATTGTCCTATGAACACTTATATTTTAAATACTAACTTTGAAGAAAGTTCACTGAAGTCAATGAAGTTTTTAGCTATCTTGTCCTTGGGATTGGCCGCCTTGTATGTCCATATTCAGTGCTGATGACATTGTCGTGAAAAGTAGTGAAAATGTTCAATGTACAAGCTCAGTTTTAAGGTCAACTGCACCAATGCAACTCCTTGCAAGTACTGTAGTTGCATGTTGCAAGGAGGTGCATGGCGACTCATTGGTGTGGAGTGGCCTTTAGAGAGAGAGAGATGTGGTGGTGTCTGTGGTGGAATGTACAATGTTGGGACTGTCAAGAGTTGGACAGGATAATGCGTCGACCACATATTCACGACATCCCTGGTTCGATCCCTGCTGTTAATCTGTGTCAGCAAAAACTGAGTAACAAAAACAAACAGTATGGGGTCTGAGAGTCAGACAGAGACAGCCATCAAGACACACAGTGAAACAGAAACATACAGTAGCAGGGTGGGGGAATGGGAATGAATAGAGAGTAGGAAGAAGCAGGTCACCGTGGGATGGATGGATGGATGGAGAAGTAGTTGAGTCCTTCCTTGACTAGTGAGTTATCTTGGGTTGGCTTGCTGACTGTATAGCCCTGTAGCCCATGTAACCCTCAACCCTGTCTGGCTGCCGGGGAGTACTGACTGACAACATGATTCTGACAGCTTGCACATTCAATGAACAGTCGCTATACTACATTCATTTCCATTGTGATTCTATTGTGTTTCAATTGACAGCCACAATGTGAAGGTATCTTGAGTGAAACACTAAACCATTACCTGCTCACTTGTTCAAATATATACATAGAAATACAGTATATACATATATATTTCTACACACACACACACACACACACACACACCCCCACACACACACACACACACACACACACACACACACACACACACACACACACACACACACACACACACACACACACACACACACACACACACACACACACACACACACACACACACACACTGTATAATAATAGTAATTAACTTTATTTATAGAGCACTTATCGAAACAAAGTTACAAAGTGCATTACATAAAAATAAAACAAATCTGCAAAAAGTGCCGTGTGAAACAAACATTAAGAGAACAATGGATTAGAGATGAACCGTACAATTTCAACATCTAAATTATGGAAAGGCTCTTTGACCAAAGCAAGCAATAATGTGAAGTTAACAATTGAAACCAAATGACACCCACTCTCCTTAGACCCTCATTTGGGCAAGGAAAACCTCCTGGGAAGGCCACAAAAGAGGAGACCCCTTCAGACTGAATGAGGGCATAATTATTACATGTATAAAAAAGTAAGTGCAGTAAGAAAAGACACGCAGAGAGACAAACAAACGATCAAATTCAATTGGATTACAAGTCACTTACTTATAACCACCCCAGTATAGCTATTCTGGGGGGCACGTTCGGCAAAAAAGCAGATCTACTGTACTACTTCACAACGCGTCGCAACACTCCATGGCATGAAAATAGGTGTGTGTGTGTGTGTGTGTGTGTGTGTGTGTGTGTGTGTGTGTGTGTGTGTGTGTGTGTGTGTGTGTGTGTGTGTGTGTGTGTGTGTGTGTGTGTGTGTGTGTGTGTGTGTGTGTGTGTGTGTGTGTGTGTGTGTGTGTGTGTGTGTGTGTGTGTGTGTGCGCCATGTACAATAATCTGATGCAGAACTTTGTCATTATTACAGCTGAAGGAAATCATGCTGTTCATAATTGGCATTTCTGTGTTTGTGTGTGTGTGTGTGTGTATGCATGTGATTACTATGCACATGTACTCGCTTATGTGCCAGGGCGCGCGTGTGTGTGTGTGTGTGTGTGTGTGTGTGTGTGTGTGTGTGTGTGTGTGTGTGTGTGTGTGTGTGTGTGTGTGTGTGTGTGTGTGTGTGTGTGTGTGTGTGTGTGTGTGTGTGTGTGTGTGTGTGTGTGTGTGTGTGTGTGTGTGTGTGTGTGTGTGTGTGTGTGTGTGTGTGTAGGATGTGATGCAGGTTGGCTGTGCCTGCTTGCCCCCAGCTCAACAAACACTTGGTCCTGCAGGGGCTCTGTGGTGTGTGTGTGTGTTTTGTGCACTCTATGGCTCTCATCCTCCATCCTTATCCCTTGCTTTCTCCCCCTCTGCATCCGTCCTTCCTGAGCCATGTGGTGGAAGAGAGAGGGGGGAGGAGAGAGAGAGGTGTGTGTGTGTGTGTGTGTATTGGTGGGGTGGGAGGTTGGAGGGAAGGGGAGGCAGGTTACCTTCCACTGAATGGACCTCCACGGTATCCTAGCAACAGGCTTGTTTGGAAATGGGACGGAGGATGGAGGAGGGCGAGAGAGATGGGGAGAGAGGGGGATGGGATGGGGGTGGGGGTAGGGCGGGGGGGGGGGGTCAGTGGAACTGTAGGAAAAGGGTGAAAAGCCAGAAAAAGTGAAGAAGATATATAGACGGAATAGAAAAAGGAGAAGGAGACAAAACAAAAGAAGAGCAAAAGATGAGAGGATGTGAGGACGAATGGACTGTAGGAGGGGGAGAGGAATGGAAAAGAAAGAACGATGGTGACGGAGAAAGAGAGAAGGACGGTGGTAATGGCTAGAGTGTTAGGAGAGAGAGGGAGAGGGAGAGAAGACCAATTATGTGTGGATGGAGGGAGTGGAGGGCCTAGAGGAGGTGAGTGGGGGTCAGGGGAGAGAGAGGGATGGAGAGAGTCAAGAAACCTTTCAGCAAAACAAGCGCCAAATAGGAGCGAAAATGGAGAGACAGCAATAGAGAGGGAAAAAAACAGGACAGTCTCTCTACACTGGAGAGTTACATACAAGAAGGGGCTTTTCTCTTCTTCACGTCCTTCGTCTGAGAGGATTTGTGTGTCATTGGCTTTTGTGTGTCGACTGTGTGCATTGATCTTAACCCGTTCAATCCGGGAAGGCATCTGTGTCATTTTAGATTTGAGCTATAACCATTATTTGTATACCTTTTGGCTTTTCAGAAATACAAGCTACAAGCTCACGTACGAGCTTGTAGATCTGCTATTTTTGAAATATTTTGAACATTTGTGCAAATCTTTGAATACATACATTTTTTACATATTTTTTTTTAACTCAAATCTGGAACAACATATTTTACAAATGCTCGCATATTCAAAGATTTGCACACATTTTCACGATTCTTTCAAAAATAGCAGATCTACAAGCTCATCGCACTGCAATAAGCTTGTATATCTGCTATTTTTGAATAGCCAGAGACATCTAAAATGACGGATGCGTTCCCGGATTGAACGGGTTAAAAACCATGCACACAAGGTGAACCTGCAGTTATTTTTGAATAGCCAAAGATATACAAATAATGGTTATAGCTAAAATCTAAATGCAACCTAAATTTGTACACACTCAGAGTTCCAAATGCACAAATTAACACCCAGAGTTAAAAATGCACATATTATCAATAAGGATTTTACTATGAAATGGGAATATTCATGAACCAGAATCAGAATCTGCCTGGTCTATACAGTATTATTGTCTTACAAGGCATTTGACTTAAAGCATTGCTCTCAGACACATTAATATTTGTAATGTTTATGTCAGGGTAAATTTAAATACAAAAAGTAAAATATAGGAAGGTAAGGAATAGGGTCAGGCCAAGTGTGATCAGTATTAGAACGTGTATATTATGCTGTGGTAAGGCAGGCATGTAAGGCAGGCATGTATCATGTATTATTGCACAGAACAGTTAGAAATACAGCAAATAGTAGGGGCGACCCAATAGACGAGTGCTTTAGGGTGCATGCATACCACATCGGCTCTAATGCTCATGTCCATGGAGCTATAGCTTCAGTCTGGGTGTTATGTCAAAAGTCAACCTGATGGCCTGGACCGCTGGCCTAGCGGTCCGGGCACTTAGCTTCTAATGTAGCCTGACAGCGCATCACGGGTTCGGGTCCTGTTCCCGACAATCTTTGCTGCTTGTCTCTCCCCATCTTTCTCTCTCCCTCTTTCCTGTCCATCTCCACTGTACACTTTCAATAAAGGCAGAAAAGCCCCCAAACATATATTTAAAAAAGAGTTAATTAATCAATCAATGAAACTTTATTGTCACATCACAATGTAAAAGTGGGTGAAATTCTTGTTTGTGCAGGCTCTCACTATTGCATTCAAAGGAAAGGGAAAAGGAGGAAAGAGAGAATAAAAAATATAGAAGAAGAAAAGAAACAGAAAGAAAAGAAGAGCAAAAAAATTGCAGCAGATTTAAAATCAAAATGCATCACCAAGCAAGGAATGGGGCGCTGGTAGCCGTGTGGTTAAGGCATGTACCACAAAGGCTCTTATGCCTGACAGCAAGTCCCAAGATTCATTCCAATCCCGAGTGTTTCCTGTCTCTCTTCACTGTGGTCTATCAATAAAGGCAGAAAAGACCCCAAAATATCTAAAAATAAATAAATAAAAAACATAGTGACCATCGGAAAGTGTTCGCACATGTGCAGAGTTGCAGACTGTAAAACAAAATGGTGATTCTCCGGTATATTATTATTTTTGGTACATTTTGTACATTTTACTATCATTGTAATATGGACAATACAGCATTATCAGGGTAAAATATTGGTTGTCCCATGGATGCATCGATAGGGAGTCTAATGAGTCCTTATAATATATAATATGCAGCTTTGACCCGTAACAACATCATTGGTGTTCTGGGTCCTTACATGACCTGATGACATGATTAACCAATACATTTTAATGAGCCAGGGTCCTGGAGCAAGAACACCAACTTTCATATCCGTGTCCCTAGATGAACAAGTGAATCCTAAAAATAGCCTATTTGAAGAACATTTGGTTTTCATTCTCATGCTTATTATGCTGAAGGTACATGTGTGCAACTGTGCATTGCTGCATACAACACCACAGTCATATAATAACTGTTGACTATGTATAATAATTCAGCTCTGTGGTTGTTCTTGGACTTCTATTTTTGTGAGGACTAGTTATCCTCAGAAGTGTAGAAAGAAATTGTGCAATTTTGGAAAACGAGCATTTGCTGGTCTTCACTTTAGGTCAGGACCTGTATAGGTTAGGTTGAGGTTTAGGTTAAGGGTCAGAAAATGTATGTAAATGTACTCCATTAGAAGTTGAAGGTCCTCACAAGTATGTGTTAGCGTGTGTGTGTGTGTGTGTGTGTGTGTGTGTGTGTGTGTGTGTTTACAGTGTTTGTTCATTCATGTGCATGTTGCAGAAGGGCAACTGTACTCTCCCCTCCGCTCCACCTCCCTCTTCTCTCTCTCTATCTCTCTATCTCTGTGACTTTGACCCTTCCAATGGGTGACTACGAAGTGTGTGTGTGTGTGTGTGTGTGTGTGTGTGTGTGTGTGTGTGTGTGTGTGTGTGTGTGTGTGTGTGTGTGTGTGTGTGTGTGTGTGTGTGTGTGTGTGTGTGTGTGTGTGTGTGTGTGTGTGTGTGTGTGTGTGTGTGTGAAAAGCATGTTGCCCTGTCCTGCCTGCTGTGCCTTAAGGTGCACCCCCCAACATGCACATAAACCCTTCCCCCCACCCTGTGGCCCACTGTGTGTGTGTGTGTGTGTGTCCTGTCACATAGGGTACAGTCCCGGGCCAGTGATGTGCCCTACAACCGTAAGGAAGATGGGAGAGAGGTGGGGGGAGGACCTGTGTGCGTGTTTGCTTGCACTTGTGTTTATTTGCCTTCATAGTATACTGTATGTATGTGTGCAAATCTGTGCATGCACATATGTGTTTATTAAAAAGCATCCGCTTTAGCTGATGCCATGCCAATCAGCTAATCATACTGGGGTCCACAACAAAACACATTACATAAATAATATGAAACATTAAATATGTGCATATTATGTCTGTGTGTGTGTGTGTGTGTGTGTGTGTGTGTGTGTGTGTGTGTGTGTTTGTGTGTGTTTGTTTGTGTGTGTGTGCCTGTGGGTGGGGGTATGAGTTTTGCAGCACAGTTCATCACTGTAACAGGGAAAGTGCATCAGATAGCGGAGGGCACACTCCGCTGTGTGTGTGTGTGTGTGTGTGTGTGTGTGTGTGTGTGCGTGTGTGCGTGCATGAGTGTGCGTGTGTGAGTGCATGAGTGTGCGTGTGAGTGTCCTGGGGCTCGGTGCACTGTGACCACTCCTGTGCCGTTGCCAGGGAGAGGGAAAGGGCACAGCTAGCCTGGCACGCTACGAGGACACACTGAAACAAACAAACACACACACACACACACACACACACACACACACACACACACACACACACACACACACACACACACACACACACACACACACACACACACACACACACACACACACACACACACACACACACACACAACACAGCAATGTGTGTGGTCCCCTGTAACACCTCTCCTCATCCCCTGCTTCAGTATGCTGGGATTGCAGTACAGTATGATGATGGGCAGGGGCACTGAACAGAAGAGAGGGAGAGAAATGTTGGCACTTCAACCACACCCCCTCTTTGATAAGCTGAAGCTGGGTTACCATAGCAACCCTCATTACCTGCACCCTGAGTAGGGGAGGGGGGGTCCAGAGATGGGGAGAGAGAGAGAGAGAGAGAGTGAGAGAGAGAGAGAGGGGGAGGGAGGGAGGGAGGGAGGGAGGGAGGGGTGGGAGAGAGGGAGAGGGAGAGAGAGAGATACACTGGGCAAGCGGGTCAAGAGAGGTTTTTTGATTGGGTATGGGGTTTCAAGCTCTGGTTTGCATATGTACATGTTTGCATGAAGCATGTGTGTGAATGCGTGTGTGTGTGTGTGTGTGTGTGTGTGTGTGTGTGGGTGCGCGTGTGCGTGTGTCTGTCTGTCTGTATCTGTGTGTCTCATTATTCTTAAGCGACAGTCCCAGGGCGCCCTTTACCAGATGTAGAGCATCTAATGAAGAGTCAATGAACTACAGTCTCTTTTTAAACACACACACACACACACACACACACACACACACACACACACACACACACACTGACAGTGCACCTCCCCCACGCTCACCTGTCCTCCACACTGATCCGCTGTGTCTGTCTGTCCGTGTTTCCAAGTGTTTTTCAACGAGGAGTGTCTGTTTGTTGTACAGGGCCATTGATGTGTCCGTCCCCACCGGATTCGTGTCGTTTCTACTCTAGTAGTCTCTCTCTCGAGACAGACTCTCTCTCGCACAGACGGTTTCCACAAATGCTTCCAACAGTCTATAGATCAGAAGTGTTGAAAATCGGCAGAAAATAACACTTCCGTTATGGAAATAAGTCCTACTGGAAATCAAATTAGTCGAACTCTATCTAGCTTGCGGCTAAGCAGAAATGTCAATTATAAAATATATGTACGTATGGTATGTGTGCATTGCTTTTAGGGGGCTTTTTCTTTTACAGACTCTCTAATATTCAAAGATTGTGGAATACTTGTCCTCCTTGAGAGACTCATTTTGAAGTTTTAGTTACTAACCCCTAGTGTCTTAAGGGGTTAGTATCCCTAAAATGTAATTAGGGGCCAGGCCATGAAGTGCCTTAAAAATAATCAGTAAAATCTTAAAATTGGTTCTGTAACAGATAGGCAACCATAGTATTGAAGTTCAAATAGAATAATATGTTTACTTGTCCTGGTTTTAGTTCAAATCTAGTGTTCTGTGATTTTACCGTAGCTTAATCTCATTAATTTATCAAATTCTTTCAAACTTCTTTTTTACATTTGTTTGTTTTCCCCCCCAAAAGTAGCAAAATTTGCTGATCTTTAAGCTCACAACGCGTCGCAATGCAATGTAAGCTTGTGTAAGGGCCGCACCTGAATCAGAATTGTATTGGTCGAATCAGATTCGGGATTTTTATGTGAATATTCAATGATTCACTTTATATATAAAGGTCTATGAGACTTTCTGAAACAGAGTGAATTTCCACGTTAACACAGTCAAGTAGGACAGAGTCATATGGACAGTTCTGTACCGCAGCTCCGCTACCTGGAGCCAGCTTGAGATAACAACTCACCTACTGCTATACGGAGGTTGAAAGAGAGAATGCACTTCTACATCGTGTACATTGTGCAGAGATCACGCCCGCATGTTTTGATCCAAAATCTTGCGTTATGTCCGTTAATTTGTTTATTTCCAACCGGCATCAAGACAGTTTCATTACAAATCGTATTACCTGGGGTGGGTTTTTCACTCGAGGCTAGCGCTTTAACAACCCCCGGATTTCCACATCGTCGCCCACCCGCCCGACAGCATCGCTGTCAACCGAAAACAACGGTCGCGAGCTTGCGGATCAGTTCAGAGCCTCAAAACGAGCTTTTCTTTTTCGATTTGACTGGTTATTCAAACGTACTTTAACTGTAACATATATATGTGTGTGTGTGTGTCTGTGTGTGTATATATATATATATATATATATATATATATATATATATATATATATATATATATATATATCTTGCTTGCTTTCTTTCTTAGTTAGTACTGATGCCCATAGTCAAGTGACACACACACACACACACACCGACATAGGCTCACCTGCCCCGTGAGGTCGGCCTCCCATCGGTAACCATGGTAGCAGCAGGAGTTGTGTGTATTTGAGTGTGTAATGTTTTTTGTGTTCTTGTGACTCTCTGTGGAGGTACAGAAACCCCCAGTCCACCACCTTTCCTCTTGGCCTCACATCTCTCGCTCTCTCTCTTTCTTTCTCTCACTCACTCACTCTTCTATCCCTTCCTCCCTCTTCAGACAAATTTGTATTTCTCTTTCTCCAGTCTCCCTCTCACTTCCTTGCACAGGCAAATGCGAGTGTGCACACACACACACACACACACACACACACACACACACACACACACACACACACACACACACACACACACACACACACACACACACACACACACACACACACACACACACACACACACACACACACACACACACACTCCTCTTTGCTCCTCAGTGGTACACTTAACTATGCCATGGCCTTGTGGGAAATGGAAAGGTTCCCGTGTTCGTGCACTCACATGTGTGTGTGAGTGTGTGTGTCGTGTGTGAAAGAGAGAGTTTCTGTCTATCCATCCCTATAGTAACTACTGACTCCTCTCTTTTGTTATGGTCTGTGTGTAGCAGTCCTCTCTCTATGTTTGTGAGGTTTGGGTTCATGAGTAATTCTACTGTACATATGGCAGTCGGTATTGAGTTAGAGCAATAACCTTATGCTGTAGATGAATGTTATTCTCAATTTCTCTCTCTTTTTGTCTGTCTCTGTCTCTCTCAGCAGTGTGTGGACGGTGTGTCTGGAGGGGACTCGTCGCTGAAGCGCGTGGCGGTGGTGGAGGACTTCTTTGACATCATCTATGCCATGCATGTGGAGATCAGCGCCGACCCCAGTAAAGCTCCAAAGCACGCCGGGCAGAAGAAGACTTACAAAGCTGTGAGTTCATCGTCTTCACAAAACATTGTGTCGTATTATGCCCAGCGCTTAATTTGTCAATTATTTGGTGCCGGAGCACCATGATTTATTTAATATAAATATATTTTTCATAAAAGGAAATAAATTGATTTAACCTTGATTTAACCATATAATAGCCCCAGAAATGCCAAATACAGCATGGGACTACTGTTTCCACATCATGGACTGTAAATAATATGGACGAAGGGAGCGCCATTGGTTTCTACAGACCTGTTTTGAAACCACTTTTTGGGCGAATGCAAATGCACCATCTTGGAACTTCCGGTCCCAAGCAACCGGAAACAAGTAGAAGTATACCCTAATTTATCAAAACGGTTTCGATCAATGGGCTCGACTCACGAGCTTGCGCACGTGGTTGCGCACGGGAGTGACGCAAAACGCGTCACATAGGCCCCAAATAGGCCCCGCCCGTCACATTTCCCAACCCGGAAGAAGGGGTGAAAAGGGAGTATGCGCTGGGTGAGCAACTCCATACAAGTGGATGGGCGGGGATTTCCGGTGCCCTCTTATTTTTAACTCTAGTATGGGGTAAGTCCCTGCGACATACTAGCATCATGTCCAGGCGGTGCACTTGTACATCATGGCTGGGGGATGTTCTAGAACATCAAGCTGCCTCACGCTACAGTAACAGGATAGGCCACATGGCCACATAGCTCGGCAAGGCTTACTTACTTACTTATATGATGATAGTATCTGTATGCTAAAGCTGGTCAGATTGACATTAGTGTTTTTTGCCTACTGTTTTTGAAAGGTTCAGATTGAGATTTACTATATTATATGATATTCTACATCCATATCATAGCTACCAAGGTGTCTCAGCTGAACAAAACGTTGCGCTCTGAAGCATTCCTAGCTGGGTGTTTTTGAAAGAGCACCTGGTGTTTTCAGCTGTGAAAAAAATGCTTTGGTGGACACACACAGCCTTGTTGTTTTACTATGTATTTCATACACCAGGAATTTGTTTCATGACAAAAATGTTACATTCATACAAAACAGATATCTTTCGTTTCATAGTTTTTGCTCCAAAGTTAGCAACAAATTATGAACCAAACACTGCCTTTCTCTCTTTGTTTCATTGCCTCCCCCTTTCTCTATCTGTTCCCTCTTCTTATTACTCACTCAGACTCTTTGTCTGACCCCCCCCCACACACACACACACTCTGTCTTTCATAATAATGTGTGTCTGGCAGTTACCACACACACAACTCTCTCTTCCTCTTCCACTCACTTTTCATTCCTCTTTTAGTATCTCTGGTGAAATGCTGAGGTATCGTACTTTAACAGCTGTCTGTCCCGCTAGTGCAGTGTTTCTGACACAGAAACACTCACCTTCTTGTCAGAATACTGAAACTAAACTGACTGACAGAGAGGGAGAAAGAGAGGTTTTCACCTCGCACACACCCCAGAATTTGGACACTTTTAGCCACATATACCCCGTGTCCCTATTCTGGGCATGTCATAATAGGCCAACATTCTGTGAAAATGTACAACCTCAAGCCTTGAGCTTGAGCAAAGAGATTTGGTGGAAAAGGAGGGGGCCAAGGATAGACCCCTGGGGAACCCCGGTCAACGAAGTATTTAGGGTTTAAGTGGTTGAAACAGCCCTAAAACCTTCCTTTTCCAACATATGTTGGCTCTTTGTATACATTTGAACATGCATTCAATGTTGTTGTTGTTGTTGTTGTTAGTAGTAGTATTCAATATTACTAAAACCAGACATGCAAAAGTGTCACTTTTCAGCTACAGTCACCTTTTTTAACCCAAATAGGGCAATTGTGTGACACCTGACCCGAAAGAAAACAACATGTTGTCACCTTTTTCACCTCTGGGCTGTTTGCATGCCTGTAAAACACAGAAGATCCAGTCTGTTACAGCAGGCATCACCTGGGATACTCACAATACTATTAACGCATTTTACAACAAAAATCGTAGATCGCCTATTTTTGGTGAAGATATTTAGTGCAAAGGGGGCCGAGTGTAGACCCCTGGTCCAATCCGGTCAACTAGGTATATAGGGTTTAAGGCTACGGTCACACCTGCACACGGGTTGCAGGCTGATAAACGCAGGTTGTATGCGGGCGCCTGTTTTGTGCAGTCAGTGCAGCCTAAAAAAATAGAAGTAGCTTGCAGCACCTTCTACATGTCTTGACGTTGCCAGGCCGGTCCACCTTCAACTCATCCGATTGGACAGAGGGGGAAAAGCAGCAACGGTCTCGAGCATTTATTTGCTTCAAATAGACTTTTTCTCTGCTTGAAGCGCCCTGGGACATAGAACACATAAACCCAAGGTGTGTGCAACATGTGTGGAAAGCTGTGCAATGCCAACAAAACGCTCCGTTCCCATTTAAAACCATTGCAAAAAGACGACCACATAGGCAGACACAAAGTTACAGGAGGTGTGACCGTAGCAAGTGGTTCATGCTCCTTTTCTGTAGCCATGAGATAACTGACTATTGTCAATTGTCAGTAGTGTTAAGTGTATCACATACCACTGGAACATTCCTTGTCATCAAGCCAATAAAGTGAATCTAATATTCCTGCACACTGTCTCGCACTTTCTCCTTCACGTTTTTAGATAGGGACTTGCCTGAGGAAGGTCACACAAATGCATCATTGCTTTGTCTGCCATTAAAATGTTCTAATAGTGGAAGTGCTGGTAGCTCAACCAGTTAGTGCACTAAGTTTACTGTGTTCTCCATGTGAAGTGGCGAGGACCAGAGTAGAGAGTACCAATCCTACTCTCATCTTGTCTCCTCTCTATCTGCCCTCGCACTTTATTTTCTAAATAACACAAGAAATGTCAAAATTCAAAGTAAACTGAATGCAAAAGAACCACTTGTTTTTGTTAATAATTATAAAAAACAGCAATAGCTAGTAGTAAGGGCCTAGTTTATAATATTACATTAACGGCCTGCCGCTGTCTGCATGCATCATATTGGACCCAGACCATACTCTTGTACTGTACAAGTAGGTCTGGAGGCAGAAGAGAGCGTTGAAATGGAAAATATATTTGGACAGCATGATTTATTTATTTAATTTCAGTTTTTGCTTCATGTAGGATAGTAGAGAGACAGGACACCGAGGGCAGAGAGAGAGAGAGAGGGACATGCAACACAGGGGTCCAGCTGGAATCGAACTGGGGACAATGAAATTACTGTACAGTATGTGGTCGACACAACCCACTCACCTACTGGCAATTCTTAGCTGTTATGTGCTTACTACGAAGTAGGGCTGCAACCAGGGATGAGCTGTAGGGGGTGCTCAGAGCCCCCCCGGCTACTATGGGGGCTGGGAGCTCCACATGCACGCGCAAGCACGCACCGTCAGCGACGAGCCGTCTTTAACACCTTAAACAATGGCCTCAACCTGGCTGCTTTGCATAACATTACGTTCTCACTTACGTCCTCAGTTACACTGTATTAACAGCCACTCCGGTCAGGTAGGTTACTTGTCTGCGAATTCTACGATGATGACGACAATCACCTTGCCACCGAAGTAAAGTTGTAAAGTTGTCTGATTATTTTAAGTACTTATGTGTGGGTGAGTCTATGTAAAGGAAAATAAAATAATTAATTAATTGATAAAAACAACAAATTAACAATGCAACAAAATAATAAGAAATATAATTACATAAAAAATCACATGTTGAATACAGTATTTCAGCACTGAGCTGAGTGGCTATGTGCACATGCCCGTGCACGTTCGCGCGCACGTGACGTCATAAAATAGAGCCCCCCTAGCTCAAAAATCCACAGCTCATCACTGGACTATCGATTATCTTCTTAGTGATTATTCTTTCGATTACTTTTTGGATGAATCGAATTATAGAGAAGCGTGTTTTATTTCTTGTGCTTTTTTATATATCAACGATTCAATTATTATTCTTTATTTTTTAAAGTCATTTTTTGGGACATTTTCAAGCCTTCATTTGATAGCGACAGTGGAGAGAGACGGGAAATGGCAGGAGAGAGAGATGGGGAAGGACATGCAGCAAAGGGCCTCAGGGCGGATTCAAACCCAGGTTGGCTGCGCAAGGACTCTTCCTTAATAGTATGCACTCTACCAGGTGCCCCAACACAAATAAATTCTACTGGATTCTTTATAACCGACTATCCTTTATAATCCATCCAGTCTGATTAACCACTTATTTTGACCCTATTTTATACTTAACAGCAGTGTCGCACAAAAATCTAAAAACATATCCAACATACAGTTAAGTACATTGTCCATTCACTCACATCGTTCAACACAAATGTTGAACAGTACATTATTAAGCTAAGCTAGTGAGGAAGGCCACAGTAGCTCTGTAGTTGGAGTTAATCTGGACAATCTGGAGGTGGTTGTGAAGGGGAGGTTGGAAGCTGTAAAGTTAACTATCCTAATGAACCCCTCCCGTCCCACCCCTTCTACAGTGAGCTAACAGGGATGAGGAGCACCGTCAGCCACATACTCATTGTCCCCCGGAATAACATTGAGTAACTCAGTCAGTCCTTTTTGCTGTAACCACCAAGCTACATAAGCAAGCCCCTGTTTGCTATATTCTGTTCTTGAATGAATGACTCTTGCACAATTGCTCACGGACAACAGTGAAGTACACTAAAATACCATGACGGATGTTATTAATATTCATTTTCATCAAATGTTAACTTTTTCAAGGTCTATCTGTCTATCTACTGTATGTATATCTGTCTGTCTATCTCACTCTAATGCTGAGTTTCTCTTCTCTAAAGACTTCTGCTACCCCTCCCCTTCTTTTATCTTCTCCTTTCTCTATGTGCAGCTTTTGTCATTGTTTCAAGAACTCTGTAAATAACGAGTAGGTCGAGGCCCGGACCGCTGGCGTACTGTAGCTCAATGTAGCCTGACAGCGCACCGCGGGTTTGAGTCCCGTTCCCGACGACCTTTGCTGCGTGTCTCTCCCCTCGCTCTCTCCCTCTTTCCTGTCCATCTTCACTTAGAAATCTATCAATAAAGGCAGAAAAGCCCAAAACAATCTTAAAAATAAATAAATGTGTAGACCCCCAACACACACACACACACACACACACACACACACACACACACACACACACACACACACACACACACACACACACACACTCACAATGTCTACATGTTTTGTGTGCATATGCATGAGGGTGAAGGAGTGTGCATTTGTTTGTACTTATTTTGAACTGTAAAGTTTGTCCACTTGATGACAGAACTGATTAATGGTTTGACCCCAGCCCCACCAGGCCCAGTCTGGACTGTCCTCTCAGTTGGTGACACTGCCCTCTTTTGGTCAATCATAGGGACTGCACCTTGTCTTTCCAGAGCCCCTGTAGGCTGTGGCTGACATTTCTCTCTGCTGCGCCCTCCAGTACAACAAGACGCCCCCCCCCTCCCCTCTCTCTCTCTCTCTCTCTCTCTCTCTCTCTTTCTTCTCTCTCTATTCTACCCCTCCTCCCCTCACCTCATCATCTCTCTCTGTGTCTTTGTCCGTCCCTCGCATCATAAATATTCACACATCATCGCATGACTTGTTCATGCCCTCGTATGCCAAGGCCTCATATGTGCGTACGCATGCGTGTGCACACACACACACACACACAAACACACACACACACACACACACACACACACACACACACACACACACACACACACACACACACACACACACACACACACACACACACACCCCCCACTGCATCATATGTTAAGTCAAACATACCTTGCAGGGGTGTCCTGTAAGCAAATGGATGCAGATTAAATTCCTGCGATAAAACCAATACAAGGCTGCTCACTGCCTGTGGTGAGATTGTGTGTGTGTGTGTGTGTGTGTGTGTGTGTGTGTGTGTGTGTGTGTGTGTGTGTGTGTGTGTGTGTGTGTGTGTGTGTGTGTGTGTGTGTGTGTGTGTGTGTGTGTGTGTGTGTGTGTGTGTGTGTGTGTGTGTGTGTGCACACATGTGTGTTTGTGTCCATTGGAGGGGGGAAAAACTGTTTACTGGTACAAACATTCAAGAACTTCCAAACTAGTGTGTCACTAAACATAGTAGGCTGTGTGGAGACTGGAGAGGCATGTGACACCATATAAATATTAGTAATAATTTATAACGCTATGATGAATATGTACAGAAAAGTATGATGTATCATGTACATAGATAAATAAGTCAATAAATAATATAATCAGTAAATACATCAGTCAATACATTGTGACACAGACAATGCATACAAAATGCAGTTGCATTGAAAATGTGGTACAGTATGTGTATTTGTCCCCAGGCCATGTGTTGCTGAACAAGAGTTATGCTGTAACAGAGGTGACAGGGTACTATACAGTAGCTGGCAGAGAGAGAGAGTTCACCTGTCACCTGCAGTGACTGCGTGCACACTGCCATTCACAAGAGTCTGTGTGTGTGACTTCAGTTCAGACAGCTTCACTGGTTTCTGCAGATCGCACTATTGTTGCACTAACTGTATAGGGCATAGCAGTGGCGGCCATTTTGTGGTGCCACATATAGAAAACCTGTTCATTTTTCCCATAAGAGATTTCCGAAACTATTTATATAAATAATTTTAAGCCTGGCACCAAGCCATCCAGGCTCCTGGTGAATCAAAAAATATTTGTGTATACAAACAATATTTCTATATTTAATATTATATACTGTATTTAATAAATACCCTTTTTTTGGTTCCAAGCTTATAATAATTTATATTCATATTTTCGGAAATCTCTATGATAAAAAATGAATGGGGTTTCTGTCTGTGGCACCACCAAATGGCCGCCACTGCTATACTGCTCTGCACCTTAATCTTCATGTACATGCACTGATACTCTTGCACTAATGTCTAGGAACAGATACCAGCTGCTATGCTCATGCACCTTTTTCGAAATCTCATGTACATAAATGCACATTTCCCCCCCACCCCCACCCTCTTCTCTCTCTTCTTTCTCTTTTCTGGAAACAATCAAAACGATCACTCACTTTTTTACACCTGTGAACCTGTGATGTGACAATAAAGATGATTCTGATTCTATGCCCTATTGTAGAACACAAGATGTCAAACTGGGGCCACCAGGGGAACCAATTCGAAACCTGTGTGTGCTTATGTTTGTCTGTCCCCGGCTTAACTCAGGCACCGATTGACCGATGCATTCTATTATCCTACATTTCTTTCTTAGCGTCTATAAATTAAGGCATTCCTTGAAAAAGTTACAAAGAATAAGACTAAATAAAAAATGAAACAAAAACATTTTAATTTCTCACAAAAATTATTACTAAAAACCTAACAAAAATGTATCAAACATCAAACAAAATCATAATGCTGGTCGGAGCGTGTCTGTGTATTAAAATAACGTTCCACCAGTAAAAGAATTCCCACTGCACCCCTGACAACAACTACTTATTGCATAAACGGGTGGGGCATGCATTACCAACGTGCATCATTTCCAACGTGCATCATTCCCAACTTGCATCATTCTTGAGTAGGCGGGTGCCCGTTTATAACTGTGGTAACAGGTACCGCACTGGGTACAGCTATTACTACCAGGTGGGGCATGCATTCCCAACTTGCATCATTACCATATATGTTATACTGTACAGTATGTACAGTATAAGTATGTTTTCGCCCAATGTTGTCAACATAAGAAAACAACTTTCTAAAAAGTTGAAAACATTTCAGAAATGTTCGGAAATGTTCAGAAATGTTTAAACAATTTCAGCTATGTTCAAAAATAGCATATCTACAAGCTCATGAGCTATTGTAGATATTTTCATTAGTTTTTTAAAGCCATCTCACAATAGTGGGGCCGCAACCAGAGGTTACGGCTATTTGTTTTTTTTTGGCATGAAAAAGATTGGGAACTCCTGTTGTAAAAGTCTGTCTTGGCTGGTGTAGATGATCGTTGTGAGACCATTTTAAACACCTCCTCTCTCTCTCTCTCTCTCTCTCTCTCTCTCTCTCTCTCTCTCTCTCTCTCTCTGTTTCTCCTCTATGTCTCTCTCTCTCAGATAGCGGAGACCTATGCGTTTCTGCCCAGAGAGGCGGTGACCCGTTTTCTGATGAGCTGTGGAGAATGTCAGAAGAGAATGCACATCAGTACTACAGGACAAGACTATAAAGGTATCCCTCTCTGTCTGTCTGTCTGTCTGTCTGTCTGTCTGTCTGTCTGTCTGTCTGTGTCTCTCTCTCTCTCACCTTCACCTGAAGGTTCTAAGTTCTATTGTGTCTTTCTCTCCTCCTCTTTCTAACAAGTAACCCCTGCCCTCTCTCTCTGTTAGTCCAGTGGCTTAATATGGTATACATACAGTACTTATTCTTTGAGCACATGAACTTGCTTTAATGTCACTGTTAAACCCGGATCAGTTTTGTTCTGATTATGAGGAACCTGGGAACTGCCTGCATGAGCCTGGGTACTGAGGCATGTATATTCACCTCATCCCCTTTGCTGCAGGGTTTTCGTAGTAGTTGCCATGGTATCCAAGGGCTTAACTATATTTGCATGTATAGCAAGGCAATTAAATAAAAGATACATTTGAGCTGCCTATTCCTGAATGAAACTTAAATGAATCTTCAGGTAAGACATATATTCGGTTTTAAACCCTATACTTAGTTGATCAGATTCCTAAGGGCTCTATACTAGCCCCCCTCCTGTTTGCCAGAAATAGCCAATCTACAAGCTCACAACACTTTGACGCGTTGTGAGCTTGTGTATCTGCTATTTTCGCAGATTGTTAGACCCAGAATGGGGATGCTAGGGCTCAAGTGGTGGTTTGCTCTCCAGAGTGCTTTCTGCTATAAAAGCCATTCAGCATCTGTCTTCACTTTACGCATTATGTCTGAGTTATACTAGGTTGCGCTACAAGCTCCCAATGTGCCCCAGCGTTATAACCTTGTAGATCTCCTATTTTTGGTGTGCGACGCCGGCACACAACCATGTATAAATCAGGCGTTACGGATCTTATTTGAAAAACTTCCTGACTTAACTTTTCATGTTTTGATTTGTTTGACTTTGTGTGATTCTGCAGTTTCTCGTGTATAGTTTTATTTTATTTGGTACCCGTTCAATATCCATTGTACGACGGGGCTGTCATCTAGAAGAGCCAATGCATTTTCAATACAGATGAGGTGGAGAGGTTTGAAATGTTTTTTTATCTGGCTGCAGTGTGGCACTGATAACCCCATGGCCCTCGATGGCCGTTCCTCATGCCATCGTCTGCTTTCAGAAACGCATTTCTTGTCGGTCAGATCATAAATCAATACGTCTGGAAACCAGGACAGTGAACCTCCTGTCAGTCTGTCAGCTGAAAGGTTTGTTCGACAGCCAGCCGGCGCGCTCTTCGTTCTCACTCCCCTCCTCTCCTCCTCACCCCCCCCCACCCCCTCATCCCTACCCCCACCTCCCATTTTGCCAACCACCAACATCCCTCTTTCATTCCATTTCTGTCTCTCTTGGCACCCTAAAGGCAGCCCCTCACATACATCCTCCACCCCATCCCCCTTTCTTCTCCTCCATCAGTACCCCTCCAACATACAAACACGCACGCATGTACGCACGCACGCTGGCGCACACACACACACACACACACACACACACACACACACACACACACACACACACACACACACACACACACACACACACACACACACACACACACACTCCTCCACATTGTTTTCACATCATCCCCCCATCCTGCTCTGGGCTGCATACTCATCCTTCTATCTCTCTTTCCATCATCCCCCTCTACCCAGCTTCCTGTCCCATTCCTATACCCCCCATGTCTATTTTTACCCTTCCCTGCCCCCCCCCCACCCCTGCCTCCACCCCCCTCGCCATCCTGTTCTACCCTCCTCCAAGCTCCCCATGTCATTCCCATACCCCACTCTCTCTCTCCATCCATCCATCCTTCCATCTATCTATCCAGCCACCCATCCACCCACCGACCCACCCACCCATCTATCCATCCATCCATCCACCCCTCCATCCATCCATCCACCCCTCCATCCATCCATCCATCCATCCACCCCCTCTGTCCTTCTCATCCTGTCCCATCTTTCCCTTCTTTCCCTCCCTCCACCCCCCGGCTCTTCTTGTGTCTGATTATGGAGGAGTCATTGGCGTGTCCTGCCTCTCTCTTCAATTAGCCTAATTAACACAGTTTTAACAAAAAAGAAAAGAGAAAAAAAAGAGGTCCAGGAAACCAGCTCATTTCTACACAAGGGAAGGGGTGGAGAGGAATGAGAAAGAGAGAGAGAGCGAGAAGGGAGGGGGGCGGGGGGAGGCACAAAGTTATTGTTTAATAGAAGAAGAAATACTGTCAGGGACGTGAGGGACACAGGAAGGACAGATGGTGAGGAGCAGACATTTGAGTCACTGGTGTTTTGGAAGGACACATTTTAGACAAAAGGATTTGAACTCACTCAGTTTCATTGAAACTACAGCCTTTCCTGGCCTTCTGGAGCCACAGGACAAAGACACCGTTCCTTATACAGGCTAAATAATAACAATAAAACTTTAATCACACAGCGCTTTTTGAAACAAGTTTACAAAATATAATAACAGAATGTTTACAGGTGGACAGCAGGGTACGTCTGCCTTGGATATCTATAGGATTACAGTCCAGTTAGACAGATAAACACCTGCAAAGGCAAAATGTGAGACATAAGATTTGTGATATGAATAGTGACTAAAAAAAGAGATACAGTATGAATTATTCCATTTGAAGAAAGTCAACACGTGCCTCTCCTCAGAGCTTGCCCTGTGTGTGTAGACCTACTGCAGCTAAACATACAACTAGCACTGCCCATAAAGCTAGCTATCTAGTCCTCATTACACACACACATGCACCCACACGTGTGTCTGTCTGTGTGTTTGTGTGTTGTACCAGTGTTGCCCCATCACTGGGCGCCACTCGGAGAGAGCATCTAATTGCCTTCTCACCCTGTGGGGGTCTACCCCCACTCCTGCCCCTCCCTCACACACACGCACACACACACAGGACCTCAGCTCCTCCATGGCGATGCCGAAGTGACTCCCACTAAAGTTCATGTGTGAATTATTAAATGTACTTAATCACTGTGGACTGGGGCTATGTTTAATTGACACAGGCAGCAGGCAAGCTGTGTGTGTGTGTGTGTGTGTGTGTGTGTGTGTGTGTGTGTGTGTGTGTGTGTGTGTGTGTGTGTGTGTGTGTGTGTGTGTGTGTGTGTGTGTGTGTGTGTGTGTGTGTGTGTGTGTGTGTGTGTGGGTGGGTGGGATGTCCCAAAAGCTGTACCAACACCACATTTACTTTGTTGCACGTCAAATAGCGAAATATAAAAGCTTGTAGATCTGTAATTTTTTTGCCAAATTCTAATCAAATGATTGCCTATTTGTTTGCCAAATGTTCACATATTATGACATGCCCAGAATATAGGGAATGTGATTAATTTTCTAAATAATATCATTAACCACTTAAACCCCATATGGGTGACGGAGTCCCTCAGGGCTCTATGCTAGTGTATTTTCTGTTCTCTGTTAATGTGGGGAAAGCTTTCGCTGAAAATAGCCGATCGACAAGCTCACAGCTTGTCGATCGGCTATTTTCTGCGAAAGCCTTCCCCACAATAGAGATGCTGGGGTTTAAGTGGTTAACCTTACTAGGACAGCTTGTCATCCATTTCCATTTTGTTTCAGAATCGTGACACCCCCATTGTCTGACCATAATCTTAACCCATTCAAACGCATCTGTGTCATTTTAGATTTCTTTGGCTATTCAAAAAAAGCAGCTATACAAGCTCATATCGCGTTACTTCGTGCCGCACTATGAGCTTGTAGATCTGCTATTTTTATCTTTGAATATACTGTATATTTTGTAAGTTACAAATGTTGAAAATATATATTCAAAGATTTGCAAAAATGTTCACGATTAAATAAAATAGTAATCTGGGAACCCATCGCCAAATAAAAAGGAAAAACAGCGCCCTCTGCTGTTTTTTACTCTTTCACTTGGCTCTGGGAGGAGCTCAACGTAGCACCCGTGCGCAAGGAAACTGGGGTTTTTGGTCTACCCTCAGTGCTCCACTTCCGGTGGTGCGCTTATGTTTTCATTCCCACTAACAATATTTCTACACAGAACACTAACACCACTTCTCCCGGGGAACATGGATCGTTTTGGTTATAAGCCCACTTGTTTCTATGATGAAAGAGCAAGTTAAAATGTGAATGTCTTTCCGTGGTTTTGTCTGCTCCGAGGACGCTATTGTTAAATGAGTTTCGGTTTGTTTTAACCCATTAAGACCTGGAACTATGTCATTTTTAGATTTGAGCTAAAAAGCATTATCTTACACTTTGGGCTATTCAAAAATAGCAGATATACAAGCTCATAGCGCGGCACCGAGTGCCGCGCTACGAGCTTGTAGATCTGCTATTTTTAAAAATTTGTGAAAATGTGTGCAAATCTTTGAATATATATATTTTCAAAGCGAACATTTTTAACTCAAATCTTTGCTTCTGGGGGTCCCTGGAAGAAAATATTTTGATGGGGGTCCGCAGCCAAATACATATAATTTTGGGGGTCCTTGACATGAAAAAGATTGAGCACCACTGATATAGAAACATGCGTTTTTCAGAAAACAGTTGAGATTTAGGAGACATGTAGAATCGGCTTCAGGTCTCAATGGGTTAAGTGGGAAGCGAGAGCACAGACAGTAAATCCCGCCCACTACATTTGATTGGGTAAAGCGTGGCCTGCTTCCTGATCTGAAGGCATGCCCACTTGTAGGCCAGTGCGTACACGTTATGACAAACTCCCCCGACAGATTCAAGCGGAGAGCAGAATCTGTTCTTGAGAGATTAATAAAATAGCAGATCTACAAGATCATAGTGCGGCACGCAGTGATGCGCTATGAGCTTGTATATCTGCTATTTTTTAATTGCCAAAGTACAAAATATGACTAAAATTTAAAATGACAGAGATGCATTTCTGGATTGAATGGGTTAAATGAATGTCATGACCCTTCAGTATCATCACACAACACTTTTAGGGGCCCCAAACCTTATGTGAAAGAACCACTTCTAAAAACACATTGTAGAGGGGGTATCTACAACTTTCTGTCAGGTAATCAATCACATATAACATAATCGGCTAACACACTGTCTATCACCCACTGGGATATATTACCATGCAGCCACACACACACACACACATGCATGCACACACATGCATGCACGCACGTGTACCCGCACACACGCACGCACGCAAGCGGACACACACACACACACACACACACACACACACACACACACACACACACACACACACACACACACACACACACACACACACACACACACACACACACACACACACACACACACCCTGCCCTGGACTATCAATCACCAATCGATGATGATGCTCATGTCTATTTGCCAAGCCATATCGATCCTGTGCCCATGGTGTTCATTTCTATTCCATAGACACTCCAGATGTTAGACACATCCCTTAGTAGGTCAGTAGATAAACGACTGAAATGAGAGAAGGAATAGAGAGAGAGGGACGGAGAGAGAGAGAGGGGGGGGGGGTTAGAAAAGATCAAATTGATTGGCTGACAGAGAGACAGTGATGGAGAGAGATGCAGAGCTGAGGTTGTGATGAACGAGACAAGGAGGAGGAGATGGAGAGATACTGTAGAGGTAAGGGGTGGAGGGAGTGATAGGAGCGATGGAGAGACAGATAGAGGGAGAGGTTTTGTGAGAGATGTTTGAAGTATAGATTATTACAGTATAGAGTATTTGTCAAGTTAAAAATATGTCCTTTTGGCCCGGTCCGCTGGCGTAGCAGTCCGGACACCTAAGCTCCAAAGTTGCCTGACAGTGCGTTGCGGGTTCGAGTCCCTATCCCGACGGCCTTTGCTGCATGTCAAACCCCATCTCTCTCCCCATTTGCTGTCAACCTACTATCCCATCAATAAAGGCTTTTAAAGAAAATATAAATTAAAATCTTTAACAAAAAAAAAGTCATTTTTTGTTGAGTGACACTTGTTGACAGGGTTGTCTGACAACATACGTATACATGATCACATGTTTGTCATATTGGAAAAGAGGTCTTAAATATCGTTGCTGTCGGGTGGAAACCTTGCATGTCCAAAACCGTTGTTTGGTGAAAATAGCTGATCTACAAGCTTACAATGCGTCGCACTGCTATTTTCACTACTTTTGTGCGACAGTCTTGTATGATTAAGTAGGGCATTAATGTATATCGTTGCCTGACAGCAACGTACTTCAGCATGGATAACTTGAAAATGATTAATCACGCTGAGGAAGGCTGTGGGCCGAAACATCCGTGTTTTGTACTGCTGCTGGGTCTTCAATAAATAAGACATCCTAAAAGGAATTCAAGTGAGTGCTGGTGATCTTTTTTGAGCAAGTACTTGAGCATGGACCCCCTACACAGTCTCCATCTGTAACTCTGAGAGTGTACAAATGGAGGAAAATGGGACCCGTTAGAGTTAAATTAACACTCAGGCTTTCCTACTTATTATGTGCACACTGGGTGTTTATTCCTGTTACCCTGAATTATATCTGATAGCTCCAAACATTTTCTGTCATTGGCTGCTCTGTGGATTTAATCCAGTTTATCTTTATTGGCCTTGAGGAGGAATACTGGCACCTATCGATACACCGTTAGACAAAATAACAACAATAGAGAGTGTGTGTGCGCGTGCGTGTGCGTGCGTGTGCTACACTCTAAGTGGAGAGCTTTCCTCTTTTTCCTCTCTGCCTTGTCTCTCCATCTCCACTTCTCCACTCGTTTCTTCCTCGATCAGCTCTATGATGTCCTCTAGTGTTAGCCGTCTGACAAGGCAAGATTATTTACAGAATCAATCGTGTTTCTGTTGTTGTCAACCCATCCACAAACATCCTGTCAACTGTATCCATCTCGTCAAGAAGTCACCCTGATAAAAAATATATATTTTGAAAGATGTATTTTGACAAAAATTCTCTTCTCTTCTCTTCTCTTCTCTTCTCTTCTCTTCTCTTCTCTTCTCTTCTCTTCTCTTCTCTTCTCTTCTCTTCTCTTCTCTTTGTAGAGAATGACAGGCCCAGTTCTCTGGTTCCAGAGGCGATAGATTACAACATGCCTCTCACCACCACCTATCTGAAGCAGATGAAGCTACAGTGTATGAACAACAACGAGCAGGTAAGACAATGAACCATGCTGAACATCAAAACACTACATGAAGAGTCCTGCGTAGTGTAGTCATATGTTTTTTTGTGAAAAAAGAAATGTGCGCTATTGCTGTTGCGATTTCCTTTAGTTGGCACGTTGAAATTGGTTGTAATTACTGTAATAGTGGCAAAATAGGGGGGAAAGGCATAACGTGTCTATTGCTGCCTGATCTGTAATGATGCATCTCAAGACAAGCATACAAACATGTTGATATACTGTATTTGTTTGCCATTTGTGAAAACATCTTCCCCTGCAATAGGCTTCCAGACTACGAAAGACATTTTTAAATAGAAACCTAAGAAAGAACAGCTTATATAGAAACCTATGTGCATTAATTGCAAACATTTTGAACTTGTTTACCTCTATTGGCTACATCTTCTGCTTATGGTATCATTGACAATAAAGCAGGGTTGCAGCTGCTTCATGCTCATTGCTAATTTCAGTAGATGACAGATTTGATGAGTTACAAACTAATTTCTGCTAAGGAAAAGTGAAAGTGTGGAACCATCTAGCAATAAACACATCCATGATATCTTGACATATTAGCTTAATAATCACTCGCTTATTCTCAGTTATGTTCTTTTGTATTTAAAGCACCAAGCAAAGCATGACAAAGACATGAATGAGTCCTGTGCATCCATGTTTGAGCTCTACTATGGATATTGATGACTGTTAACTGCTGTCATTTGAGCAGAGACAGATAAAGTAAACCAGGATGCAATGGGTCCTGTTTTATAGCATAGGCTATCTGCCGTTTGAGCACGAAAACGAACGTTTCTTGTGGTAGGCTACCACAAGAAACACATTTTGATGTTGTGTTGAAATCGGATGGATTTTGATTGCAATCAGTGTGTGCGCATTGTGAACTACATCTTAATCCCAATAATTCGCTGTCTAAATAGTAAAGAAATGTCTGCGCTGTCACTGCTCAGAGTTAAGACTAACTGAAAGCTGGTCTAACGCAAAGCACTAAGTGTGTGCATAAAACACTAAAATATGTTACCTCTAAGGTATCAACCCCCCCCCCCCTGCACATGTATGTGCGAACAAAACACACATACCACCACTAGTTTCCCTGGTGCAGCATCGTAGTCCAACGAAGTGTGTGTGTGTGTGTGTGTGTGTGTGTGTGTGTGTGTGTGTGTGTGTGTGTGTGTGTGTGTGTGTGTGTGTGTGTGTGTGTGTGTGTGTGTGTGTGTGTGTGTGTGTGTGTGTGTGTGTGTGTGTGTGTGTGTGTGTGTGTGTGTGTGTGTACAAATTGCATTTGACATCCCCATAGGGATATCAATACTATTTTGTGTGTGTGTGTGTGTGTGCGTGCATGCGTGCATGGGGGTGGTTGTATCTGTGTGCTGATTTGCATGCATAATAGTGTTTTTGTGGCATGGTCTTTCGTATCTATGATGGTGTGTGTGTCCATGGCTCTCTTAGGGTGGATGTGTGTGGGCGTGCACCCGTACCTCTGCGTGAAGTAATTGTGTATGTGTCCATCCATGCCATTGTGTGTGCGCGTGCCTATTGCAATGTCTATGTGTATCCGTATGTATGTGTGTGTGTGTGTGTGTGTGTGCCAGTGTAGATAACCAGAGAGGGAATAGAGGGTTGAGACCGTTCCAATTAAGCCAGGCCTCTGAGCAGCTAGTTAATTAGCTCAGGAAGGACGGAGACGCTGGAGTGCCAATTTACACTGAAATGACAATATATCTGCCCACCTGTCTTCCAGCATCTGTCTGTCTACCAGCTTACCCGTCTGTCTGTCTACCAGCCTACCCGTCTGTCTACCAGCCTATCTGTCTGTCTACCAGCCTA
>NC_137614.1:22828533-22853533 GCF_963280865.1 Gymnoscopelus braueri
GGAAGGAGGGTGAGCAGATGCACCATAGAGGAGAGGAGAGCTCTGACTGTAACTACTGGGATGACAAGTGCAAAGAGCGGATGAGAAAGGAGAGAATAAGTGAAGAGAGAGAGAGAGAGAGAGAATACAAGAAAGGAAAAGGGAGAGGAGAGGAGGGGCAGGGTGGAGTCTGACAGACCAGAGGAAAGGAGAACAGAGGACATAAAAAAGGAGATAGGTGCCGCGTGGGGGTGAAAACCAACGAGAAAATTGCCAAGAGTGGTGGGAGGGGGGGGGGGGGTGAGGAGTGTTGGAGGTAGAGATGGGGAGGAGAGGGATAGGGGGGTTGTGAGGAGGGCAGGAGAAAGGAATGGGGGAGGGATTGAGGGATGGGGGAAGGGAGGCGTTGGGGCGAGAATTAAAAAGATAGAATGAGGTGCTTCATTATGGTTTATGTTCTCTCTCTCTGCCCATTATTCCACCTTTCTCCAGAGAAAACTCATTTCATAATTTTTTTGGGCGACGCTAAAAGTGCGTGTGTGTGGGTGTGCGGCGCGCATGCGTGTGTGTGGGTGCTTATGTGTGTGCATGTAGGCATGCATACGTGTGTGTGTGTGTGTGTGTGTGTGTGTGTGTGTGTGTGTGTGTGTGTGTGTGTGTGTGTGTGTGTGTGTGTGTGTGTGTGTGTGTGTGTGTGTGTGTGTGTGTGTGTGTGTGTGTGTGTGTGTGTGTGTGTGTGTGTGTGTGTATGCGTGCAGGGAAGATTGGTTGGGGGTTGGTGTGTTATAATTACTAGAAGACTGGCGAACACAGCAAAGGGAGAATGGTTTTGTTGTTTGATAAAGGCTGCTTTGTGAAAAGACTGTGGAGTCAGGAGGCCTTGAGGAGAAACACGACAGACTCTCAAAGCAACACCATCATTCCTAAATGACATGTCTGCTCTTTCAAAACAAGTGACACCCACCCTGACAAGGACTAAAACCAAAACATTTAAAAGATCATGTCCTTGGGTTTAGCACACTGAAGTATCCGGATTATTTTGAAGTTCAGTTCTCTGACTTTTTGAATAATTCCCCTGTAAGACAGACAGGTGTGTAGGCTACATTGCGATGCAGCACAGGTTCATATTTTCCCAGTGAAGAAACAAAGGCACAGACTGCCTGCTGTGTTTTGAAGAAAAATAACAGAAAAAGATGAAAACAGAAAGGCATGTCTGCTGTTTGTCAAAGATCTGAGTGTGGATGCGCTGATCAAACAAACACGCCTGACTAGTAAATTGAAGAGGACAAATGCCGAGGGCACACACACACACACACACACACACACACACACACACACACACACACACACACACACACACACACACACACACACACACACACACACACACACACACACACACACACACACACGCAGTATGGTGCAGTACAGTATCTCCAGAGCAGATTAATATTGATCAAAGGTACATTTGTATGTACTCTATATGTTTCACATCACGCCCTTTGGCAGCCAGCACATCATGATTGATTGGTGGGACCCAAAAAAAACATGTATCACTTCAGTTGGTGTTCTACAAAACATCATGTTTTATTTATTCTTTAATTCATTCCATTTTTGTTGTTTTTAAGTCGGACCTACACTGCTAACAGCATGCACATCTGTATCAAGAGAAGAAAACGATGACTTCGTCTCAGGTTGAGTTTACTACATCTTTAAAGGGCATGCCCTTGAAGTAGCCTTCCTTCTGCCCTTTCCCTTCACTTCCCTGCCCTGCATAAGATGGAGGGAGTATTTGCGAGTATTAGTTTGTCTTTAATATACCCAAAACAAGACAGGGTGCTAGAATGACAGCATGGTTTCCCTGTGCAGTCAGTATTTGGAGGCCAGTGTGGAACCGTGTGCAACTCCATATTTTGGACGATTGACCTTGTTGGTGCCTCGCACGGGGTGGGTTGGATGGTGTTACTGTAGACAAGCAAAATCTCCATTTCTGGGCAAGATTTTGGGATACATACACACATACATATGGGCGGGGGTCATACAGACAAACGCTGTTATAGACAGCTGACTCCTTTGGTGCCATGCCGTAAAAAACAGGGATAGGATCACAGGAATATTGCCTGGCATTAAATCTCAGCACATGATGGCACTCGTGCAGCGCTTTTAACTCACTGTGGAAAAGAAGCATCAGCCCAGTGATCCACATATGTAAATATGAACACTGAATTCTGTTTGCTGCAGTGCAGGCTTAACTGGTTCATTACTTTCCTGCTAGCATTAAGCAGAAGAAGCAATAAGCACGCTTGCCAGTGCTGACTGTAGTTGCTGTGGTACTTTCATTGCATGGTTGTGTTCCTATGACTGTAGTGCAATAACTCACCTGTAGGTGGCAGGTTTGGCATGTAAATGTTTCAGTGATCACATACTGTGGTGTAGACTCATGTGCACGCACACACACACACACACACACACACACACACACACACACACACACACACACACACACACACACACACACAGACACACACATGCACGTACACACGTGTACACACACACACACACACACACACACACACACACACACACACACACACACACACACACACACACACACACACACACACACACGTTCTGGTGTATATTAAAACACTATGTTATGAATATGAGTGAACCCAGTGGAAAAGGTCACTGCTGTGTAAGAAGAAAATTAAAAAGCACTTCAGCGCCACCATATAGTCTTATCTGCTGTAATGTAATATACAGAGAATCGCGACAGTGCTTTAAAAAGAGCTTCACACACTTGGAGAGGAGTGTCTGCTTGTCCAAGATTGAGGGAAAACCGTGTGTTAAAAAAGCCCCATTGGCTGCATGGAATAGCATAAGATTGGAAACTAGTTTTATTTGTAAAAGTAATTGGGTATTTGGATGTTTCTGTTCATGTTAGTAATAATAGTATGTGTCTCTCTCTTAGGGCTGCAACTTGGTAAAAATAATGATTATAATCAAATAATGGAAAAGTGTTGTTATATATCAACAAATACATTAACCTATTTTCACTATTTTTTTAATTTTTGGAACGTTTTTTAGACTTCACCTATAATCATATACTAAAAAAAAGTATCGATTATTTTTATTAAGTTATTGATTAGGGTCCATTTGGTTCCATTTGTACACTCTCAGAGTTACTGACCTGTAAGGGTCCATTCCAAACCCCTGGTGGTCCCCGGACCAGATGTTGAGAAACAGGGATCTAATAGATCTATATCTACTCGGTCTTGTATCTTCATCTATTTGCTGATATTTATTAGCTTAACCACTTAACCCCTACTGGGGTCCCCCAGGGCTCTATATTAGATACACTAGTCTAGTATTTCCCTCTATATCAAATCTCTTCGCCAGAAATAGCCGATCGACAAGCTCACAAAACGCAGCGTTGCTTATAGATCTGCTATTTTTGCCAAATGTTCACCCCAGAAAAGGGACAGTAATGTTCAAGTGATTCATATTTGCATTGTGGTTGTATTCCATGAGAGAATATTATATCATTTGTTTATGATGGAGCTCCTCCAGTATTCATTCTTCTCTCTGTGGGTGTTGTCAATAAGCCAGGTCATCTGCAGTAGTTACCGTGGTGGGCTGGGCTTACATCTTTTCAGAAATACAGTATGCCCCTTGGTGGGTTATGAAATTGTTCTCTTGTTAATTCAATTTATTTAGTTAAATGTTATTATAGTGCCAAATCATGAATCGTCTCAAGACACTTTATATATAGAGCAGAAACCCAACGTGTGCCCCCTGAGCAAGCATTTGGCAAAACCTCAAGCAGAACCCGGCTCTAGGGTGGGCGCATCTGCCTCAACCGTGTGCGTGTGCGTGTGCGTGTGTGTGTGTGTGTGTGTGTGTGTGTGTGTGTGTGTGAGAGAAGGAGCAAGAGGGAGTAGAGTAGAAAGAGAGCGGGGAAACGCAAAGATTGACAGCAAGGATAATAACACAACAGCAATAATAACTACAGTATAATGCACATCAACAGCAATAATAACTATAATAACAGTCCACAGCCATATTCCATGGAAACTCTTGATCGGTTTATGTTGTACCCCTGGCGAGTGAAATTACACAAGTGACCAATTTATGAAGAAATTAGTTAATTTATTCCTAGTAAAGGGATTCCCCATTTCTTTAATTTGCATTGCGGGTAACAATACAATCTCCCATAGGATGCTGAGACCTGTCAAAATTGAAGGGGGAGGGAAGATGGATGGATGGATAGAGCAGATTAGAGCGGAACAAGATGGGGTGGATGGATGGATGGAGCACAAAACATTTAATATCGTTGTCTATCAAGACATGAGTTTCTACAATAAATGATAATTAAATTGTGTGTAATGTCAGATCAGATCACAGTAGCCCCTTAAGATTCCAGAAGTGTTGAGTGGACTGCAAAATAATCATTCAATTCTTGTCATTCAAACAGTGTTTTGAAATCATTCAAACAGTGTTTGCTTCTAGTCCCACACAACTCAGATTCTTGCCTAACCTTTCTCTGATACCTACTCGCTTTTCCCTGTGTCTCTTCACTGTCCTATCAAATTAAGCAATTTCAAAAATATTGTATTTTAAAAGACAAACAGCATAATACCACACCATACTGTAGATCCAAAGATCTATGGTGAAGATTGAAATGAGGTTGAATGTATACTATTCAACTGTGCATGTGAATGTTGTGGTCACCATCATCATCTTACAATAATAATAACTAGTAATAATCATTACAATGATACAAATACTTACAGTAGGGACTAACATACTGTTATGCTAAATGTTAATGTAGCAATGAAGTGAAAAGAAACAATGTAATTGTAGGTGAAAGAAATATATAGGAGTGCCCTGAGCCCCAAAAGTTTGAGAACCACTGCTTTAGAACTTTTCACCATTGAGCCATCTCTTTCTCCCTCTGCTGGCACCGTGTCTATAGCACCAAGCATGCTACTATGAAGAGAGCACAATTAAGATGATCGGAAACACCTGCTGATCAAATAACCCCTGGCTGGCACTGCTGTCATGAGTCACTCATTTCCAGCCACAACAGAAGCGTAATAAACTTGTAACTTGCAGAGCTCCATCCAGTTGCATGTATGAGAATTTACACTTATTTACATTTAGGTGGGGTGCACCAGGGACTCGTCTGGTGGGAGCACACGCAACATGGGTGGTGCTGTGGTGGTCCTTCCTGCAGTGTGACGGTCTCTCTCCTGCTGCCTTTCCACTCTTTCACTGTAGCTGTCGCCTAAAAAAAAAGAACAAAAAGTTACATTTAGTTAGACATTTTAACTGAGCCCCCTATAGGTAAAATAAACTCTTATTTTACCTATATACAGTTCAACAAAAACACTTTCTGACTTTTAGATGAGAAATAGGCCATGCAAGTTGCTCAATCTGTAATACTTTTATATCTACAATGGCTAGTTTAAGTTTATCAATATACAGTAGTTGTCATAGAGATTAGATTTGTCCTTTTCATGGCCTGCTAACACAGAAAATGAATGAAAACTGGAAAATTGTAATGCACTAATTGGAGTGTCCACACATGCAGCCTGTTGTGATCGGCCGCCCGAGGTGGGTCACCTCCAGGGTCTGCAGCTCTGGGCCCTGGTAGCCTCTTTCCTGGCCATGGCTACGCTCTGTCTGCTACTGCTACTGCCGCTGGACGCGTTGGACTGGACACTGTTGATGGACAGTCGGCTGGACAAGCGACTGTCGGCCTCACTGCCTTGGTACAGCTCATCTAGCTGTTGCTGGATCTTGGACCGCTCATCTGCGTTGAACCTCCACCTCCTGTCCGCCATGACCTGTGGCTCCGGCTGCGGTACCGAGCGCCTCTTCCCCCCAACCAATGTGGGGGATGGCTGGCACGAGACTGGGAAGGAGCCCGTTGTCATCCCTTCCGGAAATTTCTGAGCAAGCAACTTGAGACCTCCGGAGAGCATGTAGATATTCTCGAATCCTCGCTCACAAATTAATTTGCCCGCCTGCCTGGCTATAATCTCATCCTCATCGTACACAATGATGATCTTCCCTTCAGCGTTTTTAAAACTACGCATTTCCTTGGTGTTTATGTTATGGGTTAAGAGAGTGGTGAGGGGGTAATTGTATGCACCGATGATGTGGCACTGGTCATACTGGTCGTGGTCCCGTACATCCAGCAGCAGGTAGGGGCAGTCAGGGTAGGAGCTATCGATTGGCAGCGGAGTGGTGACAGTCATCGGTGTCGGACCGCCGGACAGCTCTCCCACTCCACTTAGAACATTCTGCGGTGCGGACTCAGGCTGAGTCCTGTCAGCCAGCAGTGGAGTGGTGGTGGCAGTCACTGGCGTCTGACTGTTCTTGTCTGGCAGGTGCGTCTGACTGTTTCTGTCCAGCGTCTGACTGTTCCTGTCCAATGGGAGCTGGTGCGTCTGACTATTCATGTCTGGCGGGTGGGTCTGACTGTGGGTCCACTTCTTGTTCCTGTTCCTGTCCAGCATGTCCAGCTCTCCCACTCCACTTATAACACTCAGCAGTGTGGACCTGGTAGAGTAGTGGCAGGAGTATCCAGGTTCCCTTCTGTTGTTCTCTGGGGGGAGTGACGGCATGGGGGACGGCTTGGGCATGGTCAGCTCAAACAGACGCTGTGCATCTGCCTTTGCTTTTGCCTTTGCCTTTGCCTCCGCCTCCACCTCCGCCTCGGACATCACAGACTGTGTGTCTGTGCTGATAGATAGATAGGAAGCGGGTGTCTCATCCTGCTGTCTGAGTGGTTCGTCATCATCCAGACTTTCATTCAGCTCTGCTAAAGAGGCTACCTGAAGTATCAACTGTGCAAGACTTGGCACTTTTAGGCGTTTGAAGGGCTCATTATTGCGGTACCTGTAATGTCTTTGGGTCTCCGCCACCTTTTCCATATACTTTGATATACTGCATCCGGTGTCCAGTCTTGCCTTAACATGTTTATACCTTGGATTCTCTGGTGTTCGTTTGTCAAAGTATTTTGGATTCCCAATGGGTTTCATGTTTCATGTCTCTCACTCTTAATTCTATCCTTCTCTCACTCTCTTATATTGACTACACTCATACAAGGGGTGTGACGTCATGGGCCCTGTGACCTGCCCCCTCTCCCTCTCTTGCTCTCTCCCTCTCTCACACACTCACTCACATACACTGGGTGTGATGTCATCGCCCGTGGCCCCGCCCCCGTCTTTGGGGCTGGTTGCCAGAGAGAATCTTGAGGGGTCCTGCTGTGCGCTGGCGCTCCCTCCCCTTATAGCAGGATATATTGTCCTTTAATACAAATAAATAATAAATAAATAAAAGCACACAGCAAGAATCGAGAGGGGAAAAAAATCAAATAAAACCCGGAGGTTGAATGTTTTAGAAACGAGGAGCGGTCGACATTCATGTTTGAAATCTTGTTGGAGTGAAGGTAAGGTGTTTTCTTTTTTTTTTGGGGTATGTTTTATCAATCCGTACAGGAAAGGGTTATGTTTTTATTTTGGAGCGAGTTGTGTGCGTGTGTGGTGTGCGCTTAGCAGCCCGTTTCTCTCCCCTGCTCTTTAAATGACAGGAGGGAAGAAGCGATGATCAGGCTCTGCATGCGTTGAATTCTTGGCGATCCTGCATTTTATCCTGCGGTCACATAATATGCGATGCGAGGTGTATTGGCTGCAGTATTGATGAGGCGCTCTGATTAATTATCGATGCAAATTCATCACATCGCACGTTTATCTAAAGGAACATTTCGCACGTCCTCTCGCAGAGAGATAGATCGGGAGCACAAGTTTTAGGATATTTAGTTGTCATGCTGTTTTGCTTAGAAGGCGTACAGTAGAGCTAACGATTCCTATCGCGAGGGCATTATTGCCGGTCCAACTGCAAATCATTAGAACACTGGCTGGATGGATGAGGCGTACGTTTGTTGTAGAAGTGTAGAATAGTGGGCTTATATAGTCCTCGGCTATGGATTGTGACTATAATAATACAACTACTGGCAGTAAGTATTAGTGGTCGATCTTGTGGCATTGGTAGCCACAATTATTATTATTATTATTATTATTATTATTATTATCATTATTTAAATAATAATAATAATTATAGATATTATTATTATGATTATTCATGAGAGAGTAGCTGACTGTGTAATTGCAGAGTGCAGTAGGCCAGTGTGCCTCTCTGACTGTGAGTGTCACATTGTTCTGTCTCCACGGGGGCGGGGGTGTGGGGGGGGGGGTGCTGCGGAATGACCACGCTCCCTCCCGCACACACACACTGTCAATGCGTGGCACACGCCGCCACATTGTTGCACCTCACGCCTCCTCCTCTCCTACACTGTCAAATGTGCGGGTCCATTAGGTTACATTTCAGATTTAGCAGATAATTTTACTGTGTAATTGTAACAGCTGATTTTCAAAAGTTGTGAATAATTTTTCTATTATTGTTTTGATTGCTGGGTGGGCACAGAGGTATCTCATCAAAAGAGTAGGCTATCTGGAGGATTGTAATGCTGCCTAGTTTAGAGAATGGGTAGAAAAATGTAACTATGTAAACAGAATGAATGACAAGCAATTCAAATTAAGGAGCTGTATTGGCATAAGAAAACATATGTTTACATTGACAAAGCAAGTGTCAGAATATCATAAAAACAGTTTACGAAAATGGGGAAAGTATATACAGTTGGAGGGGGTACATCATTGTGTTAAACAGAGTTATGTCACATTGTGGCCTTACATGTCATATACTGTATATAAAGCTTTTTGAAACAAATAGCAGCAATCTTTTGCAGTCACTTTGGTCTTTAGTCATTTTATTTGACTAATATAGCTAGAGTGTAAGCAAAGCACCACTGTAGCTACACACATTATCAGACATGGTACTAAGACAGCGTTTTATGGTGGAGTGGTTAAGGTTTACTGTGGTGCGGGTCAAAGTTTAAATGGTGCTGTGTGGTCATAATTGAAATCTTTGTACCCTTGTCCCATAAGTATAAGACATCATCTGTCTTTGGACATTGACACCCATCATCTCAGTTTCCATGGTTGAGTGGTTAACAGTTAGTGCTTGTTTTGTGGGGTGAATGGTTTGAACTTGGTTCAACGAGACATGATTGGGTGGTGAATTCAGTGGAGGGTGGTGAATTCACTGGAGGGTGGTGAATTCAGTGGATTGAGCTTAATTCCTTATATGAATGTTCACATCGGTTCATTGGAAAATGATTGGAGGCTATAATTAAATGGATTAAACTTGTTTCTTTGGTCTGGGATTTTCACTTGGCTCAGGGGTGAATTATCCAGTGTTACTTCAATTCAGTTGAGTTGTAGTGAGTAAATGTAAGATTGTAAAGTGCTTACTGTACTGTACGTACAGTGTACACCTGCTAGGATCCCAACAGGAGGTCCCGCATGTATCTGACAAAGTCTTATAAGCTACAATTCCTACATCCTGAATATACTTCTCCTATTCATTTGTAATGGAGTTGCTTTTTTTTTCTGCTCTCCCCACAGCATTGCCTGTTTTGCTATTTCCAAATACTGTATATTATCAACATATTCACAAAAATAAGTCATTAGGTTCAAGGTTTCTTTATTACACCATATCCTCATTTATGCTGGTGATTGATATGTCAGAGTAACAACGGACTGAAGCCCTATTAGTTGATCTGCGGAGTGATTGGAGACTAATTGGAGACCATTGTAATGAATGTATGTAATGACACTCTGTCCACTGTTACTCTATAGACTGTATCTTCAACAAATCACAACACTAACTCAATATCTGACATATGGTACAATTTGATGGTCAAAGGTTAAGGTCAATTCACCAACACATTGTACATAACCTCTGAACTATTCATCTTAAACCCGATTTGCACGTAGTCATATGATGGCGTCCTGCGGCGAAAAAAAGATAATGTGACTTGATGTTTCGTTATATTTGACCTTCAAACAGATCAACATTACCAGACACCCCAGATGAAAGGCGATGAGCCACATGGCTCAACTATGCACGCCTCTAGACGGACCTTGTTATCTCCGCCAGACTGAAGGCAAGGGGGAGATTATGTTTCCGCCCCGGTGTGTGTTAGTGCGTTTGTCTGTCCGTCCAGGACTTAATCTCACAAACCACTGGACAGATCACTGTCAAATGTCTTCTGCTTGCTGACAAAGCCCAAGGAAGGCCTCCATGCATTTTTTCATTTTTTTAATATCTTTTGAAATATTTAACTTAAATATTATAATGGAAGTCAATGGCAGTCATATGGAGTCATACATCATGGATATGTCATAGATGAATGATGTCATAAACTTTCCCAAATGTAGAGTTACAGTACACCCGGCCTGGGCGCACCTTTCTAGTTATTAAGCCTGATTCATTCTTGTTTGTGCCCAGAAAATGGACATGCTCAAGTCTACAAGCTTGATCATATCTACAAGCTCACAATGCGCTGTGTAGCCTGCGTTGAGCGCTTGTAGATTGGCTATTTTTGGTGAGAGACATCGGCGTGCAACAAAGTATAAATCAGGCGTTACTGTATTGAAGGTAGTTCAGGAACATCTTTCCTTTCAACATACCGTCTGTCAAGGCCAAATTCCACATGGAACGCAGGGTGTAGCAGCATGCTGCTGTAGTCTCTGGCATCTAAGGGGTTAAGGTCTTTGAAAGGGTTCTTTAACACCCCCCCTCTCTCTCTCTCTCACACACACACACACACACACACACACACACACACACACACACACACACACACACACACACACACACACACACACACTTACTCCAGCCTTCTGCTACGGGACGGAAGGGGAGGAGAAGAGCTTCTCTTCCAGGGGATAAAGCCTTAAGTTAGGGCCTGCTTAGCTCCCACTCTGCTCAGCTCCAAAATAACATCACTTTTCCCCCGACCTGGCCAAGCGATCAGCAGGGGGGCTGGGGAGGATGAGGGGGAGGGAGGGAGGGAGGGAGGGAGGGAGGAAGAAGGGATGAGGGAGAGAGCGGAGGGGAGGGGAGCAACCTGCCCGCTAATCCCCTTTCCCCTCTTCGTCCTCTTCCTCTCTCTGTAGGGGTGTGTCTCTCTCTTTCTGGATGGGATGGGTCTCTCTTCACCCCCCCCCCCCCCTCTCTGTATCTGTTCCTCAATCTCTCTCTCTTTCTGGTATCTCCCTGGGCGAGGCTTTGCTTATTACTTCTTCTCTGTCAGTGTCTTTCTGTCTTCCACTCACACTCTCTCTGGGTATGCTGGATTGCTGGCCTATTGTTATCATTCTGTCTATCGATTAGTCTATACCTTTTCTTTCTTTCTTTCTTTCTTTCTTTCTTTCTTTCTTTCTTTCTTTCTTTCTTCTGCATGACATTCCTTCTTCTTCTACTCTGTGTTGTCAAGGTCTAATCATGTTTTCTCTTGCTTTAACACATGTCTGTATATCCAGCAGAATGGATGTGTGACTGTTTTCTTCCAAATCACCCGGTTGGCACGCTGTCTCACACGCTTCATTCAAAGCCCTGCACTGAAAGTGCTCCAATCTCTCGCTAACAATGAGGCTGTCAAGACTCTCCCTCAATGGCCCTCTGAAAAGGGAGGCAGTGTGTTCTTCTTCAGTGAGCCTTTGTGTAACTGTACCTTTGTGGAGAGCTGTGGGTTATTGGGTGCAGTGCAGATGTGCTGGCGTGGTCATGTTTTAACGTCAATGATATCTGTCTGATACCTGTCCATCTGAGCTGAAGTCGCCGTGGCGTGATTTACAGTAAAATCCTCAGTGTTCATTTATCTCTGACATAGGGCTGGGCAATATATCAATACATCAATATCGAGATATGAGACTAGTAGATATCATCTGGAGTTTTGCGAGTGTTGTGTTTTCCTGGTTTTAATCACGTAAGCCCTGTTTTATACTTTAAAAGCTTAGGCTTTTAGATCTACTATTTTCCGTACAAAAAACAACAACCATGTTTGAATAATGTAAAAAGAAAACATATCGTCACGGTAACCGGAAGAGTGGGCATCTAAACAGTGTGTCCACCTGAAAATGTTCTGAAGTAATGTAGAGTCTACATGATTTAAACATGCTTTAACATTTGACATTTAAGACCTAATATTTCTACAATTGCTACAAAACTTGTGGCTAGCCAGTCATTATGGGCATAAACCAGAAGTTAAAGGGTATATTTATGTCTGATGATGTACTGTGCATGGTCAAATCATGTATACATTACTTCAAACCATTTCCCAAATTCTTAATGTTTTTTGACATTTCTGAAAAAAATAGCCAATTTTACATTGAGGTGCCCACAGTGTTTAGGTGCCCACTCTTCCTGTATCCCCTCAGGGGAGCTCCTCAGGCCCTAACAATACAAAAAAGAATACATGGAATAATACATGTTAGTGTGTATAAAGTTGGAGATTTTGAGCTCAAGATTCTGTTTGCTGTTGCAGCTCACTATTGTGAAACTAATATTTTATCATGGTTTAATGTTGGAGTGAATAAATATCAAAGCTTGAAAGTGTCTTTGATATGAACTTATCCCAGATGAATCAACAACAGACAGAGTAACTGAACTTACCTTCTCTTTACATTTACTTTTGACTGTACTTATGTTGTCTAACTCAACGTCAGCTTTCAGTTTCTTGCTGCACCCATGAGTATACTATATAGAGAAAGGGCATAGGTACGTCACAGGTTACGTCACTCCGTTAACTCCGCCCACTTTGGCCGCCATTGTACTAAAGCTTGTTTGGTCGCGCTGGTACCCTTGAGTTAACTCTATGGCTGGTACACCACTCTGTAGTCAGCAAGCAGCAAGTGTAGACGGTGTACAATGTACATGATCTTCCATCTCTCTACTATCTATCTGGTCACGCTGGTACATCCTGGTACATCACTCTGTAGTCCTGTGCTCATAGTTCAGCAAGCAGCAAGTGTAGACAGTGTACATTATCTTCCATCTCTCTTCTATCTATCTGGTCGCGTTGTAGTCCTGTGCTCGTTCAGCAAGCAGCAAGTGTAGACGGTGTACATTATCTTCCATCTCTCTTCTATCTATATCTAACTTGTATAATCTCTAACACATATGCTTCTGTGCTCAAACAAGCATGACAGCACACAATAAAAATATATACATCTGTTGTGCTGAGTCGCAGAGAGCAGAGCACCGGTGTTCCTGCCGGCTAAGTGGCTAGTGGCTAAGCTAGCAGTTTGAATGGGACGTTTACGGCCGTATTAGCTAAATCTGGCATTTAAAAAAAAAGAATTGATATCGAATATCTTAAATACAATGAAACAAACACATTTAGGCTCTCTACCTGTGCTCAAACAAGCATGACAGCACACAATAAAAATATAAACATGTTGTGTTGATGAGACCGAGTGTGGATGAGAATCAGCGTTGCCATGTCGGCTAATTATAAGCGACTTTGGGCAGAACTTTTTCTGGCTTTTTCTGTAAAGTTGCTTGTAAAATTGGTAGTTGCGGGTTGCGTTTTTTTGTGTGGCTTATTTATAAAGTGTTCTTGCTTATTTAGGCTTGCTTCCAATTTATTTTATTTTATTTAAACCAGTGGTTTTCAAATATTTTCATGAAAATGTTCTGTGCCAGGGAGCATTTGTGTTGTTAGAATGTTTAAAAAAAAAATTTTTATTGCAAGAGTTTATTTTAAATAGCCTATGTACAAGCTCACGTGAGCTTGTAGATCGGCTATTTTCAAGTAGCTGATGTCACTAAGCCACTTCTTTTGGGCTTGTTTTCATAGACCTGGTTGCTTATTTCTCTCGCAAAATCTGGCAACACAGGTTCCGTTCAGTTCACTTACTAGCTCAATGATTAATGAATGAACAGTATAATAATAATAATAATAATACTTCGCTAATAATATCAATAATAATATATAAATAATCAGTACTCAAGATGACTATATTTTATTTTCGGTTCAGGTGAACCAGTCTATGAAATGAATGATTGTGACTCTGACTGGGCACACTGTCATTACATGATCTGGGGCACAGATGTAATGACATTTTTTCCAGGTAGCGTGCTTTTGCATCCGCGTTCAGCTTCTCTCTGTATGGTATGTCTCTGTCACGCATTGTGTGTGTATGTGTTGTAGACTTTACACAGACTGTGTGTTCAGGAGACGTTGTGAGTAGCTGTCAATGATGTTGTTGATACGGCCAGCTGTTGATACGACCCTATATAAAATGGCCGCCGAAATACGTCACTGGTAGCTAGGCTCCTCCTCGACTCCTCCCTATGCCCGGAGTCTATACTGTAGAATGGATGGGCTTAGTTGGAATCTAAGCACATAACTTAGAAGTATCAGTGCTTCGCTCTCTAGCCTGGTCTATTCTCACAGATGGGAACTGTGTAGCTCATAAGTATTGGTCATGGATAGTTCAGTGGACCCACTGGGCTCTGCTTGATGAGCAGTGTCAACAGAATACAGAGAGATGGCCTTTAACGGTGCTTAATTAGCACATGGCGCTCTAGTAGCGCTGCCTTTTCATGTACAGGGTATTCTCTGCACGGCGGGAAGTTCCCCTGTGCTCAGGGCTTGATTAGTCCTGCCTGCTGCGCGCTAGCTCAGTGTTTGATTTGCATTGCCTCAGGGGATTGTGCAGCGCCCTAGCCTTAATAGTGGGGGCAGAAAACAAGGATGGGTCAAACAGTGAGCACTTTTAAATGTAAACAAATTGACTAAACCAGTGGGACCCTCTGATGTGAGAGATTTAACAGTGAGTGGAAATCTAGCCCAGTGGGTGAGAAGTTAAGTAACAAGCTGAAGATATTTTGAACTAGTTCAGTGTACAAAGCACGATGCAATACGATACAATATAATACTTTATTGTCCCCTTAGGGACATTTTGCTCGGGCTCAGTGTCACTGGATTTATCATACTGTAGTGTATGTCATTCTACATTTTACATTCAGAGTATGTACACATCATCATGTAACACAATCAACTACATTTTAGTATGCATATGTACATACAGTATATTCAAGTGCCGTTAGTAAAAGTAGGGTTCAATTTGTGTGTGTGCTGGGGGGATCCATGCCTCTGCTTTTGATACCCGCCTTCTAGTCATTCATATTTATCACCGGTGAGGATATGTTTTATCCCTGCTTGTAGTTATATTAAATTAGATTTGGCTGGCATTGGCTGGCATTGGTCAACTCTACCAGCTATTTTGGCAGGTAACCAATCAATTAGTTCTTATCTAGGCCAACAACCTGTTTGGCTGGCAGAACAACGAGAAAGGATGGTGATATTTATTTGTATTCTTTACCAGCCGCTCTTGCAGATGGACACTCATTCGAAAGTCTCCTGCAGATCTGTGAGGACATGGTAACACCATTATCACAGAGTTATTCAGCTGATATTCATTATGATGTACACTGAGATGTGAGGCTTTGATGTATGAATTTCCCTGCCTCAGTCTCATCAACAAACCGTATTCCCTCCGGCCAGCATTCTGCTCACGTGTGGAAGTCTTTACACATCAAAACCAGCTTCTCTCACAGCTTTTAGCAAAGCTTATGTAGTAAGCAGGCAGGGCCTCACACAGCGAGAGTGCCTCTTCATGCGACCTCACAGCAAGTGTCAGGAAACCAAGATTGGTTTCCTGACAATTTCCAGAGCAATTTATCGGTTTGGCTGACATATCGGCATTCATTCTGTATGCTCATTTATGTGAATTTATGCGTTTTGAGATCATCATTTTGCACTGTATTATTGATCTCCTCATAAGAGAACAATGTTATTTGACTTTTATTTACACAGGTGAAAATCCCTTTGAGATAGAAGATATATTTTACGAGGGAGCTCTGTTCAGGGTAGCAGCAGTACAGAACAATGTGATTTAGGTTGAAAATTGGTTAATTTGGTCAGCCTGAAAGCTGGCTTTTGTCATGTTAGGAGAGCAAATCGCTGTTCCACGTAATGACGAGTGGACACGCTTTGTTCAGACACTGGCAGAGATAAACTAAAACAGAGATTAGGCAAAAGAACTGGCCGCTCAGCGCTTGGCTGCCTGAGTGATATTGTTCTTATGGACATGGCATTAGATTTACATTTTATTTGGTCAACTCTGCCTTCCATATTGGCTGGTTCATCACGGGCCGTCCTTGGGATTAAGATGAGGAGCAGGGCTAATCCACCTCAGACGTACCAAAGATGACGGCATAATCCCAAATACAAACTAATTGTTCTTTCCAGATGCCTTAAAGGTCCACTATCTGTTTTACAGTAAGTGTATTGTGGGCCAGTAATGTCAGATTGTATGTACTGTAGGTTTAGTGTATTAATCCATTTATTAATGGGCTTACTCCAAATATCAATTTGTTGGCTACAGCTTAAGCTTTCCACTTAAACTGTAGTAAATCTATCACATCTTTACTACACCAATAATGTAAACATGTTGTTAGAACCATAATTCATATTTTTTTTCATTGGTCCTTTATTTAGCCTAGATGATCTAAGTAGCCTGCTGTTATATTGAAATGCCTCTTCCTCAGTCTAATGTATTTTGACCTCTTCATAAAGCTCTTACAACAAGTTTCCCACGATTCAGCTGGTGTACCGTTTAAGATTTATGTATACTCAATAAGAAAATGATACAATATTCTGAATGAATTCCATATCTACATTACTGTATGACATGTTCTCAGCAAGTCTAATTTTTGTGTCCTAAAGAATCTCCTAAACCTTGTCAAATTTGAGAATGTAACATTCACACAATAAAATAATACAATTTTTAATTATGTAATACAAAAAAAATAAAAGTTTCACTTTAATTACTCTGGCGACACCCTGCATGACAACCAATCACTATGACTCTGCTCTGTGGTGGACTAGTAATGCCTGGCAAGCATGGCGCGAGCGTGCGTGCGTGCGTGCGTGCGTGTGAGTGTCTGTGTGTGTGTGTGTGTGTGGTGCTCAGCCAGCGGAACCACAGCGTCCCAACAGAGATGTGCTTTGTAATACTGGAGCAAAGCTCTGCTCCTCTATGACTTCTCTCATCTCCCTCAAGTCACGCACTCCTCCTCCCCCATTGTCCTCTACTTTTCTATAGTCTGGAGTGTGTACTTTCTCTCTCTTCTCCCCGTCTCTCTGGCTTGCTGTCACTCTTTCAGTCTTTCCCTGTCTTCCTTGTGCAGTGAATCTCACTCGGGCTGTGCTGTAGCTCCCTCCCTCCCCCCTCTCTCTGTCTTTTTCTCCCCCTCTCTCTCTCTCTCTCTCTCTCTCTCTGACACATAATATGACAGACTGATAGTCAGTTCTGGTCATTTGGGAGGCAGGCAACTCACAGACAGACAAGTCAATCTGTTGAACATGATGGCTCACTTATTCAGTCCGGCCAGGAGCCAGGCGCCGTATAAGAGCCAATTGTCTGTAGGAGCGGCGGCGGGGGGGGGGGGGTCAAAACAGTCGTGTCCTGTAACAAGAAGGTCTGTGGTTCGATCGCCGACTGCAGCTCAGTAGGAACGTGTTCTGTCCAATAGCCTGAGCATATCATTAAAACTCTTCCTCTCAACATTTCCAAATGGAATTTGGGAACGGTGCAGAACGCTTCCAGCAATGAGCACTCATAATGAGTCACGGGATCAAAAATCAATTCAAATGTTTCCTGGCAACAAGAGGTTCCTGTGTCATCATAGTGTCATTACAGCTGTCCCCCTCGGTAGTGTTGTCTAAAGAGTTTCACTGAGCTGCACTATCACTGACTTGAGGTGATAAATACGGCGTGTTAGTTTAACTCTGAGCGTGTACAAATGGAACCAAATGGACTGTAAAGGTCCACTTGGTTCCATGGGTACACTCTCTGAGGTACAAATGGATAAATTAACTCTGAGGATTTTACTGTTTAAGCAAACCAGCAGTGAGATATATATATATATATATTTTTCAATTTAATTTCCCCAAACTAGTATCTGCAGGATAAATGTACATGTGGAATATGTCCACCCTGTAAGTTGTTTGATGGATGGTGGATGGTTTTTATGTTCACATTCTGTCTCTTGTCCTTATTTACATTAACCTGTGTGATACCATGTAATTGTTCCCATTTGTATTATTTACTCTGATTAATGGATAATTTAGTATAGACTGTTGTTTAAGTGCCACATCTTTAATTGGGTTCTTTTGGGAAACGTTTCTGAATTCTGAAATATAATGAATTTGAATTTCGCTTTGTTTTCTAGCAGTTGTGGCTTTTCTTCTTTGAATGAATACAGAAATATGAGCGAGGAATCGCCGGTGTACAGTTTCTAGAAGGAATTGACTAGAATTAGTTTTCACAATCACATTGTCCTCTCTGTGGAGCCCCTCAGTGCTGCTGTATGGTGTCGTAGCAGGGTGAAACTAGTTTGGTCCCACGGTGACCTTTGCGTTCACTAATCCCTGCTGTGTGTTGCTGGGATTGCTTCCTGCTGGGGAAAAGGGGTTAATCGTCATACTTGTGGCAGATTTGTGGCTGACTGGATTAGGCAGGGGTAGGAGTGTTGGACACTCGCTAATCTCCAGCAACCCTGCTCCTGCTAGCTGTCAGAGAGGGACCCAATGACCCACCCACTGGTTGACTGAACACAGGCTGTTTGGCAAGCTGACTATCTCACTAATTGACTGGTTTGCCGCCAGGGGGAGCCTAACCTGGGGTGGGGGGACGGGGGGACGGGGGGACGGACGTAAAAAATATATACATAATTGTATATATATTTTTTTACTTAAAATTCAATTTATAAGATTATTGTTCCAGTTTAACAACTTCAAACCTGACCTCCTTGTTTTGTGCGTGCAACATTTTCCACCATTTTTCATGAATAGCGGAAATAGGCGATCTACCACCTCAGCAGGCGTCACAATGTGAGGGGTTGTGAGCCTGTAGATTGGCTATTTATGCTCTTTTCAGGTTTGTTTGGGGTTTCTTAAAGCCATTTCGCAATAGGGGGGGCACAGCTAAATGCTATGGTTATTTCGCGGTCCTTGGCATGGAAAGGTGTAGGAAGCCCTGGACTAGCTGACTGACTGACTGACTGACTGACTGACTGGTTGTTGGACTGAATGAATGACGTATGTGAATGGATGGTGCACACACTGCACAGCCACTGCCTGAGCTGAATAACTGGTTAAATGTTGGAGCTCTGATGGGCTGACACGCTGGCTGATGGACTGGCAGACTTTCTGATTGTCTGAATTATTGGATAGTGATTTCTATACTGGTTTCTTTTTGTAAGATATTTTTGGGGCTTTTAGCCTTTATTCGAGAGTACAGTGGAGAGAGACAGGAAACAGGGCGAGTCTGGTAGTGACACGCAGCAAAGGTCCGCCGGGCCCGGCAATCACTGTCAAGCATCAAAGCCTATGTGGCTGGTTTCTTAACGGGTTGCGTGGTGGCTTGCTGGTTGGTTGGTTGACTCACTTTTTCATTTTTCAGTTAGACTCACTAACTGAATTGCAGATACTAACAAACATGTTTTTGTCTCCTCTGTAAACTTGTCCCTCATGGCTCTAAGACCATGATTTATGAGGAGAGCCTAGCTAGCTGTTTGTAGATTGAACTGTTAACAGTCCCGACTCCCCTGGCTTGGTTTATATGTGAGTCAATCATTAGCTAGAACTATTCTTCTACACTGTAAAATCCTCAGTGTTCATTGAACTCTAAGATTGTACAAATGTACCCGAAACAGACCCCTACGGGTCCATTTGGTTAGATTTGTACACTCTGAGTTACACTAGGGTAAATTAACAGATTTTCTCTTTAGTGTATTGGAATCCAAACATACACCCATAATATCCTAATATCCTGTCATAATACTGTACATAATACTGTACATGAGAGGTTAATATTTTAAAGTTGACAATAATTAGTTTACAGGGGCATTTGTGTGATTAATTTAAGAACCAGTATTTTCAGGACATAATGTTTCAGCGTTTTCTTAGGTGCTACTATTCAGTTTGTGCTAGTACTAGTAAATTCAGGTTCTCAGGAAAATCACAGCTTAACAATGAATCGATAATCGCTCAATAACGTGAACCAGCTATCGATGAATTGTTTAATTGATCATTTGCATCCCTACTTGGATGCAATGAAAAAGTCACTATGTTGCTTCAGAGAAGACAGCTAGACACAGCTGTACAGACTTGAGCCTGACTGATATATTGGCCATTATTTACTTTTTAGTTGACATAATGTTTGGAAATTATGCAGCTTATGTGTCCAGATTTGTAACATTTGACTTTTTTTTCAAAAATAGCCTACTGTATATATAATTTTGTATTTATAATTGTATCTATAAAAAGTTATTTGTTTATTATTATTTGTTTGAAATTGACAATCCAGGTTAATGATGGATTTAACAGGTGGGTTATAAAGGTAATTGGAAGCCTGAACCCTCTTCCTCTCAGGTCTACATACATGTGCACACACGCTGCAGGAGTGGAGGACAGCAACATTATCATCACCCATATATTTTGTATACCATAGTTTATGCACGCACGCACGCACGTACGAACGTACGCACGCACGCACGCACGCACGCACGCACGCACGCACGCACGCACGCACGCACGCACGCACGCACGCACGCACGCACACACGCACACACGCACGCACACACGCACAAACTGACCCACTCTGAATCAGCTAGTAATGCCTGAGTGGTCTCCTGCAGCCTGCATTAAAAGTGATTGCGATAGTTCCATGCCTGTCACATCACATTAACTCTGACTGGAGGTAAACGCTACTGTTAAATAATAGAGAGGAGAGAGAGGGAGAGAGAGAGAAATCCTTATTTGTCACCCTTCTGTGTAGAGGAATGTGTGTACACTGAGGTTGTGTGTATACCACTCACAAGGTCTTGTGATTAACACCAAACGAACAGAAGTCATTGCCCAAGAGAGATTATCATCTCCTACCCCTCTCGAATTCACCATCGACAACTGGCCTCTAGCCTCTTTGAAAACGACCATTGAAGAACTTCAAGGAGAGTCGCAGTCTACAAAGCTGTGTGTGTGTGTGTGTGTGTGTGTGTGTGTGTGTGTGTGTGCGTGTGCGTGTGCGCGTGTGTGTGTGTGTGTGTGTGTGTGTGTGTGCGTGTGCGTGCATGCGTGCGTGTCAACACTGCTGTATGGTTCTGAAGCCTGTAGAGTCATATCGCTGCCACATCAGACGCCTTGATGCAACATCCTCCTGGGAGGACTGTGTTCCCCATACTTCCCCCCCAGCGTACTAATACCTGATTTATACTCTGTTGCGCACCTGTGTTGTGCACTGAAAATAGCAGATCTACAAGCATCGTGGAGGCCGTTCCTGTTGTTCGGCAATATAATTCGGCAGGGACAGCTCCTGACAGGCAACAGCCTGTTGGGAAAAAGCTACAATAGAAGGATCAGCTGAAAGGGGCGCTGAAGAGGTGCAACATCAACCCTATAATGATCTGGAGTCAGCTGCTACAGTAAATCATCAACTATGATGTCACTCCATAATGCCATGCTGGGATCATACACACAATTTACACTTAGTTGCGTGCTGGTGTCGTGCACCAAAATTAGCCGATCTACAAGCTCACAAAGCCCGAGTTACACTCACAACGCATCGTACTGTGAGCTTGTAGATCGCCTATTTTCAGTGCAGGACACCCACGTGCAACTAAGTATAAATCAGGCTCAACACACGCAACAAATGACGGACGGCACAGAGCCAGCGAACACTCCGTAACACTGACTCAGCACCACCCCCACCCCCCACCCAGGCCTCACATGTCCAAGCTGCGGAAAGATATGTGCATATTATGTATAGAATCTGGCTTCACAGTCATCTATACTGGCACCATCACCAGCAGCCGTAGCCACAGACAGACTCATCGCTGCACAAGGAAGCTCCTTCCGTCTTCACTTGCGATGGACTGACAAGGGTGTGTGTGTGTGTGTGTGTGTGTGTGTGTGTGTGTGTGTGTGTGTGTGTGTGTGTGTGTGTGTGTGTGTGTGTGTGTGTGTGTGTGTGTGTGTGTGTGTGTGTGTGTGTGTGTGTGTGCTTAGAGTGAAATATTTCACTCAGTAGTCAATGTTAAAATCAGGCAGATACAGTCAGCCAGTTAATCAAGTAACCAATTATACAGGCATTCAGCAAGAAGGCAACCAGTTAAATGAGTATCAGTTAACTTAGAGTACCAGTAACTAACCAGCCCGTTGGAGAGCCAGCCTACCAGGCAGCCCAGCCAGTATATGAAACAATCAGTCAGGCAAACCAGTCGACCAGTCCACTGACTAACCAGGCAGACTGATTGTCAGAGTGGTGGTCAATAATTCAATCAATTGTTAAGTACGATAGCCTGTTCAGATGGAGAACCAGTCAGATCAGTCTGCCAATCAATGAATTCAAACAGGCAGCTAGTAATATATGTATATATACACAGCACAGTACAGAGTATGGAGAGAGGAACAAAGGGAGAGAGTCCCATTAGAGAAAGGAATATTCTACTACTGGCCAGGGAGGTCCCAATCCGCAACTCTGATCCCAAGTCAGTCAGTCAGACAGACAGACAGACAAGTCAGAGTTCACTTGGGCTAGCCCTGCGCTGGATGGGCAAACTAAATGAGCTCTACTGAGAGATGGAGCGCTCATAGCCTCTAGCTACACATGCATACGCACACATGTACGCACGTACGTACGCATGCACGTGTGTGCGCATGCACTCACACACAGATAGAGATACATACAGAAACAGCCACGCACAATATATTCATATACACATGCAGAGACATTAAACGGATAGATAGATGCACCAGAACATACACACTCCATAGGTACACACACACACACACACACACCCACCATGCTACCTGGACCTGGTGGTGATGATAGAGGCTGAATACAGATCAGTCTGTTGAATCCCAGTGAAACGGCACAGTGTATCAATCAAACTGCTTATCAGCCCGCTCCAGCATGGATCACATTTAATGATGCATATCTGAACAGCACATCCTTGGGTTTTCAACAGGGGGTCCGCGACACATTGGGGGTCCTCAGAGTTACTTCAGGGATTCTGACAACTTTGTTGTGCGATGGGATTTGTTTTCCTAAACATTTTTTGGGGTCTAAAAATACATATAAATCCATCATATTATTATTAGAAAAGGTCCTTTCCAATCAAGCAAACAAACCAAAAACATTTAATCTACACAGCATTGATGATAGTGCTGTTAAACTAATCTATGAAGCCATCATGGCTGCAGCATCACTTAAAAGAAAAATCTGTGGAATACTTCAAGCTTGTCTCAGATCTCTCAATGGTCATCAGATGTTGATGAGACAATCAGCTAAATATGGTGAGATAGCTTTGAAAAAAAGACGTTTCATATAAAACACAATTGTATACAATTAAATATACTGTATGTAGTGCGGGGCCCTGCTTATCTCTCTCTCTCAGATAAGGGGTTCTTTGTCGTAACGTTGTCGTAATGACATTGATGGCATAATTGTATGCTACCATTTCAGTACCAATATACTGTATTCTCCCAGCCCATCCATTTACAGTAAATTGCTTCACTGTGCTTCTAAAGTTTTTTTTTCTTTTTCAATAGCAAAGAGACGAAACGTCCTGTTCGCTGGTATTTAACTTGTAAAAAATGCCAACATAGTTTGAGTGGATGTTTTTTAATGATTGGTTCGATATCGCCTCCCAAGTTCCCATGCTCTGGAGTGGTGTCCACAGTGCTCCTCAGAGCGGACACAGGCGGCTTTTGCTGGCCGGTGCTTGTAGAGTTGCGCTTCTTGGCTTAAAACGGCGATAGCGACCGAACGGTGGGTCATACCGGGACGGCACGTTGGATCCGGGGGGTGGCGAGGCGCATCCAGCAGTCCCCAGGCCGGCCTGGGTGTGAAAGAACGCCTCTGTTTTCAGACTGTTATCACAGTCATAATTGACATTTATTTGTTCCCTTCTCTCATTCCTTAATCTTTCTGGTTCATGCAGGGTCATATTTATGGGTCTGCCCCCCCCCCCCAGAGACTCTGTAACAGTACAGTGTGTGTGTGTGTGTGTGTGTGTGTGTGTTTGTTATGCTGAGGTACTGTAACAGTAGTTCAAAACTCTCTTTCCACATAATATCTGCAACATCGAGTTACACATTCATACCCAGGAGCTGACCTGTATATCCAGTGTTCTGGACACTGGTCAGCTGGTCAGACACTGACAAAGTTCACAGCACATCGAACCACAAATCCACAATGCGTTGTGAGCGTACGCATGTAGATCTGCTATTTTAAGTGCATGACACGGCATGCAACCAAGTATAAATCACTGTTAGGCTTTATCGTCTGGGGGGCATGAAGGCGCTCAGCAAGTTTCATGGCAATCCACCCATTCAATTTTTAAATACACTGGAAGTGTTCATTTAACTCTGAAAGTGTGCAACTATAACCAAATGGACTCGTAAATCCAATCCATTTGTTTCCATTTGTACACTCTCAGATTTAAACTGACATTCAGGATTTTACAGTGTACTGCATCTGTGTGGAAGTGGTAATGTGAACTGCAGCATTCTTGTACCGTGTAGATATATTGATATGATATCATGCTACGGTTAACCGCGGATAACCACCATCATTCATCCAAGTGTTCCGACACATTTTAAAAAAAAAAGCCTGAACATCCACCCACACGTGTGTGTGTGTGTGTGTGTGTGTGTGTGTGTGTGTGTGTGTGTGTGTGTGTGTGTGTGTGTGTGTGTGTGTGTGTGTGTGTGTGTGTGTGTGTGTGTGTGTGTGTGTGTGTGTGTGTGTGTGTGTGTTCGTTCCCATCTCTCGGTTTCTGAGACTGTATAGGGTGACACACAGTCAGCATCATTCAAATAGGCTGGCCAGGTATCAGTTTGATATCTTCATATCTCCCTCCTTTTCTCGGTCTCTCTGTTTCCTCGTCTCCTTTCACTCTGTCTGTCTGTCTGTCTGTCTGTCTGTCCCTCTCTCTGTGTTGAACATAGCTCAGTGTTATAGCTCAGGCT
>NC_137614.1:22856033-22866033 GCF_963280865.1 Gymnoscopelus braueri
TTAGTGTGTGTTATTTGTTGCCGTGAAATTGTGTGTTGATGTGTGGGTTTTGCTGTGTTCTATGAAGAAACACATCTAAGAAAACACATTCGCCCAAACCCTTTTAATTGCTTTCACTTTAAAAATGATCACAATTTCGCATGCATACAAAATGTCATGATATCTCTAAAATGCAGCAGATTATGTCTTTGAAAGAGCGATGTTTTATAGTGCAGAGTGACTTCAAAATAACATGAATTAGCTTCAATTACAGATTTGCATGCGTACATGTATTGTGCTGTCATAGTATTCTATTCATGCTGATAGTTTGACACCCAGGATTTAGTCTGAGCTGGTGCCGGTTTCATTCTAACAGCAGATATCTCATTGGAAGCTATTATTGATTTCCAATGACTGTGTTATATGAAGTAACACCTACCCTAATTAGAACGTGGGATTTGGTGTATGATATCTTGGCAGTGTGTTTTTAAACTGGATTGTAAACCAATCACATCACTGTAACATGGTTTGTTCACAGTTAACATTGAGATCAGCAGGTTCAGTTGATTTCTCTTAATTTTCCAGTGATGTGACATCATATGTATGTGTAACATGATTTGGAGCCTCCACCTCCTGTTCATTGGCCCTTGGATGTGTCCTGTTAGTGCCTCTGCTTCCTGGGGCTTCGCTAATAGATGTGAGGGGACAGATGACCAGGGTTTACCGTGGGCTATATTGTTTCCCCCACTATGGTGGTTGGAAAGGAGTAGCACTTGTTTTTTTGTTACCTCAACAAGGCATGCATGCCGACAGCGCGTGCTTGAGGCTCGCTCGCCGTGGCCAAGTGCCCGCGGCGAGGAGCCGTTGTGGCCGCGTGCGTCTTTGAGCGTGCCGTTCCAAGTAAACAAGCCGCGGTGGATGGAATCGTTTTATCACGTCAAGCAAAATGAACGCTCACTTGCCCCCTGTCTCAGCCAATCACAGGCCCGAGTCCTCCCCAGCCATTCCCCAACCAAAGTGGGTACAGTACAGCTTACTCTAGAGGAATATCCCAATGCACACACAACTGTGGGGGTCCATTTGGTGACATTTGTACATTCTCAGAGTTACAAATGGATGAATGAAAATTAAGGATTTTACCGTGTAGACGATCTCATTCAGAGCTGCCGATATTCAACCCTCCTGCTATTACGAGTGTCGGGGGGAGTAGGGGTGGGGGCGAGAAAGTGTGGTAGCTCTCTGGAGAATGGAGGCAATTTTTCCTCCTATCCTGTGTATTTTGGACCATTCGTTTTAAATGAAATTTCCTGCCTTCCTGCCTTTGTCTACCACTTATATCCTCACACAGATTCTGTGTCGTCCTGCTGACAGAAGGAGAAGGGGAGGGATGGGGGGAAGGGGGGAAGGAGTTATGGTTCCAACAGAGGAGAAGAGAAGGGCAGAGTATTAATGAGAGGAGAAGGAAGGAAGGAAGGAATAGGAGAGGGGTAGGGAGCACCAGTAACGGAAGAGAGGAGGACGAGAAAGAGAGGTGAAGGTCTGAGACCACATGCGGAGGATGGAGAGAAGGAGAGGAGAGAAAGAGGGAGGAGAGGAGGAGGAGATGAGGGAGAGGCGCATGGCGTTATCTGAAGACAAAAGATGAGAGGAGAGAACAGACCCAGGAGAAGAGAAATATTTCCCTTCCGTCCGTCCGGTCGCTAATCAAATTAGCCTTGCAACACCACATGGCCAGATCCGGCCTTTCTGTTCTGGAAAAGACACGCGCATTCACACACGCACACACACACAGACACTCACATACACACACATGATTGAATACATGCACACATGCATTTGCCTTGTATTATAGTGCTGTCTACATACACACACTACATACTGTACATACATGTACAATACGTACTGACACACCCTCCTACTAATGTATTGTTGGCACGTGCACACACACACACACACACACACACACACACACACACACACACACACACACACACACACACACACACACAGACTCACACACACACACACACACACACACACACTGTAATACACTACTTTTCACATGCACATTTGCACTAATGCATGCACACACGCACACATGAATGTACTTTAGTTTCTCCACACATGCTGCTCTGTCTAGGGATAGTGCTGAGAAATGCTTTAGTTCTGAAAAGCTAAAATAGAATGCATAAAACATCTCCTTTTTATGAATGATATTCCTGGGAGATGCTCAGATATGCAAAGCAAAAGGCTAAGTTTGAACGCTCATCAATCTTTTAGCCACCTATAATTCAGAATGCCTCATTTATAGGACACATGTAACCATGCTGTCCTACTGCACTACAGTACAGCAACATTTAATTTCTGGAAATTACACTTTAAAATATGTTGTTGTGATGTAAAACCGTTTGAGCAAAGGCATTTTCTCCCATCCAAGAAACTATATTTTATTTTATTATTATCATTTACTATTTTGGTATGTTTCCAAACATGTATGTGGAATAAATCTTTGCAGTGCTGTTTGTGATTGTGCTGGACACCACAACCACATACAGATCTACAAGCTCACAACCCGTCGCAATGTGATGCTTTGTGAGCTTGCAGATCGTCTATTTTCGGCGAAGATATTATGGTGTAGAGGGAAAAGAAGAGCGGTCCAGGTACACATCCGAACGTGGTCAACTAAGTATTAGTTGAGAGTGTTTAAGTGGTTAATCATCATCACACCTCTCAACTCACACATACAATTGTACATGTCTTAATTGTACCCTACTCATCCTCTCTACCTTCTCTCATTTCCTCCACTGTATATATATTTTTTTACTTTTCTCTCAATTTCTCCCCCACTTCCTTAATGCCCCTCTTCCTCGGCAGCCTGGCCTCTCCTCTCCACTCTGGTTGAGGCAGCTTGTTAATAATTCATCAGAGGAAGGTTTATACTGTTGTGTATAACACCATCATTATCTTCATTATCATCATCATTGTTGTGAAGAGCCAGTATTTGGGGTATAGATACTGTACTGTATATGTATCTACTTTGTCTCCATGCCTGTATATAATGCAGGTTAGCAGTGGGAAGTTATTCTCAATTCAATTCAATTCAAAATAATAATATTTATTTGCGTGAATGTTGCTGCATTGCCAGAATGTCAAAGAATGTGATAAATAAAGACATTGTACGCAGTAAACATTTGTTTGCTTGTTTTGATTTATTCAAATTAGCAGAATAAGATTGGCTTCAGAGTTTGACTAAATTGATTGATCCAAGGCAAAACAGATCGCTCTCACCCTCCAGGGTAATTCCAGCCAACGATGTCTTTCCAATCATTCCAATGCATTCATCCATTGTGGACAGCTTGACCAAACTCTGACCTCGTCCTGTGACTGACGCGCATAATCTGTTCTTTAAAGAATACTTCTACATTTCTTTTGCTCAATCTGCTCAAGTTTGCTCAATTATTTAGGAAGAGCAGAGAATTCCATGTTTTATAGCGCAGTAAAAGATGGATCAATACAACTTCAACATGATGACATTTATACAGAAACAGTTTGACCACATCAACTTTGCGTCACCCCTGAGCACATATTCTGTCTTGTGCCCTTCTCTTCTCTTCTCTTCTCTTCTCTTCTCTTCTCTTCTCTTCTCTTCTCTTCTCTTCTCTTCTCTTCTCTTCTCAGAGAGAGTGTGTGTGCAATGTGTGTGCATGTGCATGTATTGTGTGTGTACATCTATAAGTCAGGGAGGAGGTTCTCTCATCAGTATGCAGATGATGCCGGCTCATTACTGAGACCATTAATAAACATCACATGCACACCAAATACAAAGCTGCTGCATGCTACCTGGATCACTGACTGGAGGAGGAGAGGAGAGGAGAGGGGAGGGGCCAGGAGAGGAGAGGAGGAGACAGGAGGGGTAGAGGAAGGATGGTGCTGAGAACAGAAGGAGAGGGCAGTGGAGAGGTTGAGGAAAAGATGAGGAGTTAGAGATGAGGATGAAAGCAAAGCAGAGATGATGAAAGGCTGGAGAGGAGAGGAGAGGAGACAGCTGAGGGAAACCAGTAGAACAACCCATTGCAACATCCAGCTCCCACTGGTGTAAAGATGGATCCCTCTGTTCTGCGTCTCCTCTGACCTAACAGTTTCATCACATCCTATTGAAAACCCATTGCACAGCTCCCATATTTGTCTTTGTTTTCAAAGCTGGTCTATGATATTTAACAATTAGACGTCGCAAGCAAGTGGATAGCAAACTCTGGTAGGTGTGGGTAACGTCTGAGTCGACCCAGCGGTCTTCCAAAGGTCTATGTTTGATTCCTCTGTACTCACTGAATGACTGCATCTCGGTACAATCACACGTCTACTTCAACACTCCTGTGTGTTGGAAAATACTTCAGATGGTCTAACACAGTGGTTCTCAAAGTGGGGTCCGTAGACCCCCAGGGGTCCAGGGGGTCCCCAGCTAATTAAGTTAATGTAGCAAAATCACTTTAACCACTTTAAACCTATATACATACATCTAAAAGCTCACTTGTGAGCTTGTAGATCTGCTATTTTCAAAAAATCTTGAAACACTTATGGGAGTCCCTGGCACAAAGTTATTTTCAAATGGGGGTCCGCGGCCAAACACATATTTATTTGGTGGTCCTCGACATGAAAATGCCACTGGTCTAACATGGATTCCTCTCCTTCCTCCCCAGTCTTTTTCCTCCCACTCAACAAAGAGATGTAGGCTAACCAGCTATTACAGTCTTCAGATTAAATGATAATTGAAAATGAGCTAATGTGGGCGACGGGAGGAGAGTGTAATTGAAAAAGAATTAAGAGGAGATTAAAGCAAGGTCTCATTAGATCATTGGCTCTGGGTTGATTTGTGTGCCTGGTTCTGGTAAATTAACTATCCTTTCTTCTATCTGCTTGGACTTGATTAACACTCCTAGTTGTATTTTACCATACACATAAAGACTTTGGTACAGGGGCATCATTTGGGGTCCTTGGGGATGGCAATTGCCACCCCCTAGCATTTGCATTTAACCTCAATTTCAATTCTTTTATGCATTTAGTGCATCTCAATCCCCACCAATCGATGTACTGTACATGGTCATTATAGGCGAACATTTTCAAAACGTTTTGAACTTGTAGATTGGCTATTTTAGCTAATTTCATTTCTGAAATTACGCTTTGATAACGTTAATGATGTGAAAAGCCTGGAACCTTTTCACCCAACATTGGATTGATTTTCTACTTTTGCGATACAGGTTTTTGTTGATAGGCATACAGTACTGTAGCTTCCACCCCCCCCCCCGTGTCTCTCTCTCTCTCTCTCTCTCTCTCTCTCTCTCTCTCTCTCTACTCCCCATATCTTCCTCGCCTAGTCATACCATTGCCTTGAAGACAAAACTCTGTTCTATCGCTCTGCTTGGCTCTTATCTCTCCTCTTTCTTCTGTTGTTGATCAAAATCATTATACTTATTAGGTAGTTAATTGATTTTTGGGTTAGGTTGTTGATTGCCTTTATCCAGCAACCCAGGTTTGGCTGGGCGATATCGCAAAAAAACATGATCACTATCATAGGCGATTTTTGCCATGAGAAAAAAAAAATTAAAAACATGCAACCTCTTTATAATGGTATGGGTTGATACCATTTAGCTCATTGGTTGGTACAGTATGGAAATGATCTACTGGTCAAATAATCCTTTTACCAGAGGGTTATTTAAAGGAACTGGGTTGAGCATACAGCTATTGCAGGGGTGAAAACATGCACAAGTTTGTGTGTGAAATAGCACAAAAATAAAAGGCGGTTTGAGTTTAACATTAATCAAATATCTATGGCAAAAGAACAACAACAGTAACTCCATCTGCAAAGTACTTAAACCAATAAAACAATGAACTAGCAGACAGTAGGAAGTAGGCTAAACAAACAATGTAACATATTTCCATGTAAGTGACTGTGTCACAGCTTATGTGTACCCTATGTCCTTCACACATAAGGGGTGATTGACATTATTATTGTACTTTGATAGATTTTCACAGGAGGAAAACAACTATGCTTGTTAACTCCTGCAGAGTTGGTCAGAGCTATGTCTGGAGAGCAAAGAGAGAGAACTCTGTGCGTCACCTTATTAACAGCTTATTAAGTATACCTGGCAGGCTTTTAAATAGACTATGCATGCACCTCATGGTACCATAGCACCACAAAGGCCTTAAAAACAAGGCTCCAGACATCCCAAAACAAACTGGTCAGGCTACTGCTTGGCCCCTCACCTACAACTCATTTAACCCCTGCTCATTTTGTTAGGGTAGGATGGCTCAGGGTAGAGGACAGAGTACAGCAACTTGCAATGGGCCTGGTCTACAAGATACACTACACCACAAAGACACCCATGTACCTGTCAAACTACTTCAAAAATGTCAAAGACGTCCACAAACACAACACCAGAGGGAGCTCCACAAATCGAGTTCCACCCAGATTTGGCTCAAACAAGGGGTTACATTCATTCTACTGCTATGCCACCAAAATGTGGAATGCCCTACCAACAGTCATAGAAAAGTGTAAATTGTTACTCTCCTTCAAAACTGCTCTAAAAGTCCAAGCCTATCACTAGAAATCCCCTCCCCCCCCCCCCCCCCGAACTGTTTACTGTACGTATTTTTCTTTTTGATTACTACTCGTTTATATGATGTTTTATATTATTGTCTGTCATTAAATGTTTCGATGAATCGAATACACAGGACCCCAGTAGAAACAAGCCATAGTGCTTTCTTGGGGTTAATCCTTTTAGTATCCTTTTGCATAGAACTGTACTTTCTGTGCTTTTTTTGCAAACTGTTAATAAAGTATTCAATCAATCAATCAGACACCCACTATTATTCATTAATGCCACTTCTACGCTTACAAATCTGTATGACAATTACATGTTTTCTATATTAATCTTACCACTATCGAGATTGTTTTATCGCCCAGCCCTAAACCTAGGTCTTACTTGTCTCTCTAGACATTAAATTACAAAAATACCAGATGAATGCCATGCCACTGACTTCCTGGAGTAAGACCAACAGCACTAGGCCACACTGCCCTAAATGTATGCTGGTTTCATGGGCGTGACAGTTTTCTTTAATGATGTATGGCCCTGGAAGGGGTCAAGTGACATCATGTCTGAATCTTGTCTTTATCTTGTACATTCATGTACATTTCATGTACATATCCTGGAGATCGCATGTCGGGCCTTTTCCATGCTTTTACTATGGGACATTTCCTAGATGTAATTAATAGTCTGAGTCTCCATGTGAAACATATAAAAGCAAACGTTGTCACAGCTGATGGCCTCAGCCTGTTTGCAGTTCTGTCATTTCATGTCATGTGTTGGACAATTAATCATTCTGTCACAGACAGAGTGCAATAGTGATATGTTAATGATTTGACAGATACTGTAGCATATTAAAATGCTACTCATCTGACATGATGTTAGTAAGATACAGCGACTCGCATGCCATGAATCCCACACATGCCATTTTCATGTCAAGGAAGGACCCCCAAATTGATATGCATTTGGCCACGGACCGCCATTTGAAAATATACGCCATAAGAGAAGATTTGTCAAGATTTGTGTATATTCTTCTATAACAAATCTCTGTGTGTGTGAGTGTGCGTGGGTACCTAGCCTTTGCGTATCTCATGGCTGGCTGGCTCGCTGACTAACTTTTTGTCTGGCTAGCCGTTTGGCTGATTTACAGGTTGGATTGATCAATGGCTAATCTGCCAGTTGACTGGCATGCCTGTCTGTCTGTTTGTCTGGTTTGCTGGCTGTTGTACTATGAAGGCTAATCTGCAGTGACCGAGGAAGGGAACCTCTTCCTCAGATGATCTTTCTTAATAGACAGATATGGGTCAGAGCTGCCACAGGGACCAGCCGCTGGAATCATAGAGAGCATGGACTTGACAACATGGCTTATTGCTTTTATGAAATGGTTACCAAATATGGCAACATGAAAATCGTAGACATATCCCAATTAAAACTGTTTTTTAATTACAATTTGACTCCAAGAATAATTTCTACAAGACGGTAGTAGCCAACTGTGTGCACAAATAAGGAAGTTGCTTTGCAAATACGTGCCTAGTCCCGAACAGTGAATATTGTAAATCCGCCGTTGGGTTATTATATATTTTTTGTTGTTGAAAATATTTGTACTAATACTAGTACTAGTTTTAAGTACTACAGCTTTAAGAAAATACTAGAAAAGGTAAAAACCTTTTTAGCAGCAATGGGAAGCGCAGAATATGATGGGGATTTATCAACGGTCGGTCGGTAGGTATATAAATCACAGGTTTTCTTTTTTAATAATGGAATTTTTTCTTTTTTGTTTATGAAATTATTTTGGAAATTGTCTTTTATAATCAATTTTATTATTTTAGAAGATCTTTTGAAATAATAATGAATAAATAAATAAATATAGGAAACGACCCCTTACTTGCGACCCATAAAAATGTGTCCACGACCCACAAATGGGTCCCGACCCAGTGTTTGAGAACCCCTGGTCTAATGTACTTCTGTCTGTATAGCTGTTTCGTTTAGTCCTTTTAGCCTGTAATCTATCTGGTTTCAGAGCCATTCTCATTAATGGCTAACTATCTGTTCACCGCAAACACACTGATGAATTATGCAGCACATGATGCAGCCCTTCTCGGCATTAACACTTGACATATGGTTATCAAATAAGAAGCAATGTCACCAGGAAAATCTCTGCTGTTTGTTGAGGTTCACCCCGTGTGATGTGCTGGTTATGCTGCTTTTCTGTCTGTTTCTCCGTGTCTTATCTTCTGTATTCTGCTTATCTGTACATCTAGCTCTATGTCTGTCTGTTCATTCCTCTGTCTGTCTGTCTGTCTATCTGTCTGTGAGTATGTCAGGGCAGTATCAATAATGAACAGGCCAATTTGCCATGGAGACAGACTAACCAATAGGACGACACGCCGGGCAGTCAGCATGGGGGCAGGCTGATTGACAGGGGCCTGCGTGTGTGTGTGTGTGCGTGTGTACGTGTGTTCGTGCGTGCGTGCGTGTAATCAGCTCTTGTATGGAAGGCACTATCCAGCCATAGAAAAGTGTACATCGTTGATACAGCAATAGGTGTATGAGAGGAAACAGGATAGGTGAATCAACCACCAGCTAAATGCTGTGGTTTCACTTCTCTATCAGCCAGTGTAGCAGGTAGAGCCCGACCCATACTGTATATCTGTTTGGCTGTTATATTGGCCATTTTTAGACTTTTGTGAAGACATTGGTATCGGCATTCGGCAATTATGCAGCCGATGTGTCCTGATTTTAAAACACTTCAACCTGGTATCCCTATTTTGGGCTTGACATTATCTATAGTTGAAAACTTTCAAAAATTACAGATTTCCCAATACATCACAATGCAACGCATTTTGAGCTTGTACCTGTAGATCGGCTATTTTTCACTTTAAAACACTGTTTTTTTTTAACATTTAGTCTGACCTATGTGTGTACCCCAGACAGTTTTTAAGGTGCTTCATTCAATATTTAGATATTTGAGACTCATTTTGATCCCTCTCTTAAGTAAGCCCATTCAACTTCAAATGCCACGTTGGACTCATTGAAAACACACTTCCCTGCTTCTGATGACTGATGACTCGGGACGCTGTGGCCGTGTTGTTAAATAATGAATAATGACTTTACAGTGTAGCGTTCCTCAAGGTTTCACTGCTTGCTGCCTCCAGCGGTGAAACTGAGTGATATTTGAGCTGCCATGTTCAAGTGCATTTAACTGTAGTTTATAATGTTTATAGTGTTTATAGTGATACTTTGACAGCTGAGCTTTTTTCATGACTTCTCCCAGGGCTGCTAAACAAACACAAGCTGATGCTTTAGGGGATGCTAACACATAGACACACACACACACACACACACACACACACACACACACACACACACACACACACACACACACACACACACACACACACACACACACACACATGTATTTTCTTTGTCTCTAGTTTCTC
>NC_137614.1:22871033-22883533 GCF_963280865.1 Gymnoscopelus braueri
GGTTTTTACAACAAATCCATGACTTGTTAAATCACATGAGGTTTGAGGTGTGCTGACAACGAGGCCTTGAGGCTTGTTAGTGCCCGCTGCAAGTAGGCCCGTCACAATCTTAATGGGTCGGTAGGCCAGACGGCGGACCACTGCGCCCCCCCGACAGGGTTTGGTGGCCATGTCATCATAGGCGAAAAGTTAAAGAATTATAATTCAAAAATGTTCAAGAATAGCAGATGTACAAGCTCACAATGCATCACGATGCGACATTGTGAACTCGTACATTTTGTGGTTATGTGGTTAAAATGAACAGAACATAAATGTCCAAGGTTCAATTCCCATTGCAGCTGGTGGTTCCTTGAGCAACACACTGAACCCCCACTACCTGCACTGTAAGTTGGTCTCGGTCGGAGCGTCGGCTCCAAGCGTCTAGAATGTGAATTTAAAGTGGAGCTAAGGAAGAGGTAGTGAACTGAGTGCTTCCTGCAGGCTGCTCTGTCTCTCATTGTTAATATCAGCTGGAGGTTGTTCCAACTAGCAAGCCTGTCAGTACAGCTAACTACAGTACCACTCGCAGACCGGCACAGCAGATGGCCAGGAAAACACACACACACACACACACACGCACACGCACACGCACACGCACACACACACACATACACTGTACATTCACTCAAATGTAGTCTTTTCTCCCAGTGACGCTCAAGCACTCCCTCTCCATTTATCTCCAGTGCACATACTGTAGTCTGTCTGTCTGTCTGTCTGTCTGTCTGTCTGTCTGTCTGTCTGTCTGTCTGTCTGTCTGTCTGTCTGTCTATCGTATCTACTGTATCTATCTATCTATCTCACACAGACTAACATAGTGAGTACGGCAGCGCGCACACACAAAGAACTGCACTGTACACACACACACACACACACACACACGCACGCACACGCACACGCACTGTGACGCACACACATGCGCACACGACCACACACACATGCTCACACACCCACACACAAAAAGACATGAGATAGAGTAAATGGATCCAACCTTCAATTGTTTGGGGAGTGGTTCAGTACCCTCATTCTCTCTCCCTCTCTTTCTCTCCATTTGTCTACCCCCATCTCTCTCTCTCCTTCTCTCCCTCTCCTCTCTCTCTCACTCTCTCTCTCTCTCACACACACACACGCACACACACACACACACACACACACACACACACACACACACACACACACACACACACACACACACAGAGTGCACATCCCAATGTCAAGCTAAGAAGTAGCATATACATCATTGTGTTAAGAGCCTCTGACCACAAAACCTGCCTCTCCTCTCCTCTCCGGCAGGATTTACAAAATGTTCTTATTGTGAAACAGACCATGTTTTATTAGACAGTAGAGGGAGGCAGGAAAGAGATACTATAGACAGGTGATGACATGCCTTTCCTACTTCATATGTGAGTTAATTGGTTGAGCCCACCAGGTCACACCAGTGTGGTGGCTTTCAACAAGAGGGTCAGGGTCCACTGGTGGATCCTGACAAGGGGGCAGTTGGGTCATTGGATGAGGGCACCACAAGCAGGAATATTTCCTCAGTGTCATGAACTTCATATCTCAGTTAATGGGTGTTGATCCTTTGTGTCATTTCAAAATCACGCCACAGGCAGGCATCAACAAGGAAATACCCATTATTCAGTTTATTCCTAGAATACTCTTTTGTACTCCCCCATCTAACAGCACCAATATGAAATGTGACCAGTGTGCAGCAGGTCGATAGATGTAGCATGTTTGACTGAGAGACAGCTAACCTTGACTATAGGGCTGTCACTGTGGATTTATCTAGCTAATGCTACATTATATAGGACCTAACCTTGGACACGTCCTATGACTGGCTGACCGTCTATCTGTTTTCTATCTGTCTGTCTGTCTCTCTGTATTGACCTAAAGGCACAGTGCATAAAGAGAGATAACCTATATACTGCTCTCTATGAGGTGTGTGTGTGTGTGTGTGTGTGTGTGTGTGTGTGTGTGTGTGTGTGTGTGCGTGTGCGTGTGTGCGTGCGTGCGTACGTACTTCTGTCCTGCACAAAGCGTGTGCACAGGCGTTCACTTGTGAATGCATGTACAGCATATGTGTGTAGATCGTGCCGTGTGTGCGTGCGTGCGAGCCAATAGTGCTCTCTGCGTCTCCACAGCACTCCACAGCACTCTTACTGCCCAGCTCCTCTAGAAATTGCCCCTCCGCTGCCTGTCAGACCTGTCTAGGGAGCGTCCTCTCACTCCCCCCTGCAGCTCCAGAGAGACATCAGCTCCTGACCTCCCCCGCCTGAGAGCCTCCTCTCTGGGGTAAGGTAGAGTCGAGGGCTGGGCCTCTCTGCTGGAGCTCTCTGCAGCTCTCCCACAGGAGACGAGGGGCAATGACAGAGGATGACAGAAAGATGTAGATGACACTCTCAGAGCCTCTCCACAGGGGCCAGGCTGGCAGGTGAGAGAGAAGGTATGGATGGAGAGAGAAGACATGGAGTGAGTGAAAGCTTCTACTCTCATTCCTCTTACACTATTCAGACCATTCAGTAAGCTGTCTGTCAGCTCATTCTGCTATATTCTCCTAGGAACCAGTGTTCACTTCAGCAATGTGGTCCTGCAGTGAAGTATATTGTACAACACAGGCTCAAGCAGATACAACTCACACACATACACCTGCCACTAATGTAAATATACATACATGCAGTGATTGAATGAAAGGTAGACAGACACTCAAATACACACACATTAGAATAAACTGAATCGCACATGCGCTTGTGCACGGACGAACCAGACTTGCTGTCAGCCAAGAGCAGCGTGTTGATGTTGACTCATCTCTGGCCTTTCTGTAGTGAAAGTGTTATGGCTGCCAAGACACATTCTCCATGTTAATTTATACATTTGTAGAAGTATCTGCTAGCAGTAGGCTGTTTTAATTGATTGTGAAGTGACACAACAAAAATAGTTCAAGGGTTGTTTGTTTAGACTGTTTTATGTGGTCCTATAGATCAGTGTTTCTCAAATATTCTCATGTCAAGGACCCCCAAATGAATGTGTTTGGTTGCTGACCCCCATTTGAAGATATCTTGTGCCAGGGACCTCCAAAAGAGAAGATTTGTCAACATTTCTTTTTAAATAGCTGACTCACGATGCGATGGGAAAAAGCCAAAAAAATAAAATAGTGTTTAAGTGTTTAAACTCTTCCTCATTTGGCTGGGGACCCCCTGGAACCCCCTCAAGAACCCCTGGGGGTCCCCGTGTCCCACTTTGAGAACCACTGCTGTATACTGCAATGGATAGGTGGCACTACGAAAGGCAGGAAATGCATCTTGTTGCAGGTGGAAAATATATCCAGCATAATAGCAGCAGATATATAAATCACATTTTCATGTGCATGGCTAAAGTGACATGGATACATTTATGAAAAAACAGAGCATTGTTTATACATTGTTTGTTTACTAAAGCACAGCACAGCACGAACATTACCTTTATTTACTTTTTGTCCAGCACCAGTTGTATCACAAATTATGGGAATGTGCATAATATCCCACCTCTTGATATTATTCTGGTGGGTCCAATCATGCGTTTGATCAGTGTCCTTTACACTGAATGAGATATCCTCTCCTAAATGTGTCGCAGAATGAACTTGAACTTCATGATGATCATATTCCAGACCCAGCCAGCGGGACTATTTGAATGCCGTAAACCATAAGACAATTATAATTTGACTAGTTAAAATAATTCTTCATTATCCTTGCCCAGCATTACGCCAAAGCGCTGTTCTGTCAGGTTGGTAAAAATCATCATTCATGTGTGTTTACTCACATACACCATGTATCCCATTCGAATTTGGGATACTGGAACGTTCAGGTTTTGAGTTGGCAGATGATAAAAACAAAACGGTTTTATCCCATTTACACAAATCCGGATTATCCCCATTATCAAGAAAAAAAGAAAAAATACATAAAATACCGGGTATATAGTGACATTATCCTGAACATTTGAGGCATGCACACAGCTAATCCCAAGTAAGACCTTAACATTATCCAGATATCGTGTTGATTTAAACAACGCACTGCAGGGAGTAAATGCCATTGACAGCCAGCAGTTTGTTTTTTTACCCACAATCGTTTGAAGAAGCGTGGGCAGAGAAACGGTGGAAGGGAAAAAAACAAAACAAACATTTCAAACTGTTTTTGAAAAGAGAGCGATTGGAAAATAATGTGGTGGCTGCATGTGGAGGGCTGCGCGCTTCAGCTCGTCAACCTTTCTCAAGCACCCGGCAGTCACATACAGTACAAGTAGATTTGAATACATCAGGTGTGACACCATCAATGGTAAACAGAGCAGGTTGCCAGGCGCGCAGGTTGTAAGTACAGGCAGGCATGCAGTATAGATGCAGGCAGGAAACGTACATTACAGTATCGTAAAGCATGTCAGTGCAGTGTAGTACAATACAGTACAGCAGGGGTCTTAAACGTTTTTCAGGTCAAGGACCCCCTAGCTGAGAGAGATAAAGCAGGGACCCCCTCTATATTGTATAAAATTATGTTTCAGATTAAACTTATTTTTTATTTTACTTGGTCTGCTCTTTTTTCCCTCTACACCTATTACCTCTTTGCCAAAAATAGCCGATCTACAAGCTCACTTGTGAGCTTGTAGATCTGCTATTTTTGGCTGAAGTTCTCAGCAGAAAAGGGATGCTAGTGGTTCAAGTGGTTAATGTAAAAAAGAAAATGATATCACACAAACATTTGGTGGCCCCCCTGTAGTAACTCTGAGGACCCCTTAGGGGTCCCGGACCCCCTATTGAAGTCCCCTGCAGTACAGTATAGTACAGTACAGCATGTCAGTACAGTATAGTACAATACAGTACAGTATAGTACAGTACAGCATGTCAGCACAGAATAGTACATATCAGTACAGTATAATACAATACAGTATAGTATAGTACAGTACATTATAGTACAGTACATTACAGTATGGTACAGCATATCAGTACAGTATAATACAATACAGTACAGCCTGTCAGTACAGTATATTGCAGTACAGTACAGTGGGGAGAAGAACTCTGTTTACCTCCCTGCCTCTCTGTACCCTGAGGGACACACTCCTGTTATCCCCCCCCCCACACACACACACACACACACACACACACACACACACACACACACACACACACACACACACTTAGTACAGTACAGAGTATACACACTTTCACATCTACTACATGTTATGAACGCACACTCAGAGTTTGCGCGTCTTCGAGCACACACACACACACACACACACACACACACACACACACACACACACACACACACACACACACACACACACACACACACACACACACACACACACACAGAGAGAGAGAGTCAGAGGATAGGCCGTTGGTGCTGTAGGCCAGTGGCCCACATGGTGTGTGTGATGTGTTGAAAGTAGGGCAGGGAAAACACACTCCACCATGACTTTGATCCCTCTCTCCTCCCCTCCTCCTCCTCTCCTCCTGTCCCCCTCCCTCCCTCCCTACCCCCAACAGCAAAATGTAGGGAAGGGGAGGATGGAGAGAACGAGGCAGGGATGCAGAGGGGAGGAGATGGAGGGATAGAGGGGGGTGGGGGGGGGGGGGGGATCAATGTAGAGAGGGGATGTACAGTACAGCATGTAGGGATGGAGGTCATCTGTTCAGTGAAATAACAAGAAGAGGAGAGGAGAGGAGAGGAGAGGAGAGGAGAGGAGAGGAGGGGGCATTGGATTATCTAATGCCCTGCTCCCTGCGCACAGAGGAAGGGTGGGGTTAGTGAACACCAGTAGGTTCACATTTCTAAATCCTGATATAGCACGTCTACCTCAAAAATGTACTCACCCCGGTTGCATTTAATCCCCTTCTCGCACATATGAATACACAGCACCATGTGTGATGCAGTAAGTACAGCTGGCAGTGGATGTGAATGGATGCAGTGTTTTATGAGGGCCGATGTTACTAAATGCTGACCAGTACGATTCATACCACCAGGGCTGCTAACGGTGGCTTTACTGGGTTGGTTTGCTTATTTACTGACTGACTGGCTGCTTTGGCAGACTAGCTGAGTTGTTGATTAGCTTAATTAATTGGCTGACTCGCTGGCTGACTGGCCAAGCAATTGACTGACTGGCTGACTGACTGACTAACCAGAAGGGCTTTGAGAGGCATTGTTGCTGGGAGGCATTTTATGAATATCTGAATACATTAGACTACATTACTAGAGTACAGCAATCTCTATGCTATCCTCAGGTCTGGAATCATAAATCCTTCCTTACCTCCCTGACAAAATCCCTTCTATTCATACAGAGAGGACATAATGTAGCTCAATATTCCTCTTCAGTTTAAAAAAAATATATATATACGTATATTTTTTTCTCAATATGCTATTGTATTCCTGTTCTATTAAGGCCCTCCTTTGTTGACTGTAGCTACCTTCCATCCGGGGCTGGACCGGATGAATTTCATGTATTTGCATTTCACCCCAATTCTGTTGCACTCAAAGAGGTTGTAACTGTATTAGTAAATTAAGCTGAGGTCACCGTTTCAGGCCCTGATGTCCAGCTGAGCATCCTCCATCTGACCTCTTTCCTGCTCAATCATGATTTATACTTGGTTGCACATCATGTCTCAGAATGAAATAGCAGATGTACAAGCTCACAACGTGTCACGCTGCAATGCAGTGTGAGCTTTTAGATTGGCTATTTTAGCTGCGAGACACCAGCACGTAACCAAGTATAAATCAGGTGTCACTCCTTGTAAGTGTATCTGGATAAGAGTGTTAACTAACAGTCTGCAACACTGTAATATTAAAGATTTTATTAAAGAGTTTATTAAAATGTCAAAGTACAGTTTACAAAAGAGAACTAAACAGATACAGTTGGTGTTCAGTTGACTTTTTTTCCAGCATTTCTGCTTTAGTCCTGGTTGTGACAGTGAGACAGAAAAAGACTGTAGAGGCTGTAGAGAGAGGGGGAATGACATCCACAAAAAGCCTTGGGTCAGATTTAAACCCAGGCCAGCTGCAGGAAAGACCATAGCTTTATTTATGTATGCACTCTTACCAGGTGAGCGCGCCCCCCCCCCCTGTTTACTTACTGCAATGAGCGACACAGTTGAATCTATCAACACCCTGTGATTGATATTACAAACCCTCATCACTGAGTCTGAGTTCTTGGCTCCATAGAAGCTGTTCTCTAGAGTGTTGGTAACATTAAGACGGAAGCTGTCAGCATACTTTCAGCAAAAACAGGTCGCTCCAACGAACTGCAGAGGCCAATGAGGTATCTAGGTTTCTATATCTATGGTTTGGCTGGCCAGCCTGCGCATACAGTGATGGAAGCCAAATACAGCACTTGGTTTTCGTCATCAAATAGGGTTTGGATCCGGAATCGGAGGAACCGGATCCCACATTGAGGAACCGGTTCCATCACATTAGGGAACCGTTTCCGGAACCTTGTACAGTATGTGGACTTCAAGTCTGCTTTACAATTACAATACCGGTTCTCAAACGTTTTAATTTCAAGGACCACCATAACTCTGAGAGTGTACAAATGGAACAAAATGGACTAGACTCGTAAGGTTCTATTTGTACACTCTCAAAGTTATAGACCTGTAAGGGTCCATTTGGAACCCCCTCAAGGAACCCAGAGGGTCCCTGGACCTCACGTATAACCACTAGTATATTATGCACAATAATACTGTATGTATGCAATACTGTACAATATGTATGTGAATTTGTGTTTAAGGGAACCATTAAGGAATCAAACTCTTAAGAGGGAATCTTTTAAGGAACCAGAATCTTTAAAATCCGAAAGGATCTCAACCCTACTCACAAACCCACCATTTTGCCTGTACGAACATGTCCAATTTGATTTTGTTTAAATTCTTGCTCCACCATTAATCATACACACCACTAACCGGGCTGAGATGATGCGTCCAGCCCACAAGTACTAGAGCCACTCTCACTGCTATACATCAGAGCTCTCTGGATAAAAGCCCCCCACTGCACAGCAATTTACTGTGGCCAGTAAATTATCAACTCTGTGTCTAATGAATATTTCTAATGCAAATGCAGAGAGTCTTGACTCTTGCGCAGACTGGCAGGCAGACGCACGCACGCACGCACGCACGCACGCACGCACGCACAGAAAGAGAGACACAGAAAGAGAGACAGACAGCCTCACATGCAGATACAGAAGCAAACACATACTCATAGATGTAGAAGCACACTAAAAATATACACACACATAAGTGACAGAAAAATGCATACAGACAGACACGCTCACAAGCAGACACAACTCTGATACACGCATACAGTCTCAGAGGGAAACACACACACACACACACACACACACACACACACACACACACACACACACACGCACACGCAGACAGTTAGTGAGTTGTAAAGTAGAGCATCCGTGCCTGTGGAGGACCTGTAGCGACAGAGCCATGTGGCTAACTTAATGGAAACACCATTAAAAATGCAGGGGACATTAACATATGACATTTCCACTGCGTGGCTTCTGTTTGATTACAGGGGTGTCTGTCTGAGACTCTGATTCACAGAAGAGGAGGAGGGGGGGGGGGCAGAGAGGGGAGGAGAGAACAGGACAGATTGAGAGGCATGCTCTTAGACGACAGCCAAACCTGTTCTGAGTTTGTATGGATCTATCGCTCTGTGAATTGTGACATGAATACATGCACACGCACACGCACACACACACACACACACACACACACACACACACACACACACACACACACACACACACACACACACACACACACACACACACACACACACACACACACACAGTATAGAAATACAGAATGTCTGCTACTACGGATTGAGCCATCACGGTGTGCGTTTGTGTGTGTGTGTGGGTGGGGGTGTGGGTGTGTGTGATTTGTGTGTGTGATTCGTGAAACGTATTTGCATTTGTGTGGAGGATTGTTACTAATATATAAGTCTGTTTGTTTGTGTGTGTGTGTCTGTGTGTATGCGTGTGTATACAGGCGTGATACTGTATATTCACACTTAAATAAATGTTTATTTATAAGGCTGCTCATGCATACATACTGTGTACTGTATCATCTAACTACATGCATGTACAACTTTCTGTGTTTTGTGAAAATGTATAGATTTTTTTTGTGTATGTGTTATCTTGCTCAGTGGTTGTGTGTGTGTGCGTGTGGGAAGAGGATGCACTCCGCTGAGCGGGGGCCAGTTGCTGCTTAATTATTAACAGAAGCCCCCTGCAAGACTCACACTCAAATAATAAGCTGCTCAATTAATATTACAAACCCTGCTATGCAAGCACACACACACACACACACACACACACACACACACACACACACACACACACACACACACACACACACACACACACACACACAGGCAGAGAGAGCTATCCTAACAATTTGTTTTGTTTACTGGAATGGGCACCAGCTGTGATTGAACACAGCCTGTTGGCATATTTATATAATAATCACTGTGTGTGTGTGTGTGTGTGCGTGTGCGTGTGCGTGTTTGCACATATTATGCGCACGTACTGCGCACGTACCCACTCCTCTGGTGGGGCTGATTTGTATGTGTGCCTGTTTGTTCCCTACTCCTTAGCGTATGTATGTGTGTGAGCTGCTTCTCTACCATGTTTGTGTGCGTGCGCACGCATGTCTTTACATTAGTGCGTGCATTTGCATTTGATTGTGTACATGTGTGTGTGTGTGTGTGTGTGTGTGTGGCAAAGTGCAAATAGCCAGTTGACTTTTAGCAGAGTGCAGAGCTCTTGACAGACTATAATGAGGAAGCTGTAACTGACTGGCCCTCATATGCAACCCAGCAGCACTGCCTCTCACTCCAACGCTACATGTTTAACCCTTTACACAACACACATGTAACACGCTGCAACGTCCTGAGTGTTCATTTTACTTTGAACGTTAAATTAAGACTTTGCAGTGTAGGTCATTACACACCAGGGGTGACGCAAATTCACATCAAACTTTTATTTCGGTGATGAGCTCATTCATACAGGTTGACGATTTGATTAGCGCTGGAAAAACCGACCTTGTTTCGAAAAATAATTGCGGTGCTTCATGGCCTCGTTATAATCGCACTCAGTGTTGACAAACTGAACCATAACAGAAAACAATAGCTACAGTGTATTAGGCCTAGTGGAGACAGCTGTCAAATATCATAATGTATTGTTTTATAAGTGATGGTATAATATAAAGGTTAGATATAAGCAGCCATAAGATTTCTTCCTCAGTGTACATGTACTCATAACACAAACCGCAGTTTAAATTAATGCGATTTAATCGCACGAAATAAACGCCACGGGTGTGTATGAACCGTAGGTGTACATTTCACTTATTTTGTTTTGGTTGCACTTAGGGCGGTTTCTCACTGGATCCGTTTGAATCGAAGCGTTCCCCAGTACGCTTGGCTGGCCAGCATTCACACTGCCCAAGATCCAATCGCATCAGAGAACACTTGCATGTATACCCCCGATCCTATAGGTGGCGGCATGCACATAGTGTTTCTTCTGTGGACACAGACGTCATCAACTATGCGACAATGTTTGTGGTCGTCGCGCAGAAATATAGGCTGGAGAGCTATGCTGGGGAGGGGAGGCGATCTATGTAAGTGCACGGTCTTTGGGGAGCCTCGCCCCGAAGCGGGGAGAACGCACTGAGCGCTCAACACAGTGAGCGCACAGAAGTCAAGCCACAGACTTCTGTGTTGTTGACGGACAACGGATGTACGCTTATGAGAAACAACACAAATAAAACCTGGTGAAACACTTGTGTGCATTAGCGCAAGATGAGGATACAGGAAACATTCAGTCTAAATGTCCAATTTGCTAACCTTCACAACTACTAATACTTTTGTATTTGAAACTTTAAATTTCTCTAAATATTATAAACTTTCACGACAGCTTAAAGATGGAGTGCCATGATATTTTTCAACCTTAAAACCTGATCATAAGGTATTATTATTATGTAAGGATTTTTTTCAAAAAAAAAAAAAGTGTACAGTAAGTGTAAAATGTTGTTTTTATGTGGACACGCCTCCAGTTCATTAAGTATACCTGGTTCTCACCTTAGCACCTCCTCCACCACCTTAGCACCACCCACCTGTCCTAGTCCCTCCTCCTCCTCATGCCCACACCTGTTGTGTTATGATAATGAGGGAGAGGGTATGGCATTGTGATGTCACAATGCCCCTGTTTCTCTATTGGCACTTTTGACCCTCAAGGTTTCAGCCTCCAGGAAGAAACTCCAAATAGTCAGAGAAGACATAAAACACCATAAAAACACCACCGGGGGGCTTAATGAAGTTCTATCAACCTCATAGACACATGAAAAACAGAAAAAGTGCAAAACCATGGCACCACCTCTTTAAGTACAAAAATATATCATTTATGAAAAGGCAACTATAGCCTATACAGTGAAGTCCGACTGAATGACTGAAACCTTGTATTGTGAATTGTACTTCCATGTACTGTTTCTCATGTCTCATGTCTAAATAAAGTACATCAATCCAACGTCTTTTCTTTTTTGACTCTCTTGGTGTGGGGATTATCTGGCACATGTATGTATCTGTTATGAAAGAGAAATTGCATCATGAATGAAACGGCTATAGTCCTTGGGAAACTATAAACCTACGTAGGCCTACATCTAAATGAGTTACCATATTTACTTACAAATTTCAAATTACAAAGCCTTATAAGCTATATATTTCTGGGATGCATAGTAGCTGAAACTCCACAAGATACCCACAAGATATACTATATGCGCTGCTCGCGCACCTGAAATGCGCGATGGAGACCCGCCAATGTTTCATGACTGATAGACATGAAAGAAGGCCCTTCACAGCTAATAGAGAATTTTTAATTTTAAGAATCGGTTCAGAATTGAATGAGTAAAATTGTTAGAAAGGCTCCCATAATATAAGTTGATTATTATTTCAATTGTTATGTTCCACCTTAAGAGTAATATGCACCAGCCCACCTTAACACACTCTAATGTGTGAGGGGCCGTGATTTTGCCATAACTTCTTTCATTTTTTTAAAATATATATTTTTAATGTTTATTTTATTTGAAAGTGGAGTATCCCTTTAAGTGCGCAATGCATTCTGGGGCGTTTTCATTCATTCAGTAGCACCGGCTAGAAGAGCAGTGTTTTTGTTGGCTGTTTTTGTCGAGTTTATATACCGTCACCTATTCCAAATAGCGGCCACTTCCGTCTAATGGTACGCTTGCTTTCACATTGCAGCGTACCGTACCCGAAAACGCATGATCCGGATCCGAAACTACCTCCGGAGGTGGTTTCGGGAACGGAACGGTTACGCGTTTCGCGGGTCGATTCGCTACATTCACACTAGCCAAGCGGTCTGGAGCGCGCACCCGGGACCTGAGTGTGAAACGGCTCTTAGACTCACAAGTCAGTCAGTCTATG
>NC_137614.1:22893533-22898533 GCF_963280865.1 Gymnoscopelus braueri
GGAGGAAGTGGTAGGTGTAGCGAAGATGCGGAATGGAAAGATGAGAAGACAGAGAAAGAGGTGATGCAGAAAGGAGAGCGGGAGACGTTAGGCAGATTACAGAATCAACAGTCAAATCCTCAGTGGTAATTGAGCTCTGAGATTACAAATGTTCATTCAATCCAAATGTATTCATAAAGCCTGTTTAAAAACAACAACCGTTGACCAATATATATAAAAAACATAAAAACAATACAATAAAAACAGAAAGACCAGTTTAAAAGACCATGTGGCCAGTGTATGGCATCAGTCACCTATGATGTCACAGAGCCACAGCATAAAAAGAAAGCCAACACACTGCTGCTGGGTTAAAAGCCAAGGGAAATGTTTAAAACCCATGTCCATTTGGATCAAGTTTAAGGATGGACGCTTATGAATCTGTAACTCGGATAGTGTCAAATGTACACTCTCAGAGTTCAAATAACAAATGCATAAATACTGGACACAGAACTGTTAGCAGCCTTCTGCTCACACAATGGTAGTTTATAAGTCAGAGTTTCATCTGTGCATTGCTTTAAGCTGGGGGGGTTTGAGGAGGGGGGTTTGAACCATGTGGCCAGCAGAGAGGCACAGGGACACGTATTGTTTTTGGTTTGGTTTGCTTCATACAGGCATGCGTAATCGCATATGACCCACTCACCCCCTTGAGGCTCTGTGTGTGTGTGTATGTGTGTGTGACTGTGTGTGAGAGGGAGAAGCACACAAATGCAAGCATGTGTGAATCTATGTGTGTGTGTGTATATGTATATAGTGTGCTTTGTGTGCACGGTATAGTGTATATATATGTGCATAATATTGTGTGCACTCTTCACATATTTGGTGTGAGCACAGTGTGTTTGAATGTGCGCGTGTGTGTGTGTGTGCGTGTGCGTGTGTGTGCGTGTGCGTGTGCGTGTGTGTGTGTGTGTTTGAGATGTGATGATGATGATGATGATGATGATAATGAATGAGGAATGCGTTTCTGTGCATGGACATCAGCTCCTGTCTCACAGAAACACTGGTCCGCTGCACTCCATTACCGTGTTCCTGTAGGTCTGCATGCTGTATAACAGCAGTGTGTCAGAACTGCATGGCCATCTCATCTTAAAGGATCTACACCATGAATTTAAAAAATATATTTGATATTTAAATATCATATGGTGTACGTCCCTCAAACCTTTTTCAAAAGGTTTGAGCCTAAATCATCACTCAGATATACTCATCCCAAGTCAATTGTCTCTGGCTTATACAGCACTTTCAGCTGCAATACCAAAAACGTCCTCTTGGGCAGGGGGGGGCTACTGAGCAATTCTGTCTGTTTTATTATAAAAAATTATTAAAAAAATATTAAAAAAAAAAAAAAAAAACGGAAACATTCTGCATAAAAAGAAGCATCTAAGAAAAATACAAAATCGAAAAAACAACACTTTGAACATTTTTGAACAATTCCACCAAGTGTTTGAGGTGCCTGTTTCACCCACTTCCGGGGGGCGGAGCCAAAATTCGAGCCGAAGTATTTGTTCGTAGACCCCCACTTAGGGGGGGGTAGAAAAAGTTTCGGAGCGATTCGGGCACTTTTCATTTAACATTGGGTTTGCCATCAAAAATGTTTGTGACATCATGAACATTTCCATTCTGAGATCGCCTGTTCAGACACGCCCATTCTGGAAATCCATGAAATGAGAAGGAATGACTGAATTAAAAGTGTCTTGGGTACAAGAGACACTGGGGACCCCAAAAAATACAAAAAAACAAGAATAAAGTGATTTTCATGGTGTAGACCCTTTAAATACTCTCATCTAATCTCAACACATCTCATCTCATTTTATCTCATTGTTAATTTCTGGACAAACTGCCAAGCCACAACTTGTCATTGTTAGAGAGAGAGAGAGGAGAGAGAGAGAGAGAGAGACACAGAGAGAGACAGATAGACAGACAGACAGTCAGTCAGACAGTCAGTCAGTCAGTCAGTCAGTCAGTCAGTCAAAGCAAACCACGTTGTGTGTTTTGCTACTTTATTTTCATAACCCTTTGTATAGTTGTATATACATTGCAGGAATACGTGGTTGTTAGAAAATCCCAAGGGACACCGGGACTTGCCTCGCGGCACACCAGTGTGCCTTGGCACAGCAGTATGTTGTAGGTCCAGAGTGTCAGAGTGAAACTAACAGTGAAGATGTCTCAGTTTGCCTCTCCTTCTCCGGCACTAAGAAAAGACATCTATTAATTGTTTTCTTGAACGCCGTTAAGGATGGGCTGTCTAGCAGTGTTGCTACGTAACCACAAAGGACCTGAGAAATCTATTCTATTTCTGACCCTGATAGTACACTAGATGTACCATATAGAGCTGTGTTAAATGGTAAACGGTCTGCATTCCTATAGCAGCTTTTATCCAAAGCGTGTTTTGTGCTTTACATTCATGCTAGGTACTTAAAATTCACCCATCCACATCCATATTCACACACACACTATCGGGAGCAGTTAGGAGTTCAGTGTCTTTGACAAAAAGCCAGGAGGAGCCAGGGATCAAATTGGTTTGAACCAGGAACCTTCAGGCTCCTAAACGGACGATCTACCTCCCGAGCCACTATCTTGTGATGCAGAGAGCTTTCATTCTATATCAACCTATACTTTTGAACAGTGAATAAAGGCAAGGAGTCCTTTCATTTAATTTGCAAACACTGGTATACTGTATGTAGGCTGCTATAAACCGATATTGGCTGGTTTATATAGAATTAAAAAGGCTAATATAGAATACTAGTGCTTCGAGCCGCCGCTATGCGGCCCTCACACCTACGTCGCACCGCCGATCCAACCTATATGCCCATATATAGAGATCTCTGTATCTGTCAGTCCTTGTCCCTTTCATGCCCATATATGGAGATCGCTGATGTCATGTCATCAGTATATGCCCATATGGGCATGCCCCCCCACTCTTGCAGATGATTTGCTTGCAGATGTCTGTGTATTGGGACACCTCAGACATAATTACAGTCAACAGTTTAATCTCTGTTATAAATCAATGCTCATGATGTACAGTATTAAACTGCATGCAACAATAATCAACAATCTGTAGCAGCTATTTGTGTTGGACGAGACTAAGAGAGTGGTTATCCAGACAGCTTTCCTTTGTTGATTTAACAACTTAGAGAAACAGACCTGAGTTACATTTCTACCTGGAACTCTTTTTTTCTGTCTACACCAAATCTCTTCGCCAAAAATAGCCGATCTACAAGCTCAAAATGCGTCACATTGCAATACGTTTTGAGCTTGTAGATCGGCTATTTTTGGCGAATGTTTTCCCCCCCCAGAATAGGCATGCTGGGGCTGAGTTTTGTCAAAATGTACCATTTCCTACCTACAGCACAGCATATGCAGCACATCAAAGTACATTAAAGTTACAGCACCTTCCCCACTTCTCTCTTTCTTTCCCTCCATCCCTTCCTCCCTCTCAGTGGCCTACATACATAGAGTTCACCTCACCATCAATCTTTCATAGCTAACCCCCAAAATGTAGAGCGAACGTAATTTACCATAGTCACCAGACCCCTCCCAGAGCAGTGCTTTACCACTCTCACATCTCTCTCTCTCTCTCTCTCTCTCTCTCTCTCTATTGTCTATAGTCTTATTTAGAACAGTTTTTTGCGACGGTGTCCCGTGCCGGGAAATAGACCATCTACAATCTCACAGTGCACCGCGATGTGCTGTGAGCTTGTAGATCTGCTATTTACCATTGTATAAGTGAGGCATATCTGTCTCCCTTTGGTCTTTTGACCTTCCTCAGAGTCATGACTGATTCTGAGGAAGGTCAAAAGACCGAAACGTCAGTCAATGTATACTTGCACCTAAATAATAAAAGGCTTAAAATGTCTGTGTTGCTCCAGCGTTGATCTCTTCTGCATCCAATACTTTTACTTCTACTCCACTACATCTCAGAGGCAAATATTGTAACTTGCAACTTTTACTCCACTACAATTATTTGAAAACTCCTAGTTAGTTTGTAGATTTTGATTATTATTGCAAAACATACATTAACCACTTCAGCCCTATATACATTTCGGCCATTTGAAAATAGCCGATCTACAAGCTCACAATGCATCGCATCGCATTGTGAGCTTGTAGATCTGCTATTTTCATTCTGCATAATGAGTACTTTTACTTTTGGTACTTTAAGTACTGTACATTATGATGCCAATACTTTCGTACTTGTACTCAAGTACATTTTGAATTCTGGACTTTTACTTGTAACAGAGTATTTCTGTATTGCATTGAATTGAATTTCATTGAATTGAAATTGAGTACTTTTTCCACCACCGTGCAGTGCATACATGTACAGTACATACATATACTTAGATACTGTACATCTTACAGTATCTAAGTTTGACAACATGTGTGATGTTTACACACACATATTCACTGTGAAGGAACTTCACAGATTTTTGCTCTGGTAGCCTAAAGCCAGAAAGAGACCTTAAGGTTGCCAGTTCAAATCTGCAGACCATCTGTGAAACACTGGTTAGAAGTGTGTAGAGCCCGCATTTTGCTTTTGGGTCATACTCCACGGAGTGTTCCCCCATCATCATCCTCATCATCAGTCATTGTCTCATACACGTGAACACATGCTCACGCACGCACGTGTGTGTGTGTGTGTGTGTGTGTGTGTGTGTGTGTGTGTGTGTGTGTGTGTGTGTGTGTGTGTGAGAGAGCGAGCGCGTGCGTGTGTGTGTTTAAGTAGGTCATGAGGGCAGTGTTGACCATCATAGCCTTTGACTGTGACAAGCAGCTTACCTCGCTCACTATTAATAGACACACACACACACACACACACACACACACACACACACACACACACACTGCTTGAATGGCATGGAGAGAGAGGAGGTATATAAATACTCATTATACTGGATGTAAAACGTGAAGCATGTACGTGCACGTCTACGCAACGTCCATGCACAGTCCCTGTGGTCTGTCTCTGTCTCTCT
>NC_137614.1:22903533-22906033 GCF_963280865.1 Gymnoscopelus braueri
TGCACGGCCCTCACATCTAGAGTTAGATATGTCTGAGTCATAGTGTTGGGGGCTTTGTCAGAGCACCCGTTATACCCGTCTGTCTACCTTTGTCCCTTTTTTGCCCATATATGGAGATCCCTCATTAGTAGGCTATATGCCCATACCCTGTATATTGGCATGCTCATATATATTATGTATTGGTTGGATCGGTGGTTCTGGACAACTGGATATTCATATATGGACATATCAGTCTGATCGGCGGTTCTGGACAACCACTATTCCGAACGACTCCCTCGAGTCCTTGCCGATGCACGTGCCGAGTTTAAAGTTGGTCGGTCCCATATATGCACATGACAATATATGTGCAGTGCATAGCGGTCGGATATATGGCTCTGGACAACCGGATCTCCATAAATGCCTACAAATGGGCATATCAGGTTTATTTATGGTTATGTCATAGTGACATGCCTATGTATGTGCGTGTCGGGTTTGTTTATGGTTATGTCGGAGTCATAGTGACATGCCTATATATGTGCGTATCGGGTTTGTTTATGGTTATGTCTGAGTCAGAGTGACGAGACTGTGGTCCTGCCTATATATGGGCGTATCGGGTTTGTTTATAGTTATGTCTGAGTCAGAGTGACGTGGCCGTGGTCCGCCCGCCCTCCGGCCCGCCAAGTAGCCAATTTTAATATGTAGGATTTGTTGAAAATAGTATAGTATAGGGTTAAAGTGGTTAAACTGATGTTGATGCGATATCAACACATTTAGCTGGTGAGCCCCTGGAACCCCTTCAATGCATCTTGGGGGTCCCCAGTCACCACTTTGATAACAAAGCAAAAGATAAACTGTTAAATTATTGAATTGAATTAAGATTGCCGATTGAGGATCTTGGCAGTGTAGAGAGAAAGGAGTGCAGGACAGAGATGATGATACCACGTGTAGATTGAAAGACATGCGTGGAATGTAAACCCACAGTCTGATGTATGAGTGGTCTGGCTGCACCCCATCCATCTCTGATTGAGATCAGACTTAGAAGTTGTGGTTTGTGTCTAATGAACAGTGTTTGTGCTCTGTTGATGTCCCTGTAAGCCATTAGGTAAACAGAGTGTGTGTGTGTGTGTGTGTGTGTGTGTGTGTGTGTGTGTGTGTGTGTGTGTGTGTGTGTGTGTGTGTGTGTGTGTGTGTGTGTGTGTGTGTGTGTGTGTGTGTGTGTGTGTGTGTGTGTGTGTGTGTGTGTGTGTGTGTGTGTGTGTGTGTGTGTGTGTGTGTGTGTGTGTGGGGGGTGACAGTTTTCGTGAAACGCTATGCTGCGATTAAAAGACAAATACCATGGTGGTGAGTGGATATGCTAATCATTACCCTAATTGCTGAATACTGCGCCTGCTAATGTCGATAATTACACTTGCAAAGTCCACATTTGCATACTGTGTTCAAATAAAGAGAGCAACTTTAGAGCAAATGAGAGCAAACAGTGCTGTTGTTCCCCATTCATTCAGTCTCAGTGCATCCTTCAGCTGGTTCTTTTACCTTCCGTCATTCTCTCTCCATTTTCTCCCCTCTCTCTGTCGCTCTCTGTTTCTGTCTCTCTCCCTCTCCCACTCATTTGTTGCTTCTCTCTCACTTAATCTCTGATTCTTTCCCTCCCTTCCTCATTCTTTATGTGACTCCCTCTTCCTCCCTCTCTCTCCAACTCATTGTTCCTCACCCCCCCATGTTTCTGTTTATCTTTGCCTCCCTCCGTTTTCTCATATTTTCTCCGTCCTTCTTTCCTCCCTCCCTCTCTGTGCTCAACCTCTCTGCTCCACAATTCTCTCCATCGTCTCAGTCTCTCAAACTGATTCTTTATCTTTTTCTCGGAGCACAGGACTGCATAGCTTGTATGTCATCCCCTCCTGTTTCCTTCTCTCTCTGTCTCTTTCTTTCCTTTTCGTTCCCCGATATCGCTCCTTCTTTTCAGAAGACCGTTAAATGGGCTGTTTGTCTCTGGCTGTTAAACCTTACAATAATGTCTGTTCCCTCTTCTCCACTGCTCGCCTCCTCCACTCGTCTTTCAGCTCTTGTCACACCCCATCTTCCTCTCCTCTCCTCATAGATAAAGGAACAGACAGGCAGACAGACAGACAGACAGACAGACAGACAGACAGACAGACAGACCTTTATTGATCGTGAGGGAAATTGAGGTGTCCGTATTGTGGGCCGAAATGTTCGCAGAAAATAGCCGATCTACTTGGGGATTGCCTATTTTCAGCGAAGATATTTAATGTAGAGCAAAAATAGAAGAGTCACTTGCTCCTGCCCCTGAGGGACTAATCCGGTCAACCAAGTATAGGGCTTAAGTGGTTAAAGTGCATGGCACAAAATATCCACTTTGCAGATCAGCGGCATCAGCTGTGTCCCACCTGAAGGATAGCTCTGGCCCTTGATGTTTGTCAGAGTTTGCAGGCCCTGTCTGCAGGCCTGGGCGTCTGTTAGCTACGTGACCCACTGTCAGTGCATCGGACATCAGCCCGCAGAG
>NC_137614.1:22913533-22916033 GCF_963280865.1 Gymnoscopelus braueri
TGCAGCCACGCCTACGGTAACCTCAATGTGTTGTCATGGCATCAGGCGCAAACAAATCAGTCAGCTCCATATATGGAGCTTGGCGACATACGAGGGCCGCTTATCGACCCGAACCTCTAGTCTTACACCAATCTTATGGGGGACCCTAGCACAAAATCCGTTGCTACCGTATATACACATCAATTTGGGGGTCCTTAACATGGAAATGTTTGAGAACCGCTGACTTGGTGAAAGGAGACAAAGAAAGAGAGAGTGAAGTCAAAGTGAGTGTCGGGGGAACAGAGGGAACGATGTCAGAGAGACAGGAGGAGAATGAAGGGGAAAGCAGGGGAGGAAAGATGAATGAAGATGAACTGAGTGGAGAGAGGAGAGGAGTGATTTGTCTGATTAGGGAGAGTGGGAGAGAAGGAGGCGTTGGGGAGGAGGTGTAGTTATGAGGGGAGACCCCCAGGTTACTGATTATTTATTTATTTAATCATTAATCACATTAAAGAAACAATCAGCTTAATTAACATCTGGGTTTTTAACTAAGCTAATGTAAATGCGAATTTGCGAATGTTTTTTATAGCAGAGACATACAGAACAACTAAAACAATAACATACACATTCATCATATGATTTCAACCTACTAGACAACTAAAAGAAGCAAAAAACAACATTACTGTATTGAAAAGACAGGTGTGATTCCGTATTGTGAAGTACCCTATGTCTCGCTATGAGCTAACAGCATGATAGTCATTCCATGTGTCTCTTACATCCAGATCATATCCAAATATTCTATTTACTGTACAGTAGCCACATGGTTGTGCCTTCATTAGCCGGATAGAAATCCAGATGCATACCAGTGCTTTTCCTGCAATGTATTTAAGTACTCCGAGATGTAACCAAATGGACCCGAATGAATACATTTATTCACTCTCACAGAGTTCAATTAATTTGTTAGTTAATTATTTATGCACATTTCCTCTCCATTGATTTAATTCTGGTTTAATTTTAATTGTTATACTCACAAGTTATATTTGCTATATTTGCTTTCTCACTCGCACACAAATGCACTGTACACTGTCCATACAGTATGTCCACATACAGTACCTACAGTCCTGCACTAGTGTCCCCCCTCTCTCATTTTTCTCTCTGTCGCTGTCTGTTTGACACACACACACGCACACAGGCACAGAAAGAGAAATAAGCAGTCTCAATAAGTCACTCATCCTCATGCTTGAGCACAACCAACATCCATGCACAAATAGAGGTACATAGAGAGAAGCACACACACACACACACACACACACACACACACATACGCACACACGCACACACACACACACGCACACACTCACTCAGTCACACATACACACTGTCAGAGTTGACTTCTGTCAGGTTGGCTGATGCTGCATTTTCCTGTGTCTTCCTGTTCCCAGTGGATTATGGGTAAAACAATGATTGACTGTCCAGGCCTTAAGTCCACCTGGACCCCTTCCCCCCGAGAGAATATGGGCTCTTAGAGAGTGTGTGTGTGTGTGTGTGTGTGTGTGTGTGTGTGTGTGTGTGTGTGTGTGTGTGTGTGTGTGTGTGTGTGTGTGTGTGTGTGTGTGTGTGTGTGTGTGTGTGTGTGTGTGTGTGTGTGTGTGTGTGTGTGTGTGTGTGTGTGTGTGTGTGCGTGCGTGCGTGCACGCATGTGCGCATACACACGTACTGTATAGGTTTTACCTGTGTGTGGGGGTTTTATACTTGTTGTGTGTGTTTTGTGTGAATATGTTTATTTTCATTTCCAGGGTGTGCATGTCTACATGCTTGATTGTGCTGTACCTGTACCTGTACCTGTGTGTGTGTGTGTGTGTGTGTGTGTGTGTGTGTGTGTGTGTGTGTGTGTGTGTGTGTGTGTGTGTGTGTGTGTGTGTGTGTGTGTGTGTGTGTGTGTGTGTGTGTGTGTGTGTGTGTGTGTGTGTGTGTGTGTGTGTGTGTGTGTGTGTGTGTGTGTGTGCGTGCGTGCGTGTGTGGACCTTTCCCCTTGTTAAACACACAGAGAGTCTCTTCTGCTCCTCATTCAACAGCTGTACAGCTCAACTGTAAACACTGTCATGAATCACAGTCACTCCTCTACTACCTGGAGACTAGGAGAGGAGAGAGGAGCAGGGAGGAGGAGTCTACCCAGGGAAGGCAGTCATAGCCAATTGGAATGGAATCTGCTAAATCTGACTGATACATCTTGATAAAATAACTACAGAGATAAGATGTGCCCCATTTGTGTGAGATTTGGACAAAATTATCAGTAGTATCAAAAAGTATTGAAGAAAATGTGAAATGTCAGAAAACCTATTCCGCCGCATATGGCCAGGGCCTATATGTGGAGTTGCGTCATGATCCAAGTAATCCAGGGGAAAACATATTTTGATTTTGCGACCTACCGTTCAAGAGTTAAAGGCCAAAACATGAAGCGGGCTGTTATAGTGCCACCATGAGGCTGATTTAAAACATTTGGGGCAGAGGTTCTTCCTTG
>NC_137614.1:22921033-22983533 GCF_963280865.1 Gymnoscopelus braueri
AGAGAGTGGTAGTGGTCTACCGGCCTTGACCCCTCCCTCCTCCTCGTCCGTAAATGACGCCTCCGTTGTCAGGGAGACGGAGGCCGTCAACGGCAACGGGGGTCCCGCCCCACTGGACTTCAGCACGCCCACTTCCTCCTCCTCCTCGTCCGAGGACCAGCAGCCAATAAACATGAGCGACCCGTCGCCCGCCAATCAGACGCCGCGCCTGCCCCTCTCCTCCGCCCACCTGCCCGTCGTCACGGTTTCGGCGGCGGCGGCGGCCCTGCTGGGCGCCCTCCATCCGGACGCGCCCGAGGAGCTCCGCAGGAAGTACCCGCTGGCCACCAAGACGCACGCACACCTCAGCCCACACGCACACCCCGCCCTGCCCCTGCCTCACTCGCACAACACACACTCACACACACACTCGGACGAGCTGCGACTGGACCGTGATGGCAGAGACTATGGGAGCAAGGTGAGAGACACACACACACGCACACACACACACACACACTGGAAACACACTGATAGAGACGTACATACATTCAGACATTATCATGGTCATGTGCACACGCACACATACACACGCACACGTGCTCACACACACATGCACATCCATTCAGCCTTCCCTGTTCTGCGCTCTCACCCACTCTCCCCCGTTTCCATAAGAAGGTAGAGAGGGATATGAGAGGTCGCAGACAGTGAACTGATAAAAGAAAAGAGACAGTCAGAGAGAGGCAGGGAGAAATGAGAGGGAGGTCATACAAGTGTAGTTAGGGCAAATAAAAGCGGGAGAAAGAGAATGGAGAGAAAGAGGGAGGGGGTGAGGACAGAATGCAAGACAAGACAAGGACGAGAGAGAGAGAGCGGGGCAGAGACAGACGGCGGTATAGAGGTTTTTCAGTGTAGCTGAAATGAATAGAGAAGACTCTCGCCTCTCATTGGTTAACAATGCACCCCGGCCTTGGTCTACCTGGCTGACTGGTACACACACACACACACACACACACACACACACACACACTGTGTGTGTGAGCGATGCATTGAGCGATCCATTGTGCTTCCCTGTCAATGTCGGGCAGTACTTAACAGTTTTGGCCTTCTTTTGTGTGTGTGTGTGTGTGTGTGTGTGTGTGTGTGTGTGTGTGTGTGTGTGTGTGTGTGTGTGTGTGTGTGTGTGTGTGTGTGTGTGTGTGTGTGTGTGTGTGTGTGTGTGTGTGTGTGTGTGTGTGTGTTCAGTCTCCGCAGTACAGCTCCGGGGGCAGCTACGACAGCGTGAAGATGGAGATGTGTGCTGAGGACCTGACCATGGGCCGTGGTGCCCAGGTGGGCGCAGACGATGACGACGATGATCATGACGACCATGACGACAGCGACAACATCAAAGAGGGAGTCGACCCTGAGAGACTAAAGGCCTTCAATGTACGTACACACATATACAGTATACAGTGGTTCCCAACCTTTTCTGCCCACCCCTATGACCGCTTAACACGCGTGTTAAGTAGTCAGATTGGTGGGCCGCGTGCATTTTCAGTGCATGTTTATTTTAATGATCAATAAATCAATTGTGTTGACAATTGTGTAGACCATGATTTTTTTGTATATAAATGTTTTATGTAATGTTATGTTATGTTATATTATCAATAATATCTCCCCAGTTATTTTGGAGCCCACTTGCAATATCCTGACGGCCCATAGGTTGGGAATTGCTGCTGTAGGCAAAAGTGTCTGCACGCGCACACACACGCACACACACACACACACACACACACACACACACACACACACACACACACACACACACACACACACACACACACACACACACACACACACACACACACACACACACACACACACACACACACACTCTCACTAATTTCACGTTGTGTCTATTTTTTGTTTTTCAGATGTTTGTGCGTCTGTTTGTGGATGAGAACTTGGATCGCATGGTGCCCATCTCCAAGCAGCCCAAGGAGAAGATCCAGGCCATCATCGAGTCCTGCAGCAGACAGTTCCCAGAGTTCCAGGAACGCGCACGCAAGCGCATCCGCACCTACCTCAAATCCTGCCGACGCATGAAGAAGAACGGCATGGAGGTATGTTAGAGGGTACAAGACAAACAATCTAGCCCCACTCGCAGCCTCTAGAGCATTGGTTCTCAAAGTGGGGTCCGGGGAGTTCCAGGAGGGTCCCCAGCAAAATGTGTTAATACAGCATCTCAATAATTTTAACCACTTTATCCATTTATACATTGGCTATAAAAAAAATAGAAGATATACATCTGCTATTTTTGAAAAGTTTAGAAAAATCTTGAAAGTGTTTGAAAAATCTTGAATAATTCATATTATTATTATTTTTTTACACAAATCTTCTCTTCTGGGGGTCCCTGGCACAAAACATTTTCAGATGGGGGTCCGTGGCCAAATATATATCAATTTGGGGGAAAACCACTGCTTTAGAGGCCGTGCTGCAAAAATAATCAGTATTGTTCATCCTCTGGGAAGCATGCCACCCCATTCGGATGCTATCAATGCATTGAATGGGACATTTATCACCTTTTATCAGACCATTGAATGGGCGAAGTAGGCGACATACTGACCTACCCGCGATTTATCAGACCATTCATTGGGTGTTATCAAGACATACTGACCTACCGACGGAGATGACTTAAAAAGTCCAGTTTCGGTTTTGGTTTTGGTTTCGGACCATGACGGAGGCGCGCAGTCTCAGGCGACCTGGAACCACACGAGGTACCACCGAGCGAGCTAAAGCGAGCGAGTTGCCGCCCCGAACGTTGTGACGTTCGCCTGAGCCTACTCAGCGCCGTTGGAGTTATGTACCGATAGGCACAGAATCGTAAGTCATGTTGTGGGGACTGCTCCGCCTCCGAGTAGGTCAGTAGCTCCTGATTACGCCCAATGAATGGTCTGACAAATCGCGGGTAGGTCAGTATATCGCCTACTCGTCGCCTACTCGCCCATTCAATGGTCTGATAACACGTGATAATCTCCCATTCAATGCATTGATAGCATTCGAAGCCGGTGAGCATGCAGGTGTATAGAGCATTCCATGGCAATCCAGCCAGTAGTTTTGACCTATCTTGTTTGGGACCAAAGTGTTGGATTGACAGATGGAGGGACAGGCTGGCCTGATGGACAGGCTAAAATAAATAATAGGTAATATATTAATAATATAACACTGATATTTGTCCGTGCAGCAAAAAACAGCAGCAGTATATATACTGTAGTGAACATGTGTTAGTATGCTGGATAATATCAGATCTGTCTCACTCAAGTTTCCTCCTGGTCGTAACGGCTTATCTATGTACTTGTGAAAGTACACAGTGAGAATCACAGGACAGGTTAGAAAGAACATACCATAATAACCAAGAGGTTAGGTGTTTGATTACCTGAGGACCCGCTTGAAAACGAGATGCTGCATCTCAAGGAGCTTATCCTCTAGTGATATTTCAAAAATAACAAATACATTTCTGTCTCCCTCCATTTACCCTTTCAATCCGGGTACGCATCTCTGTCCTTTTAGATTTCTTTGGCTATTCAAAAATAGCAGATATACAAGCTCATAGCGCGGCACCTGTGCCACGCTATGAGCTTGTAGATCTGTTATTTTTGAAAAATCTAGAACATTTGTGCAAAGCTTTGAATATATATTTTTTAAAGCGAGCATTTGTAACCCAAATCTTTGCTTCTGGGGGTCCCTGGAACAAAATATTTTACAAATGTTCGCTTAGAAAAATACATATTCAAAGATTTGCTCAAATTTGCACGATTTTTCTAAAATTGTAGATCTACAAGCTCCTGCTTTTGTGTGACGCTGTAGTGTGACCAGTGTGAATAGCCATTCAGACTTCCATACGGGCTGCAGAAATTTCCTCAATTCTCGGTAAGCGATGGAACGCTAAAAGCTGCAGGAGAACCGTGGAAACAATGGAACTCACTGCGAGATGAGAGACCTGTGACAGAAATCTCTTGGGTGGGCTTTTAGGATTGACAAATACGTGGTTCACACACGGAGCTGTTGTAGGTGGCTTGTTTTATTTCAATTGTTTGTACGGTGCTTTTGTTCCTGTCTGGGAATGCATCGGTTTGTTATTGAAGTTGCCACACGTTTGAAAAATGCTCCAGCTTTTGAAATTGAGTAGGAATGCAGCAGCAGCGAGACTTTGTAATATAATATAATTATATCAAATGTACACATTCAGGGTAAAACTACTTTGAAAGCTTTAAAGCTACTTTGCTATTGTTCTTACTACTGGTGCTATTCTTTATTCGTTTTTTGTCACTGCTGTTATTGCTGCCACAAATGTACAAATGTACAAAATAATTTTACTCTTTTGTACTTGTATATATAAGATTAGTACACAGTATGACAGTAACATAAAAAATCTTGAATTTCGAATCTTGAAACAGGAAAGAATGGAACAGGAATAAATTGCAAGATTCAGGCTGCGGTGTCTGCTGCAGTTCTGTACAACTCAGAGGTCAGGGTTCACTTTGACTTTAATTAATTGAGGAAACGTGTTTCTTTAAACATTTAAAAAGAATTCCAAGAAATGAATAACGCTTTGAAATTGACCTACAGTTTCAATTTGCTATTGCTATTTGCTAATACACTGTAGATGCAGGATGAAGGGTCCTCTACCACAGTGGTTATCAACCTGTGGGTCGGGACCTCCAGGGGGGTCCCCTCATGATTTTGGGGGGGGTCCCCAGATGACAGTGAAGTGACAATGTAAGAACTTTTAAGACCTTTAAAAAAATGTACTGCATCAAAAGTAATAGACAAACTATACAAAAAAATAATAATAGCTGATCTACAAGCTCACAACGCCGTGAGCTTGTAGATCTGCTATTTTCACAATATTTATCTGTGGAACTGAGTCAAACTAAATGTAATGCCTCAACTCCTACAATTCCAAGTGCTTGTCAAGGTGGGGGGGTCCCCGAGTTTAAATATGATTATTTTGGGGGGTCATGGCCTGAAAAGGTTGAGAACCAATGCTCTATTACTGTAGTGGTTGGATCTATGACTTCTACATACCATGGCCACCACTGTACTAATACTGGTTAGATAATGCTACCACTGCAATACTAATACTGTTTAGATAATACTACCACTGCAGTACTGATGTTGGTTCCATAAGATAATACTACCACTGTGGCACTAATACTGGGTATAAATAAATACATATTTCAGAAACAGAATCATTTTGGAAAACTTGACAATTTTGGAAAGGTTTAGGAACATTTTCACCTATAATGGCACGCCCAGAATACGGACGCCAGGTTGAAACTTGGTAAATACCACTGCAGTAGTGGTCTGATTGAGTTGTGATGGAAGATATCTATTTTGGCTCCCACTGCAGTGATGATGTATATATAGTCTGTATTCTTCCATAGATACCATTTTAATATTAAAGCTGGTATGTACAGTATGCTGGGGTATTTCATCACGGTTCCCACTATAGGTGTGTTAGTGTGTGGAGTGGAGTCTGTCTAGCAACAGGCCTGTCTGTGTCAGTATGATTATTATAACCAATATTATGGGCAAGCAGTGTGATCTCTGCTGCAGCTCGGTGGTCACCTTGTGCATTACAGTTACAATTTACAATTAGGTATTTAGAATGAAGCAATGGCATTGATTGATTGATTGATTGATTGAATACTTTGGGCTTGTTTCCATTGTGGTCCTATGTATTCAATTCATCAAGACATAAAGACATACAATACTATATAAGAAATCATCAATACTAGGAGCAATAAAGTATATTTACAAAAAAACAGTGGGGGGTAATTTCTCTTAGCAAGCCAGAAGACATGTGTAGGTCCAGTTGCAAATTGCAGACAGATGCTCTTTTACGGTGGCTTTGAAGGAGGGTACAGGTAGGGGCTGGGGAGTCACACTTTTGGATGGCTTGCGGCAGGGCATTCCACATTGTGGTGGCATAATAGTAGAATGAATTCATCCCCATGTTTGTGCCGAATCTGGGGGGAATGAAATCAGTGGAGCTCCCTCTGGTGTTGTGCCTGTGGGCGTTTCTCACTCTTTTGAAGGTAAATGGGCTCTGGCCCATTGCAAGTTGCTGTACTCTGAGCCATCCCACCGTAGCATAATGACCTAGTTGTAGTTTGATTAGTTTGTTTTGAGAGGTTTGTAGTTTTGTTTTTAGTGCCTTTGAGGTGCTCGAGTACCATGAGGTGCATGCATAGTCAAAATGACACTGAATAAGCGCTAGTGTCCTCAGTGTACTCCTACTGACCAACGAGGAGATCCTGCCCAAAACTCATGTTCTTTGGTTGACCTTCTTGATTACTTTTGTTGCCATTTTTTCACCAGAAAGATTGTCATCTAAAAAACAATATAATCTCTTTTTTCCTTGTGATAACATTGGCAACAAATGCCTGTTAACTGAACAGTGTGCAGTAGCCAGGACATTGCTGAAAAGTACTTGATATGCTCAATAAAGAAAAGTAAATAGTAAAAAAGAAAAAGACTAATAATAATGAGGAAAGCTACAGTAGGTGCATTATATTCCATTCAATCAAGGTTAAATGTGTACCGTCTCAGAGTTAAATGTATAACCAGGTGTAACGGTAATGTTGTGTGTTCTCTCTGCAGACACGACCCACTCCACCACACCTCACTTCAGCCATGGCTGAGAACATCCTGGCTGCTGCCTGCGAGAGTGAATCACGAAAGGCTGCCAAGAGAATGAGAATGGACACTTATCATGTGAGTGTGCGTGTGTGTGCATGGGATGTTAAAGCAGCTGTTGGTGGACTGAATTGTTGTGTACATGTTGATGGGTGTGTTGACTGTCAACACATCAAGCACAGCAGGACAGAATACATAATGGAATCTTGCCTGTATGTCTGTCTATGTCTCTGCTTTTCAATCTCTATTAATTTAACTTTGAATTTAACTCTTTCAGAGTCAAATTAGCCCTCCGTATTTAACAGTGTATTAATCTAAAAATCTTCAGGTCTTCTCTCTCCGTTGCAAGTCATCTGTACTTCTGTACTGTTGATCAGTTCACAGTTTAAACATGTTACAGGGACATATGAACATTACTGGGACACACACAGTAAAATCCTGAATGTTAATTGAACTCTTATGGGTATATTTGGTTAGATTTGTGCACTCTCAGAGTTACAAATGAATAAATGAACACTGAGGACTTCTTCCCTTTCTGCTCTCACTCCCACTATTGCACCCATTCTGGACAAGCCCCTATTTAGCTCCATAGGATAAAATCATAAAGAACCGAGTAATTATTTGCGATCAACAAACATACTGAAATACCCAAGAGGTCATTATGAGGTCATTATGACTCTGATGATGATGGTGTACTAATACAGTGTATTTATATCACATCATCTCACTCAGTTGACTGCAGAAAGTATAGCATTTCTATGATAGTAGTGTTGACATTGTTGCTGAGAGAATGGACTAGCTTTGGCTAGATAACTATCCATGGCAGAAAACGTATTGTACTATTTTGACCTCAAATGTAACATAATTGTAGTATTTGGCAATGGTAGTTGTTGAGTATTGTACCCTTCCCCCCTTAGGATGAGATCTCCCTGGACAAGCCATCCAGCGGGGGAGGAGGGGGTGTGAGGGAGCCTGCATCTCTGGCCCACTCTGCCTACTCCCTCGCAGCCTCTGCCTTCTCCTCCTCCCAGGACCCCCAGATATACATCAACGGAGCTGGACTCAGCTACGGTTACCGCGGATACGCTGGCCTGGGCGCCGCCATGCAACACCCAGTCTCCCTGACGACTGGCGCTGCTGCCACACAGAGCAACGGTGAGAGAAAGAGATTTGGGTGGTGTTGTGTAAAAGAAGACGTAATGCACATTGTTCTCTGATCTCTTGGTTTTAGATGTGCTCACTGCTCATTGTATAAGGAAGAAAAAGGAGGAGAAAAATATCCAGGGTGAAAAAATACCCCTATGCGTGTGGACCGGGCCTTAGAAAGTACCGCAATCTAATGATTATCTCACAAGAACAGCACTCCAAATGCATCCACCTTGTTTAGATTTTTTTTTTTTTTAAAGCCTTTATTTTTGACAGTGATAGTGGAGAGAGACAGGACATGTGGAGAGAGAGTAGGGGAATGACATTCAGCAATTGTCCAGTTGGCCAGGAATCGAACCAGGGACCCACTGATGAGGGCATTGTGCCCATGTGGTATAGGCTTTTAATCGGGCCTAAAAGAAATTTGCCCGACAAAAGTTCTAATGCTAATATCAAAGCAACCCGCTCCAAGTAAGTTTAATTAAGTTTTGTTTAGAAAGGATTTGATCTGAAATCGTAGTTGATTCAGACACATGGTAATCCACACGGCAGTAGAAAACATTTAGCGCCCCGAAAGACTGTTGACGACTATGGCTGTTAACTTTATTTACTGTAGCTCCAACACTGTCTCAGTCTCAGTGTCTCAGGTCTGTCTGTCTCCTTCGCTGGCTGCACACAGACTAGGTAATGAGCAATCTGGGAACCCAAAGCCAAATGAGAATGAAAAACAGCGCCCTCTGCTGTTTGTACTATCTCATGTTGGCTCTGGGACAATGACGACGCAGCACACGTGCGCAAAGGAAACCGGGGTTTTAGTCTGCCTTCACGCTCCACTTCCGGGTGGTGCGACTATGTTTTCATTCCCACTAACAATATTTCTACACGGAACACTAACACCACTTCTCCCAGAGAACATGGATCGTTTTGGTTATAAGCCCACTTGTTTCTATGATGAAAGAGCAAGTTAAAATGTGAATATCTTTCCGTGGTTTTGTCTGCTCCGCGGACGCCATTGTTAAATTAGTTTCGGCTTGTTTCGAGTAGGGAAGGATCAGCGGACACGTAAATCCCACCCACTACATTTGATTGGGTAAAGCGCGGCCTGCTTCCTGATCCGAAGGCACGCCCACGCCCACACAGTGCGTACACGTTATGACGAACCTTCACGACAGATTCCAACGCAGAGCAGAATCTGTTCTTGAGAGATTAGGTACTGAGTGACCGTGACGACAGCTGCTCTTCAGTTGCTCTCGTAATATAAAAGGCTATTAGGCTGCGCTGCTAGCCTATAAATGTAGCCTATAAATGTACTGCCCGAGCCCAGCCCGAACCAAACTGAAGTCTGACAAATGCGTGACAAATTCGGCCAGGCCCGGTGGGTCCCGGCAGGCTCGGACAGAAATCTTAAGCTCTAATGTGGTATGCGCCCTAACCACTTGGCTATGGGCACAGCCTATGACCGTATAATCTAAAACGCTTTATATGTCAGCTGTTTGTGTCTGTTTACTGACCTTTACTTTTCAAATCTCTCCTGCACTGCTTCCTGCCCCTCCCTTACTCCTCATCTATTTTGCCCTTTATTTTCTTTTACACATCCCTCCCTCCCCCCATCCCTGACTACTCTCATCTTATTTTGCCACCCATCCCTCCATGCCTCGCTTCCTCCAGGCCCTACAGACCTCAGTATGAAGACCTCCAACAATGGCAGCAGTAACTCCTCCTCCGCCGCCGTCATCTCCAGCAATCACAGCCTAGGTGGGCGGGGCAGTAACAGTGGGGGCGGGGCAGGGGGGGCATCGACCCAGCTCAGCCAACCAGAGATCACTGCGGTCCGACAGCTGATCGCCGGGTACCGCGAATCGGCCGCCTTCCTGCTCCGCTCCGCCGACGAGCTAGAGAACCTCATCCTGCAGCAGAACTGAATTGTGGGAAATGGGGTTGGGGGTGGGTAGGGATACGGGACACATACACCTTCACACACACATACATAGATATACCTCCCCCTTGTGGTTGTCTGTTGTGTCTCCATTCCCCCCTCCATTCGTCCCTCTGTTCGTCTGTCTCTCCTCCTCATGTTTCTACTTGATGGCCATTTAACATGGGGACCTCCTTCTTTCTCTCCCTCCTGTATCTGCTCTCTGTCAGTTGGACGTTCTGCTCATCCACTCTTCTATTTCCTCTCTCCGGTAAATTTCTTGGAAAGCGAGAGAGAGTGGGAGGTCAGGACTTTGGTCACTTTGTTTTCACTCCTCTCTGGAGAAAGGGAGAGGAGGAAAGTGGGAGAGAAGGAAGACAGACTCACGACCCCTCCATCTGTCCCCTAGCTGACCCCCCTCCCCCCCATCCCACCCATAATTTCTGCCAGCAGAGGGGGATAGAATGAAGAGAGAATTGCAAGAGAAGAGAGCACTTGGGATGTTGAGAGGCTTTTTCCACTCCTCTCTATCTCTCCCCACCTCTCATCCGCTCTCTCTCACCTCTCCTGTACTCTCCTCTCTGGAAGCACCTCACAATCACGGCCACGCTCCAAGCGAAGGAGCGTGGAAGAGAGGAACGGAGAGCAAATGGAGAGATGAGGGCGACAGGAGAGAACAAAGACCTATTGAAACTGTGGAAAAAGGAGAAGAGGAGGAGCAGGAGGAGAACAAGTTTATTTGAGCTGGCTGGAGGAGACGTGAAGAAGCCTGCAGAGCTGTTATTGATGATGCTGCTGCTGAGGGTTCTAACAGGAGACGACATTGCCCCCTTGTGGGCAGACAAGTGAAATTAGATTTTCTTTTCTTTTTTGCGGGTTTCGCACAGGAAGTCTTGGAGATTTATTTTCTTTTCTTTTCTTTTCTTTTTTTCAATTGACAGGTGTTCCGGCCAATGCCATTCTATCATAACAATTAAAAGAAAAATGACTCCCTAAATTAGTAGTACTAAAACTGTTTATTAAAAAAAAATCCAGAAATTGATTTCAAGTTCAATCGAAGATTGAACTTGTTGTGTTGTTAAGTCCTGTGAGCGTTTTTGTTTTAGTTTTAGTTCCCAATTGACTGAAGGCTGAAGCGGTTTGACTTATCTTAAAAGATGGCACTAACTAAATGGCAAAGACGCTCTCACCTTCTCTGAGCCTGGAGCGGCTGAATGGAGTAAAAACTGGAAAAGTGAAGAAAAAAAATGTTTTTGATAAAACAAAAGAGGAGATAACTGTTTTGTGCTCGCTTGTATATAAGCTCTCTGTGTCCTATAGCACTTTTCCCTCTACCTGACCTTGAAACCTCACCCTAAGTCCTCACCCCAAAAACCTTACCCTGAACCCCAGCCCTTTACCCAGGGAGTAACTCGCTACTTATGCATCCAAGACGCCATCTTGACCACCAGGAAATACCTCAGATCAAATCTGCCAACCATCTTCACTTCCTCAGATGTACACACACGAAAGTGTGCGCACACACACACACACACACACACACACACACACACACACACACACACACACACACACGAACACACACACACACACACACACACACACACACACACACACACACACACACGCACGCACGCACGCACGCACGCACGCACGCGCGCGCGCGCGCACACACACACTCGCACACACACAGTCACACAAACAAACAAACAAACACACACACACACACACACACACACAAGAGGTGAGATTCCCACCAGAAGCCAGTTTACCTTATCGTACCACCTGATGTCTTCAAGTTTTCTTTGTTTTTTTTAAGATATTAAAAGCAGACTGCTCAAAGACCTGTAACGTCAAAGCGATAAAGCATTTCATGAACTGATGTTGTGGAACGTGACCGTTTCCAAACAATGACATCTTCAAAAAGAAAGAAGAACATGAGAGAGACTTTTAGTTTTGTGCAGGTTCTGTTCAGTGTGCTGCTGTATATAATCATTTGAAACTGAAGACATTAATGATCCAAAATTCTGAAGGACTGGGATTGACTTTGTCCTTAAAGGGGAGGTGGGGAATGGCTGTATGGGTGTATCTTAAAGGGGAGGGGGGCTGCTAAATGTGTTCATTTCTGGTGGCAATTTTTCCTCCCAGATGTAAGCAAAACCTCAGCATTCCTTTGAAAACCCCCTCCCCTCCTTGCTCCTCTCTCTCTCTCTCTCTCTCTCTCTCTCTCTCTCTCTCTCTCTCTCTCTCTCTCTTTGCTTTCTCCCCCTCTCTCTCTCTGGACCTAATCTACACTTCTTTTTGTGGACCTACTGTACCTACTGTACCGGCTTTCTCGTTTTTCCTCACCTCCCTCTACTTTCCTCGCTGGAACTGTCTCTGATCTATTCTGATCCTGGTTGTTGGGACCAGAGCATGCAGGGAGGCACTGGAAGGAGTTCTCTCTGTCTTATTGTGTCTGTTAGACTTTTTTGAGATGGCCATTATTATTGTTATTATCATCATTATTTTTACTACTATGACTACAATGATGATGAACATTCATGTTGCTGCTGCTATTTAAAACCGGACCTTCTGCCATAGACCTGAAACCTCAATGAACGCCGGGCGTTCGCTAGCCAAAACGCCCAACCAACCCTCCAACCAACCCACCGACCTCCATTTTAACCTCAACCTTAAATGCTTAACTCCGCTGTAATGCAGTGAAAACAACACCACAGAGAGGGACCTTTTAACACAGACCTTTGAACTTTAACAATTGTAAAGTCTTTTAGAGAACACATAACAACACACCGTCATTCTACAGTAGTTCATCATTCCAGTTGTTCCTCTTTTCTTGGAATTCCAGTTGGTTGATCAGTTTCTTCTTTCTTCATAAGGCTGTGTTCTCTGTTTTGTTTTTTCACCTTTCTTATGGTGACTATACCTCTATCTGTCTCTTTGGTTTGTTTCTTGGTTCTTTCTGTTTTCCCAGCAACATCTGCATCCTCTGGAGGGTATAGGGAGTGAAGAGTTCCCTTTGCAACCTCATAAGGTCACTTCAGAACAGGAGTACAAGAACTCAAACCGCTCTGGGGCATAAGAGACATTTTTCTTTTAGTTAGAATCAATAGTACATTCAAAGATTTTAAACTCTCTTGATGTTTCACCCCCTCTGAGCTTTCTGTGTACCTGTTGTCCTGTTCTGGGTTTTGGCCAGAGCCTTCTATCCAAAAGAGATGGAACATTGGTGCATTTGGACCTATTTGAATCCTCCAGTGAGTCTGTTTTCTTTTTAATTTATACTTTTTTTTTAAATACCTAAAATAATATTACAGTTTGCCAAGCAATACCAAAATTTGGCTTTACTGGATGGAACTGAAATTTGTAACCTGGAAAATGTTGTTCGTCAAGAATTGTATCTAGGTGCTTATAATTGAAGATTCCAATTATTTATATGGTCTAGCTCTTTTAGATAATGTCTCTGGGCCCAGATTTCGCACTTCTACACAAACTCTGGGGGGTGGGATTGAATAATGTTCAGAAACGGGATAAAATATATGAATGCAACTCCTACTTTCCTCTGGAGGCGGATTCTTGTCAGGAGGATTTCAACTGTCACTCTACTGTGGTTTTTTACTGTGCTTTCTACTCAGTCTGACTGTGGTCGTGGTCGTGTCACTGTAACTTGCTCCCTTTTTTGCACACTGAGCGAAGCAACAGTCATCTGTGAATTGGTTAAGGGGGGCAGTCTCTCCATGTGTTTATGTATGTGTCCCAGGAAGAGAACCCCCTGTGGTTGCACGACTGAAAACAAGATGTGTGAACTGAAAAGGAAGAGAAGATTAAAAAAAACAGAAAGGAGGAAGAGGTGTTTCTTTTTTGCAATGCAGTTGATAATCATAGCGCCCCCCTAGTCATTTAACAGTTTGGTGTTTTTGGCGACAGTAGTGCTGCGTCTGCTAGCTAACACAATGTTGGTCGGACGGTGAAATCTCTTTAATCTTTCTATCATCACTGCACCAGATGACCGGCACATGTGGGCTACTGACCAGTACATGTTTTTGGCATATTAAAGCCATGAATTCGGGAGGTGTGATCACATACTGTACATTCACATCTGCATTCATTGATGCTTGCCCTGAACCTGTGAAAGCCGTACGGCAAAACCTCCTTTCAACTTTTATCAATGTACGTCTAAATGCAATGTAAAAAATAATTAATAATCATCCCATCAAGGTTAGAATTGTTCAAAATCTTCAGAAAATGAAATGTAAAGTATTTAATTTATTGAATTTATGGGTAGATGTAGAATTAGTAAAAGTTTATTTTTGTTTGTTGGTTTTGTTCTTGGTCTGAAAAGCAAGACGCTCTGTTATTGCCCAGTTGCAGTTAGGTTTAAAATGTTTTGATTTAATGAATGACACAAAATCAAGAGAAATATGCAACAAAAAAAAAGACCCAGAGGTTTCTCATCCTCAGCTAGGAGGAAGAGAGGAGGAGAGGTCAGTGATGTCACAGGAGTCAGTATATTGTGGTTTGGAAATGCTCAAGCCTTTGCTACATTTATTCAAATTTTAAAAAGGGAGCGCTGTTGGTTGAACCCAGCTCTGACAGGGCAAATTCTATTCTGTTTTTGCTATCAAGGTGGACACAATCTGCATCAATTTATTTCTCTAATATATGAATCCCACATATTTAGTACATAATTGATATAATTATTTTTGTATATATAAGCTTATTTTGTTTCAGTGCTAATAGTTTATACTACAGTATGGGTACAAACTAAAACAACTGTGTTTGCTCACCCTGATTATGTGCGTGACATCAATGACCTATCCGTCTCTACTCCTCCTTGATCCTCACTGTGTTCTCAAATACTGCCAATGTTCGGTTGAGGCTGCCTGGACTGCCCTGTGGGTGGGGCTTGGCAGAATTGAGACAATATGATTGGTTCTGTTGTGTCAGGCAAGCTCAATCAACCACTGAAATTCCTGTTTGGTGGGTTCTGCCCTGGTTCTGTACGCGCACACACACACACACACACACACACACACACACACACACACACACACACACACACACACACACACACACACACACACACACACACACACACACACACACACACACACACACACACACACAGTAAACGAGGATGGAACCTGTTCTCTTTTACCTTCTTGACAGATGATATTTCAATCACTGCTGCTGACACATCTTTTTAGCCACCGTTGGACGAAAACCGTGTATCTCAAAAATGCTTGTCAGGATTATTTTTTAATATACTTTTTCTCATTTACCAAGAACCTCTGTGTTACCAATTTCAGTCAGCCTGTTCATTTATAGTATACAAACTTAATTCAGGCCAAAACAAGACTATAAGCATCATTATCACATTGACAACCCTTTTTAATTTATAAAATGTGAGTCTGAATGTCGTTTATTTGCCCACAAGGGTCTTTGATGCTTCTTTGACACATATTAGTACAATATAAAAGGGTGAAAGAAAATCGAGTTAATGAAGGTTTTTATGCAACACTTTCTTTTTTGACACACTCCCGATATCCCACAGCCTTCTGAAAAGGGTGGACTGCGACAAGAAAGATGGACCGAGAGGCTCTTGCAGGGGAGAATGAGATTATTTTATCATTAACAATGAACATGTCCTAAACTATCCGGGCCCAATGTGCATGTCACATGAACCCTAGCTCCCTTATTCTGGGCTTGTCCTAATAAGCGAATAGTCTGCGAAGAGATAGAAAAAAAGTGGGGATCAAGTATAAACTCCTGTTAAGAAGCCCTGTAGTAAGTGAAGAGACTTACCGTTCTCCTCCTCTTCCTCCATCCACCCCTCCCTCCCTCCCTCATCTGGCTAAAACTTTTGCTTTTATTCTCTATCTCTGTGTACTGTGTAGTTACCAACACTTCTGAGGCAAATTATTTTTTATAATAGTCAGTTTACTTTCTGTGGAATTGATTGTTTTTGTTTTGCATAATGACACCTGAAGGAATATCCCCGCGAGTACAAAATAAACAAATGTTATTTCCACACAGACTAAAGCAAATGCTTTTGCATTTGATTTACTGAGAGTTACACCTAGTAGTTAATATTACACCATAGTCTGTGTGGTGATCTGGCTTGCGGACTTTGGGGATCGTCCCATTGGTCTCTTCATGCCAGACAGCCTCAATCAACCACAGAAAGTGTTTCTGTGTTTTTGCACCCAGGTTTGATTTTCCATAAGCCCACACACTGTATAAAAAATGTAAAATAGAAGAAAGAAAAAAAGAAAAAAAAAACATAGGCAAAAGACAATCTTTGAAAAGGTGTAATTTGCTCACTGTTTGATCCACATTCTCTGTGTGCAGCTATTATGTACAGCTGGACAGACTGGGAGAATTTTAGCCATAATCAACACGTTCTTACTCCAAAACGCCTCTTCTTCCTGTTGTTATCTCTTCACCAGGCCAAACCAAAACGGCCCAGCGCATTTCTACCTGATTTCTATTTTTTATTAATTATTATATGATTATTATCAATGTTCTGATTCTTCTTAATGTTATTATTTTATATATATATTTTGTAGTGCGAGTAAAAGTGGTCTTTTTCGGGAAACTATTTTGTACAAATGTTCCAACATCTCTCAGATGAGGTCATGTATGCCTGTACTACACATTCCAAACAAGAATGTCACCTCAGTTGTCACAACAACAGAAACGGTAACCATGGACCTGACCAGCACCACGGTATACTCTCTTAAAAGGACATGACCTTTTTACAAATATCTGTGAGGAGTGTTATTTTGGAGGACAGAACACATTCTTTGGTGCTTTTTGTGTCAAACGTGATGATACATTTACCTGCGGTAGTGGTTGTTGATTGTTGGAATTCATCAATAACGTCTGATTCAAAAAACAAGGCTGCCGGTTCTAGATGGTATTTTCATGCTGTAATATAGAGCAGGAAAACAGAATATTAGGAGATTCAGTAAGGCATAATACACTGGGCCTTGTGCTTAAATAATGCATGGTATTTTAAAGCAAAAGCAAAATGCTGAATAGCATTTTGCTGTTGGGATCATATCCTGCATTGATTTTCTATAATGAACACCTAGCCGTGCATCATCACACACACTGTACACAGTAAAATCCTGAGTGTTAATTCTGTCCATGTGGTTCCATTTGTACACTCAAAGTGGATAGATTAACACTGAGGATTTTACTGTGTATTATGTACTCTTGTCTCAGACGTATCTCAAATTTCCTACTGAAAATCACACTTCCTTTTTAAGAGTTTGCCTTTTGTCCATAGAGATCCATACAGTTTTATCACTGTGATGTATTGATCTGTGTGGACTTAAATGTTTTCTCTGACATGGGGAATCTATCCTCCACAATGCTCAAAGAATAAGAAAGTGCTCAAAGAAAGGTCACACTGTTTTTTCTGACCTTTATCGAGCAGAAATAGAACATCTTTGCTTGTGAAAAAAACAAGAGCTCAAAGCATTTGAGGAGAACCAGTATTTAAAAAATGCACCAAACAGACTGGATGTCACAGTTTCATTGTAATTCTAAATGGTCTAAATTATGTAAGGTTGAACCAGTTTATACCTCATTGACATCAAAGACTTTCTTGACAAATAATATAATACATTGGAAAAGCTGCATAGGTGTGTCCAATCTTTTAGAGTCAAATTTTGTAATTGTTTGTCTACTGTATAATTAAATTAAATCCGTGGCAGAACAATTACGTGAATTTCAGGTGCATTACAGTGATTGTTTTAAAGGTTATTTAAAATGGGAATTATGCTTTGAAAATAGCCTTATATTGCTGTGGGCTAAATTCACAGACGTGGACCTTGGCTTTGACAAAAAAGAAATAATACCCGTAATGATATATTTTATGAAGACGTCTCCGTTATCAAGATCTCTCTTTAGGATTAGCTTTGATGCTTGTGAATCTATTTGTGTGAATGGAATTAATGATTATACCTTATGGTATAATGGATGGTTCTATGGCAAAAACAAACGTTTCTCCTGGGCAGATAGATGACCCATGGTGCTGGTCAGGTCTACGAATGGTCACAAACTTGTTTAAAAAACACAAAGATAATGAAAAGTCTGCTTCATTCAGACAGTTTGCTCGATACACACACACACACACACACACACACACACACACACACACACACACACACACACACACACACACACACACACACAAACACACAAAATACTAAGATACAAAAAAAATTAAGAAAAATAACTGAGCTTTTTTTATTTTTCTATCAGGGCGCAATGTACAGCTTGTACTACTGTCAAATCAAACAAATGGCTCCCTGAGCCAAGGCTTTACTGTTTTATTTAATTTTATATTATTTTTGTTTTGTTTTTGGGTGTGTGTTAGAATTCTCTGATTCCCGTTGTTCATATTTTAGCTTTTTGGGGGTATTTTGACCGTTTTTCTTTCTTCTTTTCCCGTTATTCCCTTCTTTTTCACCTGACTTGTACCAGACTCTGATTATCTTGATTTGTGTCTGTCCACCGAGGGTCTTTGTACCTGCAGTAATACCAATGTGAAAGCCTGTATTCTCCTCATGATTTTCAACTCAGTGGAAGTGTGATGTTTACATGTACAGATTTTTGCAATTCTTTTTTTTCCCCCTTTTCTTTTTTCTGTTCATTTTGTACCCACCACACCCCAACCCCCACCCCCTCTACACCCCGCCCCACTCACTCAGTTTATCTGATTATTACTCCTTCCTAACACACTGAAGGGAAATGGGACTGCATCTAAACTGATTTTACACTTTAGCCTATCATCAAAGGGGTGCCGTTACATGTTGAATTTTATAAGGTTAGCTTTCTTCACCAGATTGTTAATTGTCATATTTTGGAGGAAGGTTTCTATGATAATATTCAGTTTTTCCACAAAAAAGGCTTTTTGGCATTGTTAGCATTCATCATTGAAATGCTAATTGTGTACAATGTGGTTTATTTTTTATTTTTTTATTGAAGGATGCCAGTAACAGTTAACTAATGGCTAGCTGTGGCCTGTGGTTTCAGTTCATGATAATAATGCTAATGTGACATTCTTAGGAAAAACTGAAGAACGGATTAATAAATGTGCTTCATGCAATGTGACTAGCAGGAAGTTAAGAAGAAACAACCTGCTAAAATTCAAAATGGCAGGGTAATCCCATGAAGAAACAAAACACAGATTGTTTTGGGAAGGAAGGGGGCGTTTAGTTGTGTTTTTGTTTGGCTTTGAGGGGCTGACTTAACCTTTGACCTCTTAGCGAAACTTAGTACACAAGTCACAAGTGGGGCCACATTGAATTTGTAGTGGTGTTACCACAAATCCAGTGAATGATAAGCCATTACCAGACCCTGTGTGGGGTCTTCTTTCTCTATTAGTATATTTAGCAAAACGTTAAACTGCAGACCATGATAAAAACCGACCTCAGGAAAAATAAAAAAGGACATCACTTTTGTAAAACACATATATACCTGAAGGCCCATTTCCCTCTCTTTGATACCATATAAATTATATCAAAAATGATTCTTCTTTTTTTTATATTTATTGTGTTTATTATTCTATATAACAGTGGATACTTTTTTCCAGTACCTGTGGCTGAATATTTTGATTCTTTAGAAAAGTGTTGATAATATATATGTGAAGCAACTTAAAATGACCGAGATGAGAAAAAAAGGAAACAAACAAAAAACTTTTTTTTTCTGATTGCTGACTTCTTGCAAAAACGTTATGGGCACAGTTATTTAGCCTAACAAGAACATATCACTCTGGGTTCAGTGAAACAAGCAGACCAATGACCTGAAACTTTGCTTTTTTTCCTTTTTTCGTGTGATGTCACTGCTACGGCTAAAATGTTGTTTTTTTCCCCAAAACTTTTGAAGAAAAAGAAATTGTGACCATTTTATTTTTTATTTATTTATTTTGTTTCTCCCAAGCTGTACGTCACAAAGCTAAATATACTAATAAAACGGTGTGCTATCTATCAAATAGAACAATGCGATTTGTCTTATTTTGTGTCATGTTTTGTTCTTCAGGTTTTCTTTGACACTAATCAAAGAAAGAAAAAAAATCCAGTTTGTTTTATTTGGTATAGATCTGTATTGAGACAGAGAAAGAAAGCTGAGAAGGAGTCAGCAGGCTTTGTCTGGAGAATCAAGAGCGATTTATTTGTCAGGTTGGTGAGACAAAGGAATCAATCCCAGACTGTCTATGGGCACAACTATACGCTTTTCAGGGCAAGTGGATATTCTTTTTCATTGACGAGACAGAATGTGAGACAACAGAGGGGAAATTACGGGTCATATTTGTTGATATCAGCCTTGTCGGTTAAAATTATTTATCAAACTTTTAGTTCATGATTAGATCAAAATACATTTGGACAATACAATGTCTTTCTTGAAGACTAGCTTTGCAGGTAGCCTAAGGATGGTCGCTCACTAAAGAATCCACAAGAATTTAAAGCTGGAAATTCCAGCTTGAAGTACCAGCTTGGAATAAACTACAATGTTCGGTGTCACCCCATCATTATTTATTTGCTTTTAAATTAATTGTCTACGTTTATTTTGCATTCTGAAGTTATCAGGACAAAATTGACCTGTATTTTGAGTTACTTTGAGGCAGGTATCTCACTTTTGAGACGAACCATTCTTTTGTTTTGAGTCAAAACATGAGAAAATGTCAAGCAGGCACTCTTTGATTTATACCACAGTTGAGATTTGATGGTACAGTGGCTCTCAAACTTTTGGGGCAATGGGCAAGTCAAAATCTTAAGGTACACCTGTATTCATATCACAACATACAGTATCACACATTGAGCTTATATTTATGTATATATATCCCGTTAAAAACATTCGCCTACAATGACATGTCCAAAATAGGGATGCCAGGGGGAAAGAAGTTAAAAGGTTTTTTTAGGGTATAGAATTTGCCTCTGTATTCATAACTTTGTGTATTGTTGTATACAATAAGTGCCTCGGCACACTCGGTTACAGTTAATGGTCCCAGGTTAACACCTCCCAAAAGGAACAATGAACAATGATGTATGAGAGTCAGGAGGCATAGAAAGCAGCTGATATCGTTATCAGTCTTCAACCCTTTCTCAACATGAGATACTGTGATCTTTATCAGGGCCACTGAAACAAACAAGTCCTGTTTAAGACAGCATTGTGATGTAGGTTGAGTTATTGAGAACAGAGTTCAGCTTTATGTGGTGAAAAGTATACAGTAAGTATAATATAATATTAGAATAGAATAAAGGTTAGCTGGTCCTGCTTTTAACCACCAATGGCAATATTCATGGCAATTCTGGTTGGCAAGCACTACTACTACTACTTGTAGTTTCTCTCTCTCTCTCGCTCTCTCTCTCTCTCTCTCTCTCTCTCTCTCTCTCTCTCTCTCTCTCTCTCTCTCTCTCTCTCTCTCTCTCTCTCTCTCTCTCTCTCTCTCTCTCTCTCTCTCTCTCTCTCTCTCTCCACAAACGCTCTTCACTTGGATCAAGACTATCATATGGTATGTATTTTATCGAGTCAGACTTTTACTTTCGTATCTAAATGCAAATGTCAAAATCGATAAAAAAAAATACATCTATGATAGTCTCGATCCAAGGCTACTTCACTGACAGAAACATCATGTGTATGCTCGCTCGCTCTCTCTCTCTCCCCCCTCTCTCTCTCACAGCACACGCGCGCGCACATGCACGCGCAGGTGCTGCTGTATCCGCCCTCCACGCAGGAGGAGCTGGGTGGGGGTCAGGAGGAGTGCGGTGCGCAGGTGCACTGACAGCGGGGATCGCCGGGATGTGTTCACCGCGCCAAACCAAAACACCCAACTTTTGGCGAATGATGCAGCCTTACCTTTAAAAAAAAATTATCCATACCATTGGCACTTATTATTCTTCGAGCTACACGGTTCGATATCAGTAACTAGCTTTTCTTTCATTAGCAACGTGATTACGATGGATTAACATATTTTTTTTCCTGTGGGGGACCATAATGATTCGTTCCTCTGGACCGCCGCCCGGCCGCCGAGTCGTTTCAGGGAACTGATCCGAGTTGGATTGCCTCCACGCCCGTTTCCGCATTCCCACAGCCCGCTGTGGATGTTTGATCCGTGATCACAGGGCGAAAAGGAAAACCGGTTCCTCAGGATTCTCTGCTGCTCAACTAGAACTAGATCTACTGCTGGTGGTGCAGATCAGATGATAATGGTTGTTGTGCGAGGAGCGAAAGAGCGAGGAATCAGGGGGGAATGAATTGAATTGAAACTCTGGGCCCGGGTACCATAAGGTTTTGTTGGGACTAATTTAACCCCGGGACTGGTACCTCAATTCACCGCCCCTACCCCGGGTATTTATTTTATTTATTTATTAAACACCCCTGCGGTTTTTTGTTTTAAATGGTCCGGAGGAATGGAGGACTGCTGTCGCTGCTGCTTTCCATGTCTGAGCCGGCTGTGGAACTGCATCTGGCCCGATCTCCATTATCCCAGCAACATCGCCACCGGCCACAACAACAACACCATGACCATCGCCAACGCTGCGGTGGTCAACAACAGCAACTCGCGGCCCGCGGAGATCCGGACCATCTCAGGTGACATCCGCGCCCCGTCGCCCAAGAAGAGGCCGGTGCAGCTGTACGCCGCGCTGTTCGACTTCGAAGCCCGCAGCCAGGAGGAGCTGACGGTGAAGGAGGGCGACAAGCTGTCGGTGCTGGAGAAGCGCGGGGACTACGTGCTCGCCAAGAAGCTCACGGGCTCCCTGGAGTCCGGCCTGGTGCCGGCCAACTACGTGGCCCTGCTGCAGGACGAGTTCGCCAAACACAAGTGAGTGAGTGAGCTGACCGAGAGTGTCAGGTACGGCTGGATACCAAGAAAGCTCGCCCCAAAACACAGTCGCCCCGGGGCTAATCCGGCGACCTCGAAACGGTCGCCACCTGCCTGGTATTCCTAAACGTGACCTCCAGTAAACTATGCCAGAACCTAGCCTTCTTCCTATTTCCTAAACGTAACCTCTGTACACTATGCCTGAACCTAAACTTATTCCTAAACGTAATCTCAGTAAAACTAAGCCTAAACCTAACCTCCTTCCTAAAGGTAATCTCAGTAAAACTATGCCTAAACCTACCCTTATTCCTAAACGAACCTCAGTAAAACTATTCCTAAACCCAACCTTATTCTATTCTTAACCTCAGTAAAACTATGCCTAACCGCGGCGCTAACCCTAACCTTATTACTAAACGTAACCTCAGGAAAACTGAGGGCGAGCGTGTTTTGGGGCGAGTCTTCCGGTTAGCCTACTACACCTGCCAGCTGTAGCCCTGCTCTCTGCAGGCTGCCTGCCATGCAGCAGCTGTGCGCAAGTACTGCATGTTGCCTTTAATTATGTATTGGTGAACAATGAAAGCTATCCTGGCTTTTATGGCAGCACTGAATATTTCATTCACGTGTGTGTGTGTGTGTGTGTGTGTGTGTGTGTGTGTGTGTGTGTGTGTGTGTGTGTGTGTGTGTGTGTGTGTGTGTGTGTGTGTGTGTAAGCCCCCCCCCCCCCCCCCCCCCCGCGACACACACTGCCTATTGCCTAATGTCTTGGCATTAGTAGCTCAGTGCGCAAATTCAGTGTCATGGCATTCTTGAATTTAAACCAAAATTTGCGTTGAAACCCCTTTACTGCTGTGTTGAAACTTGAAATGTAGGCTTGTTCTCTATGCAGCCACATCCACACACACACACCCACCATATTGTGATGTGTGACAATGGGCTGTGGATTATGTTTCTCCATATCAGCTATATCTCAGAGCAGGAATGAAGTAGGGGGCAGCAGCGTCTAAAGGGGAGGTACCCCAGTTGCTAATAGAGACTTTATGTGATTAAAAAGGTCACAAATGCAATAACGTTTTGTATCGAGACTTATTAATTACATTCTCAAATTGGCTACATTTTTGTATGATTTAACACTTTATAATGTCTCGCATTGTTTTCCTGTTTCAACCGCATGAATAGTTGGTCATTTGGAGGCTATACAGTACCTAAGTGTTTTGTATTAGGGATGCTAAGCTACAGTATGTGTTCTAAGAATAGCCTAGGCCTACCACACATATTCTTCTCTTTTGCAAGTTTGCAAAATTACAATGTCCAATTTCAACCCAAACATTAAAACCTTTGTCATTTCATGTCACACCTAGCTATAAACCGTAGGTCTCTATATACAGTAGGCTACTATAAAGATGTAAGAACTAGAACGTAGCTTATACACCTAGCCTAATTAGAGCCATAAACTTATCGTAAATTAATTACTTGGACTATTAACACCTAGTATACATCCATACAGCAAAACCTCATGAGCTTATGTAGCGTTAGACATGATACCATATCCCTAACGAATAACGATAAGCAAGTGCAGCATTAGTCTGACACTAATCTCTCAAGAACAGATTCTGCTCTGCGTTGGAATCTGTCCTGAAGGTTCGTCATAACATGTACGCACTGGGCTACAAGTGGGCGTGCCTTCAGATCAGGAAGCAGGCCGCGCTTTACCCAATCAAATGTAGTGGGCGGGATTCAAGTGTCCGTCGATCTTTCCCCCTCGAAACAAACCCAAACTAATTTAACAATAGCGTCCGCGGAGCAGACAAAACCACGGAAAGATATTCACATTTTAACTTACTCTTTCATCATAGAAACAAGTGGGTTTATAACCAAAACGATCCATGTTCTCTGGGAGAAGTGGTGTTAGTGTTCCGTGTAGAAATATTGTTAGTGGGAATGAAAACATAGTGGCACCACCGGAAGTGAAAGGCTGAAGGCAGACCAAAACCCCGGTTTCCTTGCGCACGGGTGCAACGTTGTCATTGTCCCAGAGCCAAGATGAGATAGTACAAACAGCAGAGGGCGCTGTTTTTCATTCTCATCTTGGCTCTGGGTTACCAGATTGGTCTGACACCTGCACACATTCTAACTAAACAAGGAGCCTATATTTGGACTATAATCTAAACATGTATTGGATTCTATTAAAAATGAATCATAAATGTTAAACACCTGTACGCTCATATACAGTAGCCCACATACTGAGAACACTTAGAAACACATGGAGAGTATACTCCTTGTCACTTCCCACACCTTGTTTCAATGAAACCAGATAGTCACGGAAGCATGCCAAGCGGGCAGGAGCCAAAGAGGCCCGCCCTTCACAAGATGATAAAGTAAATATGGGTTAGTTATTCACATCTACGACAATAGGCAAGACTACATGGCTACTTGATGCCCTCTCACTAAAGATTAATTACAGGATCGTCTGAATTCTAGGTCAGTTAGGATACTATAAATAAGAGGATGTCTTGAAAAACACAATATTATGTTTAAGTGTAGAAATGTCTTGTTAGTGTCAAAACTGTTTTAAAGTTGTATTCAGAAGAGGTAACTACTACTAGTAATGTCAAAACGGCAAAAGAAAAAGAAGCGGCAGTAGTGTCATCTCCCTTTTTTTATTTCCTGGATGTGTTTATGTGAAGGCAGCACCTCAACTCTGGCTGTTTGAGCAGTAACCTTAGTGATCTTAGTGATTTTTTACATTTTTAAACCCTCAGAGTTAAATGAACAATGAGGACTTAACTGTGTGCTTTTACATGTTGTATAAACAGTTTTTTCTCGCTTGTTTACATCCACCCCTCTGTTCCCTTGTACGTCACTGTTTGACTGTGCATCAAACGTCCCCTCTTTTATCCTCTCATCTCTCTGTCTCTTCATCATAAGTCCATACACTTTCTTATTTATTTCTACTCTATACTTATATCCATCTCTCCATTTATCCATCCTTTGTCTGTCCCTCCATCCCTTTATCTGTCTGTCTGTCTGTAGGTGGTACTATGGTAACATAATCAGAGGTAAAGCGGAGAAGTTGCTGCTTGCTTCCCAAAACAAAGATGGCTCCTTCCTGGTGCGGATCAGCGAGAGTCACAGTGACGAGTACACCATCTCAGGTACATTCTCCTCCACCACTTTTCTTCTTCCCTTCTTCTCTACCTCTCCTGGGCCTTCATCTCTCCCTCCCTCTTTTGTCGTATATCTGATATTCTGAACCCTTCCCTGCTTCCCACCGTGTCTGCCCGTTCTTCAAAACTCCACCTCCCCTCTTTCGCTCCCTCCATCTTTTCTGTCACTTGTTTCTCTCTCTCTGGTCTTCCTTTCTCGTCCCATGTGGCCCTGTCTGTCTTCCCTTCTCTGTGTCCTCTTTCTCTCTCTTCTTCTTCCTCTCCTCTCTACTCACATGATCACTCATTCCTTATCTTTTCTCAATCATCCCCTCTTCTTCATGTTTCTCCTCCTAAGTCTCTTATTTCATCCGCTATTCCCTCACTCTTTTCCTCCTTTGTGTTTCACTCTTTCTATTGGTTCTTTCTTTCTTTCTTTCTTTCTTTCTTTCTTTCTTCTCCTCTGTCCTTTCCTGTCGCCCTCCATTACCCTTCAATCTCTCAAGGTCTTTTTCTACCGGCGCCCACCTTCAGCTCTCTCTCTCTCTCTCTCACCTATCTGTCTCTATACAGTACATCCTTCTCCTCCCTCGTTCAATTATATTTGTCCTTCTACCACACTCATTTGTTTTCATTTTGTGCCTCCCCATCCCTTCTTCCACACTTGTACTGGCAGCAATAGACCCCCCTCTGTCTGTCTGTCTGTCTGTCCATCTGTCTGTCCATCTGTCTCTGAGTGTCTCTCTCTCCTCTCTCCTCTCTTCTCTCTCTCTTCAAGGTCTTCGTAGGTCTCAGGGGTTTACACCTACCCTCTGTTTTCCCTGCCCTTGCTCCTTTTAAAATCTGCACTATCAGTGCTGTGTGTGTGTGTGTGTGTGTTTGTTGATAACATGAATTTTGAAACCCCCTCAAACACTCTACAAAAGAGTCTTGTATGTTCTCTGCTCTACAATGCCCTTGTGGTGGGGGAGGGGGTTCAGAGTGCTGAGTAGTACACACTGAATTTGATTAATGGTTGAAAAATGGATATGGCTGATAGTTGTCATTTTTATCATACAGTATGTGTGTGTGTGTGTGTGTGTGTGTGTGTGTGTGTGTGTGTGGGGGGGGGGGGGTAGCACCCCCCAGTTTGATTCCATCTGGAGACCTGTCTCTACACTGTTTTGCCTTAATGAAGAAAAGAAAACAGGCTAAATGCAATTTAACCCATTTAGACCTGAGGCCGATAATAAAAACGCCTTCTAAATCCTGACCTAAGTTTTCTGAAAAACAAAATATTTGATGTCGCTATATACTGTACATAGCAACAAGAACCCCAAAAGGGGTTCCCGTCCTGAAAGGTATAGTTACAAATAGGGGTTCCCGCCCAAAATGTGTTAAAAAATAAAAACACCCATGTTTTTTGCTCCACCAGGATTATTAAAGATGGAGCATTGATCCCCATTATCAAATCATAATTTTGTACACACTAACATCATAGATGTCATGTAGGCCTCAGCGAGTGTTAGCTGTATGGACATTTTAACACATGTATTTTCAGGGTCTCATACTTTACTTACTGGTAGTCTGCAAACACTTCAGGCCCCTAGACTATTTGTAATGTACAGTAAGAGAACTACTACTTGAAAGTATGTAAACCCTTTAGGATTAGCCAGTGTGTGTGTGTGTGTGTGTGTGTGTGTGTGTGTGGGGGGGGGGGGGGGGGGCTGGTATCCACGACTATATTAACATATTATATTTATATGTAAGCGATAATACATGTACAATAGATGTCCCAATATAGGAAAATAACAATAGATGGGGTGTGAAGTTCCCACTGCTTAGTTTGTTATTGTCATATCAGGACACTTCAGTGTGCATTATTACACTTATACCATAGCCACTTACCAAAGAAAAAGAGTTTGGCTGTTTTGTATTTTTTTGTCTAATAAAGATATAAATCATAATAATAATGTTTGTGTGCCCTTAAACAAAAGCTGTATTGTCTTTGGTACCAACAACTAGAGAGTTGCTACAAACAAACAGCTGCTATAGTTTGTTTAATGTCATTGTTATGGTTACATGCAGTTTAATATATCCTGAGCGTTGATTAAGAACGGTCATTACCTTAATTGATTTTATTTATTTTAATGCATTGTCACAACCCTAGAATACTGACCTTCTGATCATGTGTGCACACGTACACTACCTTTGCTTGCTGCATATTTTTGTTTAGTGTATTTGTGTATTGTATGTGCGTTGAAGTTGTATTTTTGCTACTGTGTTTTTCATGTTGGGAAGTGTACAGAGATCCCTTGGGGTATTGTTGCACTATAAAAAGAAAAAAAATGAACTGATGAAACTGTTGGAACTATTTGTTTAACACAGTTTCATTTCACTGCAGAACTGTTGTGGCTATTTGTGGCCGTGGTATACTGTACCGTCTCTTAGTGATGGGTGGTCTCTCCTCTGTCCTCTGCAGCCAGGAGCGACGGGAAGGTGTACCACTTTAGAATCCAGCGCTCCACCATCGGGGCCTACTTTGTCTCAGACAAGATCTCCTTTGCCACGCTGGGAGAACTCATCTCCTACTACCAGAAAAACTCCCGCAGCCTGGGGGTCGCCCTGGAAGAACCCTGTGCTCAGCAGGTAGGTCACACTCAAACACACACACACACAGAAAACAATGTCATATATACTGTATATACGTCTCTATACGTACATACATATATACGTACATATCAACACTGTCTCGGGCAGAAACCAATGTAAAAAATAAAGTTACTTTGCAGGAAATAGAAAAAATAACCTGTGTTCCTGTAGAGTAGATCCATTGTAGTTATTTATTATTTAGTCACAAGCTATTGTTAATACCTCTCATTGGTTAAATATTTATAAAACCCACAGACCACTTTCAACCTGCCGTCCCTATGGGTATGTCATTAAATCAAAATCTTCCAAAATAGACTAGCTCACGACGCAATGTGATGCGACGTGTTGTGAGCTTGTAGATCTCTCATTCACGCTTTTGCGCTACACTGTCAACAAAGTATAAAATATAAAAAGATGAAATATAGAGATACAAGGTTTCTGCTCGACAGCGACGATATGCGCTGTACCAAAGCGAGTACCAGAAAGCTACACCAGTGCTGGGGCGTGCCATGCACCCCAGCCCTGGTGTATGTGTGTGTGTGTGCATGTTCAACAGACATGAAGTCACCCTGCATATTGGGCACACGTGTACACTTGCAGTCACAAACAGGCACCCACACAACCACTAACTCAAATGCACGTACACACACAGAGAATCACATGCACGGAAATTTACTTTAGCAGACTGAAATGAATTGGCGCGCGCGCGCACACACACGCACACGCACAGAGCACCAACAGGAGAGCAGACAGTGTGGTGGAGTGTGAGCGATTATTAGACTGAGCTTTACTTACAGGGACATGTCATAATTATGAATCATGCTCTCTCTGCTCTCATTAGGTTTCTGTCTTGGCACTTTAGTTAATCAAAGAGGCAACTCATTAATATTGCTCTCCTCTATTTGTGTAAATTCAAAGTTGCTGCAGTGTCCTCATGACTTGGCCAGTTTGTAGTACATCCAACATGTTGGCACTGTCTGAGGCGGGGCGATATGGACAAAAGCAGATATCACAATATTTCTGACCAATTACCTCGATATCGATATTGTGTCCATAATATCACATTATGACGCTTTTCTTAAAAAAAAATGCTAAAACATTTTGGAACATTTTTATGTAGGGCTCAAGTGATTAAAACCAGAAAAATACAACACGTATCAAGATATTACAATATCCAAATCCCAGATTATATCTAGTCTCATATCACGATATCGATATAATATTGACATATTGCTCAGCCCAGACAGCCCTAGTTGTGACCAGTGCTAAATGACATCTCTCCACTTTGATAAAGAAAAGCAACACCCCAAACAGACAGAAACAAAAAGCCAGTAGCATTAACCAGCCGTTGTAGAGGCCGAAAAATAACTGTTTAAGTGATAGTGTGACAAATGTCTCTATTCCCTGCTGAAGAAAAAGTGTAAACTACAGGAATGACTGCTATATTCCTTGAAAATAATTCAGTCATGTGGATCTGAGGATCCGGAACGGTGTGGCTCCGGTGTGGATCTCAGACTTCATGTGTCCAGTCTGTGACCTCAGTCATCTGGGATTAAAAATGTGGGCAATAGTTTCAGAGCGATCACAGCCTTGTTGACTTCCATTGTATAATTAAAGTTTAATATTTTTAAAAGTATCCACAAGTTTCCTAGGGCGTTGTGGGCATCACTTCCTGTCGATTTCATCAGGTATCAGGGATGAAATCGACAGGAAGTGATGCCCACAACGCCCTAGGAAACTTGTGGATAAAACGTGTGAGAAAATAATTGGTAGTGGAGGTACTGTGACCTACAGTACATGCATGCATACACAGTTTGCGCCTGCTCACTCCAGTGGCAAGATTAGCTCTGGACACACACACACACACACACACACACACAGACACACACACACACACACACACACACACACACACACACACACACACACACACACACACACACACACACACACACACACACACTGTCAGACAGACCCCCTTCTAGACAACTAGACTCCTGCAGAGCGACACCGTAAAAAGTCCAACCTAGCAGTTGAGTCATTACGGAGAAGTGGCAGATTAATGAGCCGTGTGTTGTTTTCTATATTCACGGATTGTGGTTTAAAAGAGGCCATATGTGGGGCAGAAGTAATCAGATAATTGAATTACATGGAACATTTGAAGAACAGAAAATAAAAGAGAGAAATGAATTAAATAATAGCCGTTTTTCAAGCTGTGAAAAGAACCAGAATAATTAATTTATGTGGATGATAAAACTAACAGAGAATTCAGAGGATAACCAGAGGGTATAAATGTGCATATTTGCACAATTATTCACTGTAAAAAAATATATATTTCTGAGATTCCGAAAGAACCCCAGGAGACTGTGACTAAAACATCACATCCGGCCTTCAGTTTTTACACAGTAAAATGCTCAGTGTTACAGGTCCATCTGGTTATTTTTGTACACTATTTGAGTTCAATTAACACAGAGTATTTGACAGAGTACGTTTAGGTTCTGCAGTGCGGCAGAAGAAGCACCCCCACTGTGGAGTATTTTTAAGTCAAGGATTAACTCACACAGGGGGCTCGGTACCGTAGAGAGAACTGGAAGAATCCTTTCTCAGTCATTCCTAAAGGAGACCTACCCTACCCTAATTACAGGGATTCTTACAAGTTACAGTGGTGATCTGATCTCAGGAACTCGCATGAATTAATGTAAAACATAAATTGGACCAATTAACAAAGGATCATATATAGGTAGAGAAGGAGAGACCTATTTGTCATTATCTTTAATCTCCGGATTGCAATGTAGGTTTATGTCCTGGGGTGAAACTCTTTCAGAATGGATCCTCTGTGTTTCAGATTAAATGATGATTCAAAGGTTTAGCCACTTAAATCCTATATGATTACTATCGCATTTTTTAAGAATCATTCAAAGAATGAAGAATGATTCTCTGCAAACGTTACCCTATTTTCGCAGACTATTTGCCTGTTTTTGACAAATGTATTTCACATACTGTATTCTAGCATGCCCAGAATAATGCGCTAGGGTTCATTCATTATGTTTTGCACCGAAGGGATTCAGTTGGGCAGCAGACCCAAACACTGCATTTTTCAACGCATACAGTAGAGAGACTGTTAAATGACTGTAATTATGAAGCATGAGAGGAAAATGTGACGGCTAACTGTACACTTGTAAAATGACTGTTAGCAAAGATGCTGATGCTGTCCACAGGGACTCAGTGAGTGAGCAGGTAGGTACAATATGTAGGTCAGTACGACATTCTGCCAGCCAAATTGTACTGAAGGGAACTTGGTTGACAGTTTTACTCGCTCACTCTATCTATTGTATATTATAGAGACAATGAATGTCGAACTTAGAGTAAGATTTTATTTCATAAAGGATTTGAGATAAAAAATGTTTAATTATCTTAATTGAGTTGCTAACCTGCTCACTTAATTGATTTGTTTGCAGTTAAAAGTAATATACTGTAGTAGTATAGTTTCAGATAGATGGGAAATTATAACAAATGTGTGAGAGTTCTTCAGGTCCTGAAGAAGCTCCACATCGGATCGTAACAGTAGGCATAGGCTTGTTAGCGGCCGTTCGCCACTGTTCTAGCAACTAGCTTGGATTTTGATGTCACCAGACGTATCGGTCGGCATAGATCTCCAATTGTCTGGCAACGGGAGACTAGTTTTGGTTCCTTTGTGCCCGAATAAGCTGTAAATTGTATAGTACCAGACCGTCCACAGCAACCATGTTTGACGGCAGAGTTTCGTTCATGTTTGAATTGACATAATCATATCCTTCTGCAACGCGGTTGCTCGTGATAACAGTTCAGTGCGCGAGTGTGTGATGAATATAGATAATCTCCCAGGCATTCATGGTAGTTTATCATATACCCATAGACTTATTTATCTACAAAGACGAGGTGAAAATAGCATTTTGATCAATGCAGCCGTTATCAGATATCAGCCTCCCAGTCCTTTTATCATTCCCCTCAACCAAGGCAAATACATGTTGTGTATGTGATAAATTGTTTTTGTGTACACAAAAATAACTAGCGTTAATTTATCCATTTGTAACTCAGAGTTTGTACAAATGTACACTCCCGGAGTTACAAATGAACAGTGAGTATTTTATTGTGTAGTGTTTGGAGAGAAGAGTTCAGTGATTAGTGGCTTTTTCTTTCTTTCTTCCTTGCAGAGCACAGTGTGAGGCTCAGTTACCATGTGACCATGGACACAATCTGAAGCTACTCGCTAAAAGCACATGCACACACACACACGCACACACGCACGCACGCACGCACGCACGCACGCACGCACGCATGCACGCACGCACGCACACACACACACACACACACACACACACACACACTTATTCATCAGAAGCAATGAACAAATATACACACATACAACACACATGCATAGACAGACACACACTTACTGTAGGCCACATGCAGTACAGAAATGCACACATACCCATACAGCAAGTACACTTGCATACATTACTATGATCATTCATCCCATTTCTTTTCATTTCACAAATTGTGTCAAATCTGTTCATTTCAAATGTTCAGTTTTAATGCATCATTTTGATATTTATTTATTATTTTAAATGTAGAATATTAATTCTACATAATATTATTTATTCCAATCACCAGAACAAAGATTTGTTATAGATTGCTTTGATTTTGTGAATGCACTATTAGCTTATTGTACCTGGGCCTTTTCTTCCTAAAGCTATTGCAAAATAGCCATTAGCATTGTCTGCCAAGGAACACTACCTGATTCCTGCTATCTTTTAAATAGTGCCACTATACGGATTATACTACGTATTTAAAAACCTGAGCACTATACACAATGTTGTATGACGAATAGCTGAAAAATCCGACCTACAAGCTCACAACGTGTAGCTATGCGAAGCATTGAGTGAGCTTGGAGATCTGCTATTTTCACTTCATTAGGTTTTTTTAAATCTTCACCTACAGTATAATGAAATGCTTAAAATATAGACGGCGGGTTTAAAGTGGTTAGATACTATCTGAAAATAATGCCGTAATGTTGTAAATCTGATGATGTACATCTGATTCACAACAATAACACTGAGATACATGAACTGCCTAAACATTTAAAGTAAACAAATACAATTTCATGTTTTTTCAGATCACATTGGCTTGTCATTGTCTTTTTAACTTGTTGATTTGCTTGGTGTGATCTCACTTGAAAATCATTCATTTCATTCATATAATTGATTTAATTTTATATCAAAGTACTTAATCACTAGAACATGTTGTGATTGTGTTAACAAATAAATTTGTTACATACGTTTTTGATGTCAGTCCCATTTATTCATACAGGAGATAGACGATTTTTCCATCCATCCATCCATCTATCCATTCATTTGTTCATTCACACATTCACACTTATTCCACAATATTGCCAAACATAAAAATTGGACACATGGGGAATGTATGTACAGTATATGCCCAAATGCATATACTAGGCACGGCATTTTAAAGTGTACAATTATGAACATTATAGAAAAATGTGCTTATTGTCAAAACAGCTCCCTGTTGCTCCCCCGCCTCCACTCACCCACCAAAAGAGTGCGATTTGACATTAATGTTTGTATCTAGTTGACATAAACGCTAGTGTACCCAACACTAGCGTTGTTGGGCATTCCTGTTTTGCTGTAGATTTTGAAAAGACTTCTACAGCTCCACAAAGCCTGACTGTACTGAGCCACAGACATTCATAGTGCTTCAAACTCCTGTCTTTAGACCGTGTGTGGTAGTGTACCCGCATGTAAGTGGCCCTGGGGAGGTTGGAGTAGTGGTTAGAATGACTGCCGCATAACGCAGGTTCCCAGATTCAATCTCTGCTGCTGCTGGGTCCCTGTCAAACTGACACAGAATCTGCTCACTCAGCAGTAAGTCCTGAATAACGGCATCAGCTAAACGGCTAGAATAAAATATCATGTCAAATATACTCCTGTGCACTTTGTATCAAATCCCACTGAAACCCACCTCTCCTGTTTCTCTCAGTTTATCCTACACCATAAAATCCTGCGTGTTCATTTGACTTTGCGAGCATACAAATGTAACCAAATGGACCCGTAAGCGTCCATTTGTACATCTGCGCACTCTCAAGTTACAAATTGATAATGAACACTGAGGACTTTACTGTGTACTCGACCCTGCAAAGGCTAGCAGCGGAAAACCTTTCTTTGTGTTTTTTTAGATGCCACCAGTCAGCACTTTGCTTTAGTTGTTATATAAACAAAGCTGATACCCCTTAAATGCTTGGAGAAAGCATATTACCATCCTCTGTGGCGACACAGTAAAATCCAGTGTTAATTTAAGGCGGTTAAGATTTTGCTCTGAGAACAATATTTGTGGCATAGTATGAGGTGAAAAATAAAACGGCTCTGTCAAATGAGTCACTTTAAAATAATCGGTCATTAATTTAGCTTTGTAAGCGGTCCTAATTGAAATAAATGATATGGAGCCGTCTTCAAGCTGTGCAACCTTTAAACAGGGACTTTTCTTAACATTATATTGCAGAATTCAATTTCACAATCTGTAGTGTTGGAAAATACTATTGTCCGCAACTGTAATATGTTCTCTTGCTACCGAAGTTTTCCATAATAAGTAAACGGAAAATAATTTGATTTCACTGTCTTCAGATAGACGGTGGGTGTATAAAGCATTAGGCCTGAGTACAGAAGTCCCTCCCTTGAAAAGAGAGCTTGCACAACAATCTTCTAATCCGAACGGAGAAAGTCAGCAGAGAGATGAAACAGAATATTAACAAGGTTTAGTCAGAATACTAATGAGGTCAGGCTGAGTTACAACTGGATGTAAATGCTTTATAGGATCAGGATGAGCGTGTGTGTGTGTGTGTGAGAATAAATTACACTCTTACTTGACTTATTTTAACTCCTACTGTATGTGCATAATGTATGAGGCACCAAACAGTGTAACTGAAACAGAGGAATACTGTGTTCATTTGATATATTTGGTTCATGGATATTTGGTTGGTTCATTGACCATGAAGTCATGGTTCGGACTTCATGGTCAATGCCAAATGCAGGTCCTAATGTGAAACAATATGGAACCAGTGCCAGAACCAGTGGATTTGATTATTTGTTGTTTAATAATTGTGTTGTTTAGGATTATCTCAGTTTTTGTGATGTTTACCTGTTCTGTGTTACCCTGTGGAATTTGCCTCATTTTATTGTGTTAAGCGTCTGCTTCTCTCTTTTTGTTCTGTGAAGCACATTGGTACCTAGGTTTACTAACATCATCTATAAATAAAGTACACTACAAAAGGGTGTCTTTGTTTAGAACCTCTGTCATGGATGACTTTATTTAAAAGAAACGGTTGATAGCAATCAGGCACATGAACGAACTGACAAGAACTAGAACGAACCAGGGCAAAAGGAAACACTACCCCCCCGACCCCATCCCCCTCTCCGTCCTTTTCTTGCATTACGCTTGAACTGTCTGTACCTACCTAATCTGCTGTATATAGAATATACTGTGAAGTTGTTAACACTAAAGTTATGTGCTACTGGAAAAAATGCTGTTGGTGTAATGGTGTATACAATATTCCAAGATTATATGCACATGCACATACGCTGATGTTCTCTTTTTTTTGCTCTTTTTTGACCTCTTTCTTTTTAAAATCCTTATAAGGTTTTATCATTATTATTGTTGTTGTTATTATCTATGAACATTGTCTGAAGGAGTTTTGAATACGTTTTACTCTTGTGTACCTTGTACACAAGATGTGACCATGAAGTACAACCTTGAACCTTTGAATAGCATTGTGAACACAACCGTTTGGTTTCTGTGCAGAGGGAGCTGTTTGACATGGAACCCTGGGAGAGACCCAGAGAGGAGTTCAAAATGCACCGCAAACTGGGAGAGGGACACTTTGGAGAGGTGTGGGAGGCCGTATGGACCACTGAGAACAAGAGAGTGGCTATTAAGATGCTCAAACAAGGTATGGATAGATGGATGGACAAATAGGATGGATGGATGGGTGGGTGGATGAGTAGATAGATAAATAGGGTGGACCCAATCATATCCTCCTTCCTCATTGCTGCTTGTATTCTGTACTCGTATCCCCTGACCTTCGCTCTCCTCCTCTCTACTCCCTCCAGAGGACACAAAGCAGGAGGAGTTTGTGAAGGAGGTCCAGGCCTTGAAGAACCTCCACCATCCCAGGCTGATCCAGCTGTTAGCTCTGTGTTCCAGAGGAGAGCCTGTCTACATCGTCACCGAACTCATGACCAAAGGCAGCCTCAAAGCCTACCTCATCTGTATGTTTCTCACACACACACACACACACACACACACACACACACACACACACACACACACACACACACACACACACACACACACACACACACACACACACAGAGACACACACACAGAGACACAGGTGCACCAAGCAAGAGCTCTGAGCCAGAGGGAGGAGTGCGCAGGTGCACTCTCTCACACACATAGCCTCAAGCCCTACTTAAACTGTACGTCGCATACAGTAACTTCCACCCAGCAACTTGAAACAAACACAACATAAAGGTCTATCTGGCCTGGTAACATCATTTACATTCAGAGTCATTCACAGTGACTCATAGTGACTAAACAGGTTCTATACCAGCGTTTCCAAAAACACTGAGTCAGGAGGACCCATGTTTGGGTCGCGGACAAATGAGTAAATAACCTCTTATTTTTTTTTCGTTTACTAAAAAAATATGTATTTCAAAAATATTTTCAGAAAACAATCAGACATTTACAGAAAGTAAAATAAAATAAAATAAAATCTTTCTAAAAAAATAAAATAGCAGGTCTACAAGTGAGCTTGTAGATCGGCTATATTCACTAGTTTGGGTCCTGGAGAGACATCAAATTTCTCTCTTGGGTCTCGAGCTAAAATGTTTGGTACCACTGTTCTATACTGTGCGTCTGCTACTCTGCTTTATTGTCTTCCTATTGCAGATTATTGGTTGAATGGTGGAATTGGTAGATCTATGCATTGTTGAATGCAATAATCAGCCCGTCGACTGATACGTGATGATGATGGCAGTTAACCGATAATTACATAAAGAATGTATATTATGATCCATTAAGATAAATTAACCATGTCTATATGTCCCTTGTTGGTTATGGGAAAGAGCGTTAAAATAAAAGTGTTCCCTAAATCTATGTGTTCATTGCAAAGTATAATGAACGGTAGAATATTGATTTGTCTCAGGACACACTGTAAGTATGCTAAATATCAGTAGGCCAGAATCGGCCAATTGTGGTGTTTCAAAAAGGTGTAATTGGTATCAACCCTAAACATAATGATATATGTACAGTATGTATACAGTATGGATGTCCAGTATTTAATAGACAGTCAAATCTATTATCCACACATGCAAGCATGCATGCGGGCACACACGAGAGCGCGCACACACACACACACACACACACACGCACACACAGAGAGGAACCTGTTTATATAATCACAGACATCAGCCTCAAGGCCTGCAGTAGTGGTAGATCAAACACAACAATGTACATTCTTGACTTTTTCTTGACACACACACACACACACACACACACACACACACACACACACACACACACACACACACACACACACACACACACACACACACACACACACACACACACACACACAAATAAATATGTACCAGAGGACAGGATGTCTATCTAAACTGTTGACAGCTTCAAGGCCTTTAAGACAGAAAGAACATACATTATGAGAGTGCAAACACACACACACACACACACACACTCTCTCTCAGAGCCCTCGGCATGCATATTACATGCAGGCATGCACATTATGCCAAGACATGGAATTAACCATACATACATTATGCCAGAAGACATGTGCCCACCCACATGCACACGCTAACTCTCTCTCATACTGTGCACACACTCACACCCTCTGTATACTGTAAATGCTGTCAGTCCTCTAACTATAGGGCAACAGAACCTTTTAAATTATGAATATTCAAATAATGTATATGTTATAATTTGGCATTCCCATAAACAATAATAAAAGGGTTTTATAAATGTCGTAAAAAGGTGTTTGAACAGAGCTACATTTGCCCCGCCCCCCAACATTCAGTTGTGATGTCACGAGTGGAGGAAGTCCACCCTGGTAAATCTAACCTTTTACAGTAGAGAGGCTTCCAGAGCATTGCAAATATAGTTGGTTTTGAATACTAGACATTTATCACTTACTCCACTTGTGATGTCAACAGACTGGGCAGTTCCATTTTGCTACCTGACGGGTCACCTTTTGACGTTATTTCCATATAATTAAATGAAAAAAGAAACTGATATTGTTGTTTAGACCAGTATTTAAATATCAAAAGTTGTCTGTTATCTGTTGCCCTACCTTTATGTGTGTGTGTGTGTGTGTGTACCATTACTCCCACACTTGTGGGAGTAATGGTACCAAGTGATGAGGCACACATAGCAAGGCAAAATCGAGATGCTGCTTCCATCGACCAAACAGAATATATCATTGACATTACATAAATCAGTATGCTAAATAACACCTGCACTGCTACTGTGTGTGACTTTGCTGCAGCGGCAGAGGGCCAAGTGCTAACGTCAGCCCATCTGATCTACATGGGCAGTCAGATATCAGAGGGAATGGCCTATCTGGAGGATCGACACATCGTTCACAGAGATCTGGCAGCAAGGAACATCCTGGTGGGGGATGACCTGGTCTGCAAGGTGGCCGACTTCGGACTGGCAAGAATTATAAAGGTTTGGGGAGTTTGTAGTGTGTGTGTATATGAAAACTTGTAAATCAGTGGTTTCCAAATTCTTAAGCGGCGTGTTGTGAGCTTGTAGATCTGCTATTTTCACTACTACTTTAAAAAAATGGGGGTGGGGGATTTCTTTGATTTTCTTTTTAGATGTAAGAATCTTTTTTATTTTATTTAGAAAATATTTAGATTTTTTTTTCATGTTATATTTACTCATGACCCAAAAGATTGGTTCCGTGACCCAAAGATTTAGCGTATGGGAACCACTGATACATTTAGGTCGGAGGTGGAGCTGTTTATATGTGTGTGTGTGCTAAATGTGTATTGATAGGCCACCCTCCATCTCCGTAATACTGATGTGTACAGTTACAGTATACGAGAGACGTCTGTTCAATCGTCTGTTCAATCCACGGCCAGGCAAATGATACAGGAGCATCATGAGCAATAACACCAGACTTGAACAGTTTTTATCTAGCAGCAATTAGACTGCTGAACAAGAGCCAAGTCTGGTGCCACTGCACAGACTGAACTGCAATGTGCTTTAAAGGGACTCCTTTTATAAACTTTCATTCATGACTCTTATTTATTATGCACTTAAGTCACATAGGAGGCATTCCATAAATGTATTATGCAGATTGGTCATATATTATGCACTTAATGCCCCTCTCCTCTCTCTTTTATGATATGACACTCTATCTTTTAACTGCAATGATGAGCCTGCACAACTAAGAATTTCCCCCACCTTACTTGTAATGTGATGTGAGAATAAAGGTTGATTCTGTATGTATGTGTGACTGTCCATGTGTCTCCAGGACAGCGTATATACAGCCAGTCGTAGCACTAAGATCCCAGTGAGGTGGACAGCTCCGGAGGCTGCCCTGTACCAGAAGTTCTCAGTGAAGTCAGACGTCTGGTCGTTTGGTGTGCTGCTCTATGAGATGATGTCCCGGGGGAAGATGCCCTATGATGGTACAACACTGAATAATGACTCGTCATGAATGACTCATTTCTGTTCATCTATCCACTGATACTGTGTGTGTGTGTGTGTGTGTGTGTGTGTGTGTGTGTGTGTGTGTGTGTGTGTGTGTGTGTGTGTGTGTGTGTGTGTGTGTGTGTGTGTGTGTGTGTGTGTGTGTGTGTGTGTGTGTGTGTGTGTGTGTGTGTGTGTGTGTGTGTTTACTGATTAATTGCTATTAGCCACATGAACCCTAACCTTCCTATTCTGGGCATGTCATAATAGGTGAAATGGCGAAATAGCAGATCTGTTATATCTTGTAAATCTGCTATTTTCACAGTATTACGGTTGATGTTGGTAATTGACAATGTAACTGAGTTGTAAATTCAATAATCTGAAGCAGGCTTGGATTTGATTTAGTGTTCACTGTAATCTTGAATGTTAATTTAACTGATTTGATTAGATTTTTATTTGGATTCAAACACAACATCTTATGGCATCATGAAACAAAGAATGCAGAATAGTAGATTGATTTAGAATCTATTTTGGTGTCTGTTAAATAATAAGAACAAATCACATAACAAGCATAGTGGCAATAATTACTTACACTGTCTCTCTGCTCCTCTTCCCTTCCTCTATTCCCTTTTTAATCCCCCCCACATCTCTCTCTCTCTCTCTCTCTCTCTCTCTCTCTCTCTCTCTTTTTCTGTCTCTCTCAGGTAAGAGCAATAAGGAAGTGTTGGAGCTCCTGTCATCAGGTTTTCGGCTGCCGTGTCCGACCCGCTGCCCTCAGAACATATACCGCATCATGATGGACTGCTGGACCCCTGAGCCCTCCAAGAGACCTTCTTTTCATGCCCTGCACAGCCAGCTGGACTCCATCTATGCCCGGATATACTTCAAGACTATAGAGGTGTAGAGAGGAATAATATTAGACTTCCACTATGTGTCAGAGAGATAGAAAGGAGGAGAACAGAGAATATAGGGGGATGGAGTTCAGAAGAGGAATGGAGAATGTGACAGAGGGAGGGGAACATTCTTCTATTCACACTAAGGATTTTATTTTAGAAACGGCAAGTGGAGTAGAGCGAGGGAAGAGAGAAAGGTAGTAAAAGTTAATTGGGGGCCGTTTTTCTACTCGTCACACAATGACATCATTTAAAACGAGAGAGGAGGAAGAGGACTGTTCTTCCTCTTTCCTACGTTTAAATATCTTGTAGGAGAAATAGAGAAAGGCTGGACACCTCACCAAAAGGGAGGGAAAAGCCCAACGAAAGACGAGAATATGAAGGAAGTTGACGGAGTAGAAAAGGAGAGGAGCAATGAAGACGCCATGTGAATACTGCACTCGTACCAAACTAACCACTCGAACACTCACACTCACGCTCACAGCACAAAACTTCTATGGTTTTATACCCCAAGCTGTGATTTGTACACATTTTTCTAAATTGTATTTTATTACTTGTTTATGTGCCATGTCTGTGGAGCCACACAATGAAATATAAGGACGGGTCAGGATTTGAAAGTGACCCGTCTGTGGACTCCGGTGTCCAATGTTGAATTCACTTTATGTGCAATAATTCAGTGCTTCCTGGGTCGTGTGACCGTCAAGCTTACAGAGTGTTTACTCACCAGACTTAATTTACAGGGTTTTGGCCAATGGCAGCGCAGTACAGACTGTACCGTAGCTATGAAAACCAATTTCCCTAGGACAGTTTGAGGGCACTTTTTTTCTTGTTCTTTTTATTTTTTATTGTCTTTCACTGAGAAACCTCTGCAATAACAAATAGCTCTAATGGGCCATAATGCTATATGTATGCATTTCTATGTATAGGACTCTGTTATGTGTTAGCTCAGCTACAGGCCCGCTGTCACGGACAGTCACAACTAGAGTGCCTATGTTTACACTCCAGAATCTGAACACACTGAAGAACTGCAAACTGTGGACTACAAAGAACTACACAAAGCCACTGGGACCGCACAGAGACCTAACCATAGTCAGAGGAGTTTTTTTTAATGGGTCATTCAGGGGTGGGAGGGGGTTGTGCCAATAAATATCATTTCGCAGTGTTGTTTTAAAACAATGCAATTAGCCAACAATGCAATTTTGGACTTCCTATGCATGGTATTTATAGAAGATGAAAGCAAGTGAAGGAAACTTGAGCCATAACCATCAAAAACACCAAAAGATGAATTTAGGGCTGCATGCAATTTGGTACCAACCAGAATGGATGGATATATGGTATATTAATAAAGTATTTTTAGGTTTTATTTTGTCATGACTGGAGCTTTGATTTCAACAGAAGCCAAATCTATATGCAACCAACAGTTGAAGTAAAGTAGCTACCGGTAATAATGAGTGCATAATGTGTCGTATACCAGAACCTTCAAGCCTGTCAGTTCTAGGCCAATGTTTTATCCAAGGAGCCCTTTGTATTGTTCTATCCAGTAAGCTTTTATATTTGATATGCTGTGTGCGTGCGTACGCGCACGGGCGGGTGTGTGTCTGCCCCCTCCTTCCAGAAGCATTGTTTGACTCTATATAGCCCTAAAGATGAGTTTGTTTTGATGCTACTGTACATATTGTACTGTCTCTGGAGTGGTATTTACTCCTGTGTGACCATAACAGAGTATAACTGGTGGCGCACGTGCTTTGTTATATTCTTGTTCCAAGTTAAGACTTGAAAATAACAAGGACAACCTAGAGGTGTGCATAATTGATCCATGTGGCTCATCGCTGACATTGACATTTGACCACGATATTGCACCATACTGCATGTCAGCTACTGAGTTAGTTTGAATATGACGTTTCAAGGCCTTGTGTACCATTTGACGATGATACAGTGTAGCCTATAGTATGACGTGCTCAGCTAGACAAAAAAAATACTTTGTGACCGGTTCGAAAAAAGCAGCTCAAATAGTAATGCCTCCTTCTCTTATTTTTAGCCTTGCTAGCTGTAGGGCTCTAACACTATAAGCACTGAAATCTGTAATGTTCTTGATGACATATACATACACTATGTGTATATGTGTATTATTACATACTATGTTACAGCATCCACCTTCATTGACTTAAAGGTCTATCATGTCTCCATGTCTCTCCAGCTCTTTATTAGATATAACAGAAAATGCATTTGCAGGTGAGGATACCAATTTTATCCAACCAGAACTCAGTCAGGATACATATTAAACAAGCGAAATTGCAAGTGATAACACAAATAAATGAGCAGACACAATTGTAACTGGAACACTATAAAAATGAAGCTATGGGTACTCTCCTGATTGGTTGAAGTTTTGTCACATATACCTGAAAATGTATTTTCTGTTTATTAAAGAGCTGGAGAGACTGGGAGACCCTGTTACTGAACAAACACTATAGCAATGATTACTATCAGAATATAGAGCTGTAACCTTTTAACAAAAAACGTCTTGTTTTAACCAAAATATATCATATGTATGTTATTTGTGTATATTTATATTTATTCCGAATTATTTACACCCAGTTTAATTTAGATGTCACCAGATGTATCCGTAGGCAGAAATCTCTGATCATCTAGTAAGGTGAGGCTAGCACTTCTAGTCCAATAATACTCAAAAACTGCTGGCTGGATTGACATGAAATTTGCGGTGACCCCATGACCTTTCCTCTAGTGACCCCATTTCATTAACCCATGACCTTTCCACTTTTTTGCGGATTTATGTGTCAGCACTTCAGTGAGTATGATACCCCCTTCCCCAAAATATTATAGTAATTTTCCATTTTCTTTTCACTTGGTAATATTGGTCAGTCATAGAATTTTGGCCTGGTTAGAGGTAAAGGGCAGCATGGCCTCTAGGGACCGCTAGCGAGGCTTTTTTTTTAGGTCGTCTTGTTATTATGTCAGAGATGAGAAATATTTATTGATTTCATTTTAGGCAGAAAAGGCACTCCAGGCAGTTTTTTTGCAATGGAATACATGACAGTGTGAACACACCTAGACAATGTTTTTGAGAGTGTAATTAATTTTTTTTGTTTTCAATTCAATATTCAACCAAGTTCTGTTTAAGTTCTCTACACGGTATAGCCTATATTGAATCATTGCGGACAGATTGACACAAAGACAGCTTCATTACAATAGTTTTTGCAATTACTTGACAGCAGTGGTGGAAAAAGTACTCACATTTTGTACTTAAGTAAAAGTACCAATACCACAATGTAGAAATACTCTGTTACAAATAAAAGTCCGGTATTCAAAATGTATTTGAGTAAAAGTACAAAAGTATTCACATCAAAATATACTTAAGCGCTGAAATTAAAAGTAGGCCTACTCATTATGCAGAATGTCCTATTCCACAAGTTTCCATATGTATAAAAATACTTCAAAAATAGCAGATCTACAAGCTCACAACGCATTGCTTTGCAATGAGTTGTGAGCTTGTAGATCTGCTATTTTTCAAATAGCCTAGTAAGTAGGGCTGAGGTGGCTATTGGCTAATGTATGTTTTGTAATAATAATTAAAATCTACAAAGTAACTTGTAACTAAAATCTTCAAATAATTGTAGTGGAGCAAAAGTACAATATTTGCCTACATTTGATGTAGTGGAGTAGAGGTAAAAGTATTGAAAATTGGAAACACTCCAGTAAAGTAAAAACTCCTCAAAAGTGTACTTAAGTACAGTACTTGAGTAAATACACCACTGCTTGACAGACAGTGACACCTCAGACGTGTAGGACAGCTATCTGATATTTACAATGTGATTAGTGAGTGAGAATGATGACGCCACTCGGCGGAGGGAGTTCCCACAACAGGCTTGACACTTCGAAGGAGTTAATTCAAAAGTGTCCTGTCAGCAACTGTAACCGGCGTTGACAGCCTCAACACTCCTTTGAAACGCGTTCCAGGCGTTCCATTCCATTCCATTCTGTACTTGTCCAACAGGTGTAGTGGGGTAGTATTAGTAGGCTACAGTAGACCTGTGTTGCTTCCTGGCGCGCCAGAGCGCACAGCGTACAGTAACAAATCCACAGAACACCTGGGGCTAGGACTCTAGGAGGTCCCCATTAATGCTCCTCCATGGGGGAATCTCTGCGTAAAGCGTGCCCGTGTCTGGAGAGTCTGTGGCGGCGGCTCTTCGGCGACAAACCGGGCGGTGGAACTACTAGTGCAACCAGCGAGGAGGTTGATCGCGTTTCGCCAGGAGGAGGAGGAGACGGTGATGATGGGGATTCTTCTTCTTCACGCAGCAGAGAGAATCTGGCCTCGGGGAGCGGTGGAAATGTCAAGGAAAGCAGCAGCAGCAGTTCGATCTACACGGCGATGTGGCCGTTCGAGTCCCGGCACGAAGACGAGCTGTCGTTCGAAGAGGGAGATCTGTTCAACGTCATCAGCCGCACCGGGGACTGGTGGACGGCTAGGAAAGTGGACCAGAACGGCCGCGTCCTGGACACGGGCATAGTACCTAATAACTATCTAGCCAGAGCAGAGTCTGTGGATGCGCAACCGTGAGTATAGGTCTCTCTCTCTCTCTCTCTCTCTCTCTCTCTCTCTCTCTCTCTCTCTCTCTCTCTTCTTACATTCTTACATTTTTTTTTTTTTTTTTAAGAATTTCATAAATGAATTTAAAAAAATCTAAGAAATTACATGAATTAGAATAAAACATTTTAAGAAGTAGTGAAAATAGCAGATCTACAAGTTCACAACGCGTTTGGGAACCAGTGCTCTAGTCTAGGCTACTGTTATTCTCTATCTTGTGTAAATAATGACAAATGTCAATGAACAGTGAACACCTCCCATAATGTCAGACCTCCTGTCTTGGCAGCTCTCTTCCTTCTCAGTAGAACCCGGAGTATTAATTTAACCACTTCCCATTTAGTCAATGGGAAGTGGTTGTTCCTATTATTAATATGTTTCTGGTAAACCATGCAAGCTGCGTGAATATCACGTAGGCATATATTCTGTCACACTGGCTTAAATGTCAAATCTCTAGAGCAGGAGTCTTCATAGGGGGTCCGTGACCCCCAGGGGGTCCTCAGTTACTACAGGGGGGCCGCCAAATCTTTGTGTGATAGGATTTTTTTAATTAACCATCTGAACGGTTTGGTGTACAGGGAAAAAAGAGCAGACCAAGTACAGAGTGAAAGGTCAAGTTTACTAAGTAGTTTAAGTGGTTAAATTAATCTGGAATCTATGAAAAAGTTTAATCTGCAACACGATTTTATACAGTGTGTAGTGGGGGTCCCAGCTTCATCTCTCTCACAGCTAGGGGGTCCTTGGCCTGAAAAACGTTGAAGACCCCTGCTTCAGGTATGCTGTGATGACAATGTTTTGGTGCGTGTATGGCACGGGACCATGGGGGGGGGGGGGCTGTAAAGGCTGTAAAGCTAATTAGCAATAACAATCAGTAGGATTGTTATTGTTAATTACTTGGGTCAATTAGGGGCGGATTTAGCTCTGGACCAGAGGTAGGGCGGCCACAGTGGGAGCACAAATCAGCCCGGGAATAAATGACAAATGACAGCGGCTGCGGCCCCCCTATCTGTCCAAAGTCTGTGAAAGAAATGCTAACTAAAGTGACGAGCCAGCATGATAGGACCAGTCAGTGTTTTGCTCTGTCTCCGTCCATACAGTACACTGTGCTGCACAGTTTTCATGTTAAAATGTGTTGTCCAGCAGCTGGTGATATTATCATCTGAATGATAAAATGTTCATTCAAAGTAATAACGCAAAGGAATCAATTTAATGTAGGCCATGTAACTAAAGTCCATAATGCACTAACTAAGGACTAACTTAACAGTAACCTGCAATGGGCCAATTCACAATGTGCTGCAAAATGATGGTAAAATAAAGAGTCATGCGATTTGATAGAACAATCTTTTTTTAGATTTTTCATTAATTTCCATATGACAATAAAGTAGACTCTCATAATAAATGATTTAACATTGTTCAACTTTTATGTTATGACTGTGAGTTTTTTTGCAGTGAAGTTTTGTTTGATATAATGAAGAAGCCCATCTGGTGTCTAGACTGCACTAGATAACTCATCTCATAACCACAGCAGTACTGACTGACACATACGCCTGATTCATACTTTTTGTACTCTGGTGTTGTGTGCCGAAAATAGCAGATCTACAAGCTCAGGGAGGTTATAGATTAACTATTTCCAGCATCCAAGACTATCATAAGATGGAGTATAAATTATACAATAATGTATACTTCTCATGGTAATAATACTCTACTGATTATTAGATGTATTCATACTATACTTATTGTGTTTGATAATCAGACCCTTCTGGAAATGTGTATGTACCTTATGTATCTTGGCTGCCGTGATGGCTGAATTTCCTCCTGTGGGATCAATAAAGTGCAATCTTTTTTTCTCCAATAGTTTATTGAGTTTTACACGTTTTTATAAAGTGCAATCTTAATTGATTGCAGCAGCATCAGTGGTAGTAGGCTAGTAGCAGATAGTAGCTAGTAGTCTTGGTACTAAACGCTGTTTTATACTCATAAGACAAGCATCTGTCAACCGGCGAAAATAACAGATTCTCGATGAAAGAAGTGTCAACATGAACCGCATATATTTTTGTAGGCCGACTCTGTCGACAGACGCTTGTGTCAGATGGCCATAACTTAAAGGAGGAGTTCACCCAAAAAAATACTTATTTTCTATCAATTACACACCCCATGAAGCCTTGATTTCGTGGATTTATTTTTGTTTTTGTGGCATTCCTAAGACAATAATTTGATGACCGTGTGTATTTCCGGTAGGAGACACAAATAATCTACTTTGTGTCTCCTACCGGATACATTAGCCGGTAGGAGACGGGAATCAAATTATTAGCTTAGGAATGCGACAAAAACAAAAAAGAATCCATGGATTCAAGGCTTCATAGGGTGTGCAATTGATAGAAAATAAGTAATTTTTTGGGTGAACTCCTCCTTTAACAGTTGTTTTTGCAGCATGGCTCTGCAGGAAGCTATAGGGTCTGTCTGTTTGTACTGAGCTGCAAAACGCAAAGGAAAATAAAAGCCTTGAGATCGAGGCTAGTACTGAGCTAATCTCACAAACCGCTGGACCTATCAGCGCCATACTTAGTACTAGGGCCAACTGAACTTAGTACCTCTATGTATTTCTTTTTAGGTGGTTCTTTGGGAAGATGAACCGCGTCGAGGCCCAGAGCCACCTGCTAAGGCCAGAGAACCAGGACGGAGCATTCCTTATTCGCCTCAGCGAGAAAGACGCCGTGGGATACGTACTGTCAGGTACGACAGAGGAGAAGGGAGGTAGAGACAGAGATAGAAAGAATGGAGGAGAGAAAGAGGTTGGGGAGGTGAAGAAGAGAAAAGAGAGAGGCAAGAAGAAGAAGACGGAGAGAGCTACAGTACAGAAGGAAATGGATTTATAGAGGAAGAGGTGGGATGAGAGAGAGACAGAGAGGGATAATGAGAGGAGGAATAGAGGGGGAATGGAGAGAGCATGGGGTAGGGAAAGGAGAATAAGAGGAGGGAGAGAAATAGGGGAGAATATGAGGCGAGAAGCCGGGAGAGAGAGAGAGATGTCCATATATGACTGTATGATTGTATGTGTTTTACATTTCTACACTGGAGATCATGTAACTAACTAACCATGCATTTTTCTGTGTGTGTGTGTGTGTGTGTGTGTGTGTGTGTGTGTGTGTGTGTGTGTGTGTGTGTGTCTGTGTGTGTGTGTGTGTGTGTGTGTGTGTGTGTGTGTGTGTGTGTGTGTGCAGTGAAGTCAGAAGGGCGTGCTAAGCACTTTAAGGTCATCCAGACAGGCTGTCAGTTCTACGCGGAACAGAGCCACTACTTCACTTCTCTCATTGACCTGATAGAATACTACAGTTCCAACAACCTCAGCACTGTCGGCAAACTGGGAGAACCCTGCAAGAGGGTAAGGTGTATGTGCGTGTGTGCGTGCGTGCGTGCGTGCGTGTGTGTGTGTGTGTGTGTGTGTGTGTGCGAGACTGCGAGCGCGCACAATTTTAGCCCCTTCAAATGGCAAATACCAATGTGTTTTGCGGGCAGGGGGGTGGACAGAGTGGTTTATAGCTGCTGGTCACAACATTGTATTATGCATGTTTTGTTATAAATATGACATGAACATTAACATCTAGAAAGGCTACAAAAAGTAAACAACCACTGCCCTTGATTGATTGTGACCATGTCCGATTGAAACGTTAATCATCTCTTTATTCCCATAGCTTTGTGAAATCCATTCTCAACCTTGAGAATAAAGAGTCATTGCCACTGACTGATAATGCTGAGCTTTGTGTATTGGTGTCCTGTACTGAATGTTCTTTTTCCTTTCATTAATTTACCTTGGCCAGAGACAGCAGATGAAAATTGGCCTTTTGGTTAAATCTAGCAACAGTCATTTTAATTAACTAGAGGTTCGGGCGCCCTCACACCTACGTCACACCGGCGATCCGACTTATATGCCCATATATGGTGTGAGAAGGACCGTCTTAGCGGCTGGAAACAGTACAGTGTCAGAGGCACTTGTATGGGGTAACCAAATGGCGTATTTATTCACCAACATATAGCAAACATAACATTTAAGGACTTTAGCTGAAGAACACCATCATGGTGGTGTCCAGCTTCTCACTCTCAACTCTCTCTCTTGTTAACTGGCAGCAGCGTTTTATACCCAGGTGAGCTAGACTGCAACATTAGACTGCACCATTAACAACATGTTATAAATAAGTAACTAAACATACAATAAATACTTAAATACCCTTAACCCCCACAAGTATTCAAAATCTCCCTGAACTTCACAAGTTATAACAATTCCTTCTTCACACTGTAACATAAATTAACAATTACCACAAGCACATAATAACCCCCTCTGCTATCCTGATATGGTCCAGCCTAGAGCTTAAGATTTTTGCCCGAGCCCGACGGGACCCGACCCGGCCCGTCGGCACGGGCTGGGCCGGGTCCAATTGGTCACGTATTTGTCGGGCTTTGGGTCGGGCTGGGCTAGGCAACAAAATGCAATTTATTTTTTTATCCAAATAAATGCATATATTAATTAATTTGTAGCATATTCTTTTTTTCTAACAGACTGTTGGAAAAGGGTGAATGACTCCTGTTCTTAAAGGTATCATGACATTCATGTTTACACCACATTCAGAGTCTTTGTCCTGGTCCTTCAAACGTGTACAAAAAGTTTTAACTGAAAATTCCACTCCAGTGATTCACTGTAGGTGTTTTTGTCTCACATTTCTAAAGCCTTTTCAACTGCAATGAAAAAAGAAATCTTTGCCTGCGGGTGTCGCTGGTGAGGGATTTTGCCTGTCAATCATCGCCTCTGCTCCGCCCCCCCCCAAAGGAAAGGATAGGGGAGGGGCGAGGAGGAGAGTGGGCGGGATTAGTCGACTGTGACCTCACTGTCGAAGGGCCAAGCTCAGATTACTTTTCAGCCTAATTATTCAGAAAACCCCAGACCACAGAAAATCCACTGAATGTTCAAAGTTCAGATTTTTTGGGTGTAATTGAGGTCATAAAACCCCCAAAAAAACATTAAAAATAAAAAAAGTGAAAATGAATGTCATCGAACCTTTAACGAATTACCAAGATTTTATGAGAAAAAAGGCTGCATGCAGCAATAAGCTTGTTTAGAAAAATGACGGGCTACGGGCTGGGCTGGGCCCAATGTGTCAATTATGTATCGGGCTTTGGGTCGGGCTGGGCTTGAAGTTCTGTCGGGCTGGGTCGAGCCGGGCTCAAATATTTAGGCCCGATTAAAGCTCTAGTCCAGCCCCATTCAATCAAAACTCAACAATAAAACTTCACACTACAAATATATTGCACTCTCCATATTGCACTAAGGTAAACTATGCGAATTAATAAAAGTGCAACTGTGCTGCGCAAATGTAATAAATAAGGGTTATATGTCCAAACATGAGTAACAGAGGAACTCTCTCTGTTACATATGGAGAGCTCCGTATCTGTCAGTCGTTGTCCCTTTTATGACCGTATATGGGCATGCTGATATGTCCATGACGACACATCGAGGTTAGACAACACACTCCACATTTGGGCGTAGCTGCATTAGGAACTCCTTATATGGTTATGGCTGAGTCATGGTGACATGAGCGTGACGTCAGAGGTCCATTCCCCTGGCCGCCGGCCCACTTGATTGTGACCTTGACCTTTGAAGTATTTATTTTTGGTAGCCTAATGTTCATTCCTAGTATGCAAATCGGGGTATTCTTCAAGTAATTTTTTGGTAGCCTAATGTTCATTCCTAGTATGCAAATCGGGGTATTCTTCAAGTAATTTTTCTAAATGGCAAACAGAATGGCGCATAAACATAAACTCTGTTCAACTCTGTTTGCAGAGGTAAATACAGAGCTATAGGCTAGGCTATCAAATGATCCATGTTACCATAACAACTGTGTGGAGACGGCTGTGCCTTGATCTGCACATGGGGGTAGTATACGCAGGTTAGTTGCAACAAGGGAAATTAGTAGGAGTAGCTAATGAAGGGCCTAACCTTAACAAGGGCACTGTGCCAATTTGAGACATCAGAATTTGTTTACTCATTATGTGGAGTAACACATTTTGTTTTTTATGTTATGTGCCTCTAGTCTAGACCAAGCAAGTCTGATGATTTTCGTTTTCCAATTTCAACTTTACGCTCTAGATCATTAGGCGACCCACGGGCCAGAACCGGCCTCGCAGCAATAATGGCTCGCCATATTATTTTCAGGATATCATTTTTTATTTATGTAATTATTTACAATATTGGACCGACAGTTCCACATGTACTGTACTGTCCATCCATGTACGCTACGTGTATGCTGCTTGTTGGTTGACCTGGTACAAGCAAGCGGAAGGCACAAATCGTGGTCCTTGTTGACCCCAAAATTATAGTGCACCACTTCACCACTTCACTTCATGTTCAAGTCAAGTCTCACACCAATCTGCCTGCCCTAAAATAGGGCCCTGACAATGTGGTCACAGTTGCCGCTGACTGTCCTCCTATGTTTGTCACTTCTTCCTCTATTCTCTTGTAACTTAACGGAAAGGAGGTAGTGAGTACAGAATAACACATTTATACATGTTGCAGTAACGGCAAAGCACAGCTGTGTGTGGACTTGGATGCATAGATTTAGCCACTTTGGTATCTTTTTTTTATGTATTCATGTTTGTGCATGTGGACTCACATTTATATAAATGTACTTGTGTATGTACAAGCACATACCATATTAATGTACTGTATGTATGTGCATGTATGCATGTTATATTTTATGTACTGTATGTATGTTTATATACATACATGTTACATGTACATACATGTTCATCTACAGTATGTATGTACGGTATGTACCTGTATGCATGTAACTATGTGTAAGCACTTCATATGTATTGGACTCCAACAGAGACGGCCCCAACCGCTGGACCTGTCCCATTCCACAGTGGATGAATGGGAGCTTCCTAAAGAGGAGTTCACCCTGGAGGAGCAGCTGGGAAGCGGCTTCTTCGCTGACGTCCACCGCGGGCGCTGGAAGAACCGCATCAACGTCGCCATCAAGATCATTAAAAGCGGTATTTCTTTATGTTAACCACTTGTTGTATTGTACAAATAGCGAAAATAGCCAATCTATAAGCTCGAAGCTTGTAGATGTGCTATTTTTGATCGCGTATCATGACATGACCAGAATAAGGATGTTAAAGCTGTTTCTAAGAAGGCATTTCAGCTGCATTCAGCCCGACTGAACAGTAAAGTAGAGAGAAAGAGAGAGAGACAGAACGAGAGCGAGCGAGCTCCGGGTCCACACTCACAGGGGCAGGAGTTGAGATCCACTGGGAGATGGAGGATGAAATGGAGGGCAGTCATTGGCCTGATGACACAACATACTACCGGAATCTCATAAATGTTAATTAACCCCCATGACAGCATAACTACAGTTATGTGTAAATAAAAAATGTGTTAAATATAAATATACACCCTTGATTTGTCAGTATATAAGACAGAGAGACTAAGAAGTCAGCTACTGCACACTACCCTACAAAAGTACATACATCTTTACAGCATTACAGTAAATATTTCAGAGGCTTACAGTTACACTATTATTATATGAACCAGTTTTATGACACATATAGTTCCTGAACTTTGAACTTGTATGGCAGTATAACTGGACTTTGTTTAGTATTGTTTGCGCACGTCAGTACAGCTTCCCGAAAGGCTCATATTGACATTTCAGTCAGCAGTAGATAAGTTTGACTTATCTCTGTTCCCTGTTTCAAAGTCAAGTAACAGTGCCACTAACAAGAATGACTATGGTGTCATGAGGCGGCTGTGCCCTATTCTCAGTGTCTACTTCCTTCTGGGCCTCCCGCACCTGTATGCCTTTTGAACAAAAATAAAACTGTGTTATATTTCGTTTATTTTATTACGTACAAAGGTTGGCCATTGAACCCCCCCCCCCCCAAACATCACCATTATACTTGAAAACACATGACATACTGTAGTGTATTTATTTTCTCAACCTCAGTACTCAAGTAGTACTGAGGTTGAGAAGTACTCAACCTCAATATAGGAATGGGCCTCAAAAGCAGGGGCATCGACCTTTTTTAAGACTTGTAAAAATGGGGTATTTAATAAATTTTCCACATTAAAAGACGAAGAAGATATGAAAGTTGCATTAAACTCCAAGATTGTAAAATAGACCACTTTGCTGTTTTCTAAAAGTTCCACCCAAATAAATCACTCTTCAATCACCTCCTTTCTGCTTAAAAAACAAAATCAGTCTAGCGATGGGAGAGCTGAATATCACTTCCAAAGAAGCTTGCACAATCATCCTTCTTCGATCATTCTGCCATCTCTTATTTCACAATAAGTAAATCTGAATCAGCCACCACTGCTGAACCGCAGGTTCCACTTGTGCTTTCCTTCGTTCTTCATTAACTGTGTGACCATCTGACCCCAGAGCCACTAATATTGATGGAGAACACACCATCTACAACACTCACTGGTTCTCAAAGTGGGTTCCGGGGACCCTGGGAGGTCATTGAGGGGGTATCTTGCAAAATGGATTAATATATCATCAAAATCAGTTTAACCACTTAAACCCTCATTTATACTTCGGCTATTATAAAATCAGCTCGCAACGCATTACATGGTAACGCGTTGTGAGCTTATACTGTAGATCTGCAATTTTTTGAAAACTAGACGTTCGGGTCGCTATACAGCCCTCACATCTAGAGTTCGGTCACGCCTACGTTGCACCACCGATCCGGCCGATATGCCCATATATGGAGATCTCTGTATCTGTCATGGGCATGCCCCTTTTGTGCCCATATATGGAGCTGACTGATTTGTTTGCGCCTTATGCTATGATGACACTTTGAGGTTAGGCAACACTCTCCATATTTGGGCGTAGCTGCATTGGGAACTCCTTATATGGCTATGGCTGAGTCATAGTGACATGAGCGTGATGACGTGGTCCGCCGGCCCGCTGGTCGGTCCTCCCATTAGCCAATTTTAATCCAGGATGTTTGAAAATGTGTGAATAATTGGGAAAATTGTCAACAACACAAAACCAGGGGCCCCTGACCCAAACTCTTGAAGGGGCCCTTGGCCAATTACACATCAATTTAGGGGTTCTTGACATGAAAAGATTTGAGAACCACTGTGCTACAATACTTGTTTAGTAATGCCACTGTGTGCATATACAGTTGTATTATGGCTTAGGCTACATGCTAGCTTTCATCCTCCAAATGCCTGAGTCACTTCCTTGTGTTGATGATGCATGAAAGACAGAGTGCAGCAAGGAGATGACTGGATTAGCAATGACACAACATTTAATTCATGTTATTCAACCTGGCTACAGTAATGTAACACCCATCGTCCTCTCTCTCATGTTTTGAAACGTCTGCTGGTATTGTGTTTAGTATACAGTATATGATACATAATAAATTGTACTGTACTGTGTATTGTACTGTACTAGTAGGTGCAACATTAGACCAAGGCAATGATGCATAGCTTGGTCCCATCAGACACAACATAAGGACTGTTTATATGCCCCTCTCTCTCTCTCTCTCTCTCTCTCTCTCTCTCTCTCTCTCTCTCTCTCTCTCTCTCTCTCTCTCTCTCTCTCTCCCCTCCCTCCTTCTCCAGACACGGAGTTAAACCATGTTGAGTTCCAGAGAGAGGTTCAGATGCTGAAAGGACTTCGCCATCGTCACCTCATCTCTCTGTTCGCCATCTGCACCACCTCCTCCCCTTTTTACATTGTCACTGAGCTCATGGAGAAAGGAAACCTGCTCAGCTTCCTCCGAGGTACAAACCTGTCCGTGTGTGTGTGTTCACTTTGTACCCTTCTCAGTTTGAGTAAAGATCCCCTCTCAGTTCTGATTCTACGACCCCTTTCAGTTCTGAGTTCTTTTATTCTAGAAACCTGTAATGGTATTGATTCTAGAGACATCCCATATAGTAGGTGTATAGCAACAGTACACCCTATATGGCAACAGTACATCTTGCCGATAGAGGGCAGTGTGACTCCACACATAAAATGTTAACTGAACAAGAGAAGGTACTTTCTACACACTTTCTATCTCCTTTTTATAAAGTACAAAGATAATCAATACGGTGCGTGAAGGTTCTGTGTGCAAGGTTATCAACATGTTATCAACAGGTTATCAACATCTAATGTAAATATATTGTGAGCAAGTAAATGCTGTAAAGTGACCTGTGCCAGTGTCGAGGCAGGTGTTAAATTGTTTGCATTTCTCAAGCTTTACTTTGCTCGTTCTCATCCCTCAGGCCCTGAGGGACAGCATGTGGATGCGGTGTCTCTGATCGACATGGCTGCCCAGGTGGCTGATGGGATGTCATACCTGGAGGAGCATAACAGTATTCACAGAGATCTGGCAGCGCGTAACGTCCTGGTGGGAGAGAACTCCATCTGTAAAGTGGCTGATTTCGGTCTAGCCAGGATTATCAAGGTAATGGACAGTGGAGGAGTATACAGTAAAACCCCCAGTGTTCATTTATCCATGTGTTACTCTGAGATGTAACCAACATCTGTACACTCTCAGAGTTAAATTAACACTGAGGATTTTAGTGCGTGCGTGCGTCAGTGTCACTCCCTCTCACCAGCTCTCCTGCATTCATCCCATCCAGGAGCCCTTCTATATAACGGAAGACAAGAAGATCCCTTATAAATGGAGCGCTCCAGAGGCCATCAGCCATGGCAGGTTCTCCATCAAGTCAGACGCCTGGTCCTTTGGAGTTCTCCTCTATGAGATCATCACCGGCGGAGGCGTACCGTACCCAGGTTTATTGATTGATTGTTAAAATATTAAATAACTCTATATTCTGATAGTAATAATTGCTAGTGTTTGTTCTGTAACAGGGGTCTCCCCATCGCTCCAGCATTTTAATATACAGAAAATACATTTCTAGGTGGGTAATCAGTTTCATCCAGTCAGGAGAGAGAATTACCCATTTATAAGCGTCAGTTATATAGTAGTGTTCCAATTCCACTTTTGTCTGCTCTTTTTTTCAGTTCTGTCTCCTAATTGGATGACATTGGTATCCCGCCCTGAAAATGCATTTTCTGTTTACTAAAGAGCTGGAGCGACAGGGAGACCCCCTGTTACTAGATAGATAGATATACATTTTCATTATAGTGTCCTGACCTGCACCACAAGATGCCCAGCCTGCACGGGAATTACAAAATTAACACCAAGATGTCCACAAACAGAATACATAAACATATCGATGGTCCAGACTGTGAGTTACGGATACATCGCTCTCCAGCGCAACTGCCACCGATGCCTTCTGTATGAATTTTCCTAAAACAAAAACTTCCGTAGTGAACAGCCAACTTAACATACAACATTCAGACATCCAAAACAAATCTGGATTCTTATCCTGGATTATTTTCAAATAAATAATTGCTTACATCATTGTACAGTGGACAGTGAAAAACAAAATGAAACTCATCCTCCACAACTCCCAGGTCACAAAGAACACACAATGAACACACTGGACAAACACTCTATGACAATGATTACTATCAGAATACATTAACACAAAAAATATGTCCCTAACAAAAATGTGAATGAAAATAAAATAAAGATAGAATACTGTAGCACCAGGAAGATATTCTTTATCTTAGAAACATAGAGCATGCACATCCACTCTGGTGAACAGGTGCAGGGCAAACAGGAGATCAGCATGAAAATAGAAATAGAGTCTGCATACTGTCAGTGGCGGCCTTTCCTATGTTTCACCCGTTTCAATTGAAACGGGCCCCCAACCTCAGGGGGCCCCCACAAAAAAATATTATTTAAAAAAAAAAATTACTCGCATCCCAGTCCGGGGCCCGCCTCTGGCTGGCCGACGTCCAAGAATTTCATGCAAGAAGAGGATGTAGATCTGATTGAATCAGGGCTCAGCTCAAGTTAATCATGTGAGTGAGTTGTTTTAGCTGTCTGTCCATGGTGGAAGTGCACATAGCCTAATTAATTTAGTTTGAAAATGCATCATTATGGATTGTGGAAGGGGGGGGGGTGCATATGGGGCCCCCATATGAGCTCTTGAAACGGGCCCCCAGATCATTAAGGCCGCCCCTGCATACTGTTGTTATTAGCTCTCACTGTTTATGGCAGATCACTGATCAGCATTTCATTCCCCGAGGGAACTTCATCAGGATTTTTATTACCGCACTGGAATGTTTTAAAATTACATTTCAATTGTTTTAATTCCTACTCCATCACTCTCTCCCTCCTGACAGCCTACTCCAACCAGGAAGTGTACCAGCAGGTCTCCACAGGATACAGGATGCCGGCTCCAGACAAATGCCCCAAGCTCATCTACAACATCATGTGTGAATGTTGGAGCGCTGAGGCAGACGATAGGCCCAACTTCAAGGACCTTAAGAACCGATTGCTGAACGTTACCTACTTAATGGAATGAACGTCCACTACCTTATCTTGCCGTACACAAACACGATCACTGGGGGCAGTAGAGAGACAGGAGACAGTGGTTGACAAAAGTGTTTTCAGGGTAATGTGTGTCAATGACACACATTACCCTGAAAACACCTTTGTCAACCACACAGTGTGTGGTGTCATACCTGCATTGTTATGACAGGATAGGATTCACACTAGCCGTAGAATACGACTCTCGTAGAATACATCTACGACAGTCGTATTCTACGGCTAGGAGTCACACATGAATTGAGTTTATGTAAGGATTAAAAGAAAATAATGTATGTAAGAACACAGACATAAGTGGTGTGAGTGAGTGGGTAGGTAGGTGTATTAGGTGTGCTGTGTCAGTGTGATGGTATGTTGTGTGTGGAGCAACAATGACAGCCAAACTACAGAGAAATCAGATCTCTGACTGTTGGAGAAACTCCTGACTCCCCCTGGTGGACATGAACCTCTTAGCAGGTTTAGACCTTAAACTGTTTGTTTCAAATAAGTTGTAAAGTGACAGGGAGAGACCTTCTGTCACTCAAGAGGAACTTCCTTTCCCAATAGAGGACACAATGTAAAGTAAATGTACATTATTTGTAATTATGCACAATGTTCATACCTTGATTTATAGACGGCTGGATTTATAGTGTGTGTGTGTTTGTTTTTCTAACAAACTTGTTAGCTCAGTCTTGACAAAGCAATTTTATGGCCTAAAAACATGGACATAGACATGAAATACTGCATGTACACATGTAAAAAATTACTGTTAATTGAACCACAGCAATTGAATAATTAATTAACTTTAATTAACTAGCTTCACTGTATCTATCAGACTTAGATGAACCCTAGTGTCTATATTCTGTGCATGTTATAATAGGCAAACATTCTGCAAAAATAGCAGACCTAAAAGCTCACAGAATGTCTCAACACGACACGCAGTGAGATTGTACATGAGCTATTTTTGGAGAAGAGATTTGTTTTATAGGGGTGGGAAAAGGGGATATAGACCAAGGGTCAACAAAGGGTTCATGTGGTTAAAAGGCATAGTCTACATAGGTGCAATGAACACAAATCAACATAAGACAGACATAGCAGAGCTTGGAGTACATTCTTCTGTACTTTCAGTGGAGAGTAGAGCTTAAATGATTATTGTTAATAACACGGGGAAGGATCAGACCATCTATCTAATGGTGACTTGTTTATCTTCCCAAATTGATTTCCAGCATGGTTCAATCTGGTTGTAATACCAGGATATGACCACAGAGTGAGTCACAGAAACTGACGTTGGGATGACTTAAACAGCCACATCTCTCCTGGCTTTATCATAATGGTAGGCAATAGGCATTCAACATTTTACCTGAAAGAAAGAAGGATGCACCAGTACTAATGAAGCAACAAAATACTATACTATTATAGGTATTATTCTTATAGTTGTTAGCAGTCCTGTGAACAGTCCGGTTAACATAACCTTTAACACCTCCTTTGATTGATTTAAGATTTTAGGTAGGCCTACTATGATTTGTGTAACCTTTCAAAAACCATTCAAATGAACTTTATGTTGTGGTTCTACTTCAGTTCCAAATCAGCAAATACACAAAGATAAATACTATGAATAGTAGGCTACAGTAAACGTATGTATCGCTTTCATGCATAAATCTCTACATATTTACCCCACATATGCAGTGAATACTGTATGAGCCTCCCTGGTTTTATATTCTCTCAGTCTGGTGTTTTTATGCAGACTTTATGTTTAATGATTATAAACATTATATGTATAATGTAATTAATTGCATAATTAATTTTGAAATGTAATTGTAATTTATAAAATACTTGCATACGAACATAATGTCTGTCTGTGTCAGTCAAGTCAAGTCAGTTAAAAATATAGTAAAATATTAGCACAATTTAAATCCTATGCAGACTTATACACTATATGGGAAAATGGTGTCTTAAAATGGGATTTAAACGTGTCAATGGAAAGGGAAGAACGAGGGTGTGATTGTTTTGGTGAAGGGGTTGCTTGTTGTAAATGTCCTACATTGTGTGTGTGTGTGTGTGTGTGTGTGTGTGTGTGTGTGTGTGTGTGTGTGTGTGTGTGTGTGTGTGTGTGTGTGTGTGTGTGTGTGTGTGTGTGTGTGTGTGTGTGTGTGTGTGCACGTGTGTGTGCACGTGTGTGAGAGTGAAAGTGAGTGAGGTGCCACATTCCCCCCTGTCAACTTGAGTAAACTGGGCAAATTGCGCAGTTGGCCCCTTCACTCTGTCTGTGTGTCTGTTGCATCTCTGCCAGCCTCTGTGTGTGTGTGTGTGTGTGTGTGTGTGTGTGTGTGTGTGTGTGTGTGTGTGTGTGTGTGTGTGTGTGTGTGTGTGCGCGTGCGTGCGTGTGTGTCCATCTCTGCCTCTCTACCTCCCTCCCTCCCCTCTTCTCATCCTTTCTCTCTCTCGTTGTCTCCGCCAGGCCGAAAGGCATGGCGAGAGAGTATGTTTTACCCCCTGTCCATCCGTGTGTGTCCATCCGTCCGTCCGTCCGTCCGTGTGTGTGTCCGTCTGTGAACAGCTAATGTCCGGCACCGTTGGCTTGCTCGCAGCGAAACTGTGCACACACACTCCCTGGATGCCAATTCAGAACCTCTGTCCCAAATGTTTCACATGGGCGTGTTATAGCGCCACCAGGAGGCCGATTTCTGCAAAACCCATTTTTTTATACTACTCCTACAGATTTTATCCAAACGTCATGGAAATCGGTACACAGTATCTCTATAGTCATGATCAACACGGATCTGTCCGATTTCCCATATTCCATCCTGATTGGCTAAGGTTGGCTTCCAAAGTTTGCAGGATTGGTCCGTTTTGAACAAAATGCCTCAAACTATGCACGCAGCTTGCGATTTCCGTTAAATTTCACACGCACATTCCCACTAGGCCGAGGAAGAAATGCCACCCTTTTCACATTGGCCTGTTATAGCGCCACCATCAGGTCTAATTTAGCAAAACACGTTTTTGGCACAAAATGCCTCAAATCATGAATGCAGTGTCCGATTGCCATGAAAGGCCTAAGATTAAATGGCACCCTTTTCGCATTGGCCTATTAAAGCGCCACCAGGAGGCCACGATAACCTACCTGACCTGGCGGAGACCTGTACTCCGAGGAGCACTTTTTCTAGTTGCTTCTCTTTCTTTCTTTCTTTTCAATTCTGTAATTTCTCTGATGATGCAGCAGTTTTAGGAACTGCCCTCATCCGGTCTGTACAGTGTGTGTACACACATGTACACACCACCACTGCACTTCTATACTTGTGAGGAGGACTGACTTCATTTCCTTAATGCATGCAAGTCGCCTGCATCAGCAGATCTGCAAACTTACAACGCGTCCGTAATAGGCTGAATAGAAAAAGGTGGGGAATGGATAGAGTCCCACAGAACGGGGTTCATTGTGATTCCGTTTCAAATCAGCAAGTCTGTGTGATATAGATATTGTCTTTCTTTATCAAATCATACAGCAATTGACTCTGAGATGGATTGTTGTGAAACCCACACTGTTTATCATTTATTTGATTGAAATTCTAACATCTTATAACATGCTGCCAGGCAGTCACTTGATGTTTTGATTAGAGGTACTATAAATAAATGAATACTATAAATAACCCCCAAAATAGGCTAACTAACTGGGTAGTGCAGTTACAGGCAGGCTGCCAGGTGGAACAGAAATCTGTTGGCATGGCTTTGGATACATTGTTGGGGGGATTTTTTAGCATTATTTCTCCTGCCAGTGGCCTAATGGCTGCAGGGCCTCTTTCCATGCACTGTATCCTGCAGAGACCTTTATTTAATCACTTGAACACTCTATAGTTAGTAAACATGACCTGAATTGGCTCTGTACTTGGTACATTTGTTTTCCCCCCTACACCAAATCTCTTCGCCAAAAACAGCCGATCTACAAGCTTGTAGATCGGCTATTTGCAACGAATGTTCGCCCCCAGAATAGGGACCAAGTGGTTAAACTAGGGTCCAAGTGGCTAAGCTAACATCGATTTTGAAGCAGGCCTATCATAAATAGACCCTTATGCTGGGTTCAGTCACAATGTTAAGACAGCCCTGGCTGTCTGCCACCCTGGTATATGGTTTCTTACTCTGGGTCTGTAGCCTTACAGTATACAGCTTATATCACCCTGAGAAGACTCACCCTGATGATCCTCCAACTCGGAATCCCTTCACAAGCACACAGCTTTTTACATTTAGATGGGACCAAGAATGGCTCATAGAGGAATTACTCATGTCATGGGTAAGTTTCAAACAAACACTCAACTAATAATAGACTGATGATATTATAAATTATATATATAATTTTGATTTATTTTATTTGTACTACATTTTGCAAAACATGTTACAAAGCCTTTTCAGAATGTAAGATGTCTGAATTAAAGTGTGTGTGTGTGTGTGTGTGTGTGTGTGTGTGTGTGTGTGTGTGTGTGTGTGTGTGTG
>NC_137614.1:22986033-23146033 GCF_963280865.1 Gymnoscopelus braueri
AAACACACACACACAACACACCTGCTCTCACAGGTGCATTAAGTAGAGCAAGGGGGAAGGAAAGGCTTGACAGAGAGGGAGTAAAACAAAGAGGGAGGGGATCAGTGAATAAGGAGACAGAGTGAGAGAGAGGGGGGGCTGTCTCCTTACCAAATAAAGCACTAGACTGGTGTGTGTGTGTGTGCATGCATGCGTGCGTGCGTGTGTGTGTGTGTGTGTGTGTGTGTGTGTGTGTGTGTGTGTGTGTGTGTGTGTGTGCGCGCGTGCGCGTGCGTGCGTGCGTGTATGTTCTGCTTAGAGGACCCATGTGGGCAGGGCAATTAACGCTCTCCTCAGAGACGACAGGCGGTTCCACACTCATCCACAAGCCATCCCATCATCATCCATCCTTCCTGACAGTCTTTCAGTCATTCACGCCTCCATTCATTTGTTTGTCTTTCTTCTGCAGCCGTCCATCTGTTTCTGTCTATGGGAGCTTGCATCCTCTCCATCCATCTCTGTGAACTTACCTAAGTGGACTGAACTGATTGTTGCTTACGCATGTGCAACCCTGAAGGAGTTGGACACAGACATAACCAACAAACCCTGGGCAAAGGTAAGACAAGGCTCATTTACAAATGGATAAATGAACATGAGGACTTTACTTGTGTAGGAACATGACTTGTCTTTACTATGTCTTTACTGTTAGGAAATATCTAGCCTCTGATCAGGACTATCATAGATGTATTTTATCGATTCTGACATTTGCGTATCTATGACATGAAAGTAAAAGTCAGACTCGATCAAATACATCTATGATAGTCTTGATCCAAGGCTAGGAGAGATCCCATGTATCAGTAAGCTTGTGGAAAAAATGAACCGTATGTCATGAGTTTGAATAGATTAAATGTACCAGTGATAAGATAGCAAGAGCATTTGTGTTTCATATGGTAGTCGGGATGGTTTGATCTTTGACTTTTTGGCTGGTGAGTTCTTGGCCCAGATAGATCACAGTTGTTCCCCACTGAAGCCACGCTCCAGTGATATTAGTTACCACTCACTGCACTGCTCTCTGGTCTGCGATACTTATAATAACCCTTACCCCACTACAAACTCCCATAATGCTGAGTCACTCTGTCTTTTTGAATTTATTGAATAAGTGTATAGTAGTATTACTGTCTTCTTAGTCCCTAATATATTGCACATCAACACTTATGCAATCATTATATGATCACATGGATATTGCTTGGCCATTATGACTCTGAACCTTGTACTCCTTTCTACTGGTTGCTTGTAATGTTGCTGATCTAGAGATTTAAAATGTGAAGAGGACAGATAACATGTGTCCTCTTCAAAACACTTCAAAATGTAATATGTCCACTGAAAAGACCTTATACGGTAGGATCTAGTGTGATATCTGTGTCATGGGGCTCGATCTGGGCTCCAAGAAGCAGCTCGCCTGTACTTAATTATTATGTAAGGTAATGGAACTTGTTGAACGGTGCAGTCAATCCTGTTTTCCTTTACAGTAGTGTGGCAAACGGCGCCATCAGGAAGCAATGCACACACAACCTTCCTCAGGCATGCCTCACAGGCATGTCTGAGGGAGGTTGTGTGGGACCGAAACGTTGCTTTAATATTTGAGTGTTTGCTCGGAACTGTGGAGGTGTTTTGCTGCCATTCCTTGCCTCTGCTGGTACATGGCCATTCTGTGAACCATCAAAGGTCACTGTTTACCGTTCTGTGTTTTGGTTCCTTTGCGCCTGGATAAACAGTGTGTCTCCGCAGCCAAGCTACAGTACCACGCTATGTGAAGCAGCCGTATGCGGTGGCTGAGTTTTGTGGATGTTTGACATAGAGAGTTCCTTAATGCTACGATCCGTACATGTTATGGCCGTTGTCTCCCACTAGATCCTGTGAGAGACTAGATTTGTCTGCTTTTGTAAACTGCATGGTCACCCCCCCCCCCCCCCAGCCAAAGACTATGTGATAATGTTTACAAATGCAGAGATCTAGACATCTAAAATGTGTAAGCGCAAGTGTAAAGTGCATAGTATTTTAGATGGATGCAACAGGCTATAGCCTATGTTATACATAGTTCTCAGCCATCTGTGTAGATCAGCATCAGGAAACACCTCTGGTGAGCAGAATGTCATCTCAGTCATACATTAAAAAACATCTCAAATAACAATCAATCAATCACATGCAGTAACAGTCATGTCTTTTTATATGTTTTTTTAATTTATTTATTTATATGTGTTTTTTTATAAGGGTGCTTCTAGCCAAAGGTAAGAAAGGTAAGAAAGGGGGATAATGGCAAGCATTCACTACTTCACTTGATTTATTTTTTAAACAAGTCCATGACGCACACAAGTTTCTGCCTTACAAGCGTGTACAAGCTGAGGAAGGCACAAGGCCAAAACCTACGTGTATCTGGTGGATTGTTGTTTAAAACATAAATCAAGTCAGAATCAAGTGAGTGCCTGCCTTGAACATGACCCTGAATCTATTCCAGCACCAGGGCCGTTAATGGGTTTTCATCAGTCTGCCGGCAGTGGGTCATGCACTTACTCATACTACAAGCATGAGTTTATGGTTACTAACTAAAAAGTAGATGTCCAATGTGTGTAAGGGTTTATCCCACAGAGCTGCAGTCAACATTGATGGTTGGACAGATAGATGGCTCTATATGCCTCAAGATTCTAATCTAGACATGTCTTAATATTCTTACCCACAGAGTTGAGAAGCAACATAGCTTACAAAATAAGCTATCCATACAGGGTAGTGCTTTATGAAGAAAAGCACTAATATTTGTAGAGTATGGAAAGAGGATGCCAGACGGCTCAAAATCACGGCAATGTTTGTGTTCATTTTTGTATCAGATCAGTGGGTTTGTGAATATGGAATATGTGTGGAAGGCATACATAAAGTATACAGTGCATCAATTATGCTTATCTATGTACTGTACATTAGTGCAAGTAACATTGTGAAACCAACTCTGGATTTTTACAGATTGAATGTAGGTTATTTTTTTTTGTACTTGGCCTTGTTCAGGGCTCTGACAGCTAAAGGAAAAAAACTCTTTCTGAGCGACACCTTGAGGACTCGCCAGTCCACATCGTCACAAACAGTCCGTTACCGGGGTGGTGTTTGTCCTTCATAATCCTTTTCGCCCTACTCAACTCAAAACACCTGCATCCTACAGGGACTCCAAGGAGCTCCCTGTGGTGTGCTAACCGCACCACCTTCTGCAGGACTCGCAGATCCTGAGAAGATGAAGATCTACTCCCGTACCGTACCATAGTATACCATACCATACAGTTGATGTGGCCATTTACCCTTTGTTGACTAGGTTTCATGTTTACTCTGATTCACAAATGTAAGTCGCTCTGGGTAAGAATGTTTACTAAATGCCTAAACTGTAACCGTGTGATTAAAAAAAGTCAGTCATTCTAAAATGACTGACATGACTGACCTCCTTCTGCTGACAGGGCAGATCTCCTTGGTGATCACGATGTCATTAAGGATGAATGAAACCTTGTTGTTTCAAAGGACTCTGATCAGTCAGCCTGTTGTTATGTAAGATAGCCTACTTCTTAACCAAGCAGTCATCGGATCAGAGGGTTAAGTCAGTAGATTCTACTGAGTAGAACACCATTTAATCAATATGTCATGGGTTTGAACTCATGATGATCTTTGATACTTGGAATGTCTTTGTGTGACTCCTATCTCCCTGCTATCTAGTACACATGCAAAACATGTCATCTTGTGAGGTTATGTTGAAAAGTGTGGCTACTGTCAATGCGGATGAGTGCAAACGTCATCATTAGACAGATGGTGATCAATGAAGGTTCACGGGTGTTAATTTGAAATAGCAAAGTTGTACTCTAAGGCTCAAGAACAGGAATATATTTGTTGCTTATGCTTTGCATTGGAGACCAGAATTATTTTGGCCAAACAAAACATGCTCTGTGTGTATCCTGTGTGTGAATTCTAAATTTGATATTGACTGTACTTCAAAAATTGTGTTATCAATTATATGAACAAAGTTATCATTTAACTATTGTTTGTCTGTGATTATACTGATCTGTACCATGTGACTTTTACAATTCACTGTCTCTTTAAGAAGACCTAAAGAGTTTGCTGATGCATTGATTGACTGCACTCCCAGTCGATACAATCAATATAGAGTCCTACAGTATGATACTCCCGATTAAGCATGATTTGTTTGGCCAGAATAAATAGATATGCCTGAGGCCCTGTCCCTTTTTAGTGTGTGTGAAATGAGAATGCTACAGTACCATACATCTTTAAATGTGTCTTTTGAAGTAGACATATCTTTAAGGGGGAGAAGAGGTTTCATTATGGGAAAGCGTGTCCAACTCATCCATTGCCACAAAGACAAAACAAGGCTAATGATGTTCAGGATTATGTTACATTTAATTTATAGGCCATGTTGGATTAAGATTTGAAGGTTACTAAGATTAAGAAGACCCTTACAGTCTGTCTGAACATGGATGTTGCAGTGTAATGCAGTCTTGTGGAATTGATCTAGAAGTGCTAAAATAAACAGCAGGCTTATGAGGACATGTTGCATGTCATACATTTGTGCAAACTAATAAATATGACATAACTTGACGTGTGTGTGTGCACAGCAATATCATTAGGTAATTTTATACTCCGGCCGTGAAACTGGAACGGTCTTTGCAGGCACTGCATGCAAGGTAGCATAGGGTGAAGATTCCTGGCCAAGACTGACTTCGGGGCCTTCTTGGCTAAATGTGGGTAAAATCAGAGTTAAAATAGGGAGCACTGTGTAACAGTGTGCAGCTGCAGACTGGTGCTAACCTTTTGAATGTGATCTCATTGAGATGAAAGAGTAGTCTTATATTCTTACATTCTGGGTCAGGATCTAAATGGGGTCACTGGTGGGTCCCCATGTGACAGAAATAGCGATGTTTCAATGTGCTCGAGGTCCGGCAGAGATAATTGGATCCCAGGCTGCAAAGAAAGAGCCCTTTTGAACTGCCATCAGCTGACATAAAAATCATGGATTTACTACATTAGGGCTATTAATCACATCTAATATGAGCTTAAACCCTCATAAGCTTGATTTATATTTCAATGCATGCCGGTCCCACGTGCTGAAATAGCCGATGTGAGCTTGTAGATCTTTTATTTTTGGTGCGTGATACCATCATACGACAAAGTATACGGTATCACGCACAAAAAAAACGACTCTCTAGAGAGTCTAGACTAACTCTGGAGCCTTGCCTCACAGGCTGGATGGATGAAGGGAAGGAAGGATGGAAAGAAATAGAAAGAAACAAAGATTGACATCGAAACCGGTGGAAGCGAGAGATATAGAAACATACAGAGACAGATGTGAGTGTGAGTCTTTTGTATGGGTGGGTGAGAGAAGGGGAAAACAAGGAGAAATGGCTCATCCAGGCTCTGCAGTTGCCTGAAAGAGGAGTGGGCTGCAGTGACCTTTCCCCTGCATAGCACTGAAAACCACTGGCTTATATAAGAAGTGTGTACACTGTAAAATCCTCATTGTTAATGTAACTCAGTAGAGTGTGCAAATGAACAAATATTTGTACAATCTCAAACTAACAAATTAACAGTGTAGGATGCGGTTACATGACGTATTATTGAACACAGTTCATCCTTTTGCTCTGGTGGAAAAGAATATGTAGATACATGCTGTACAAAGAAATGGAGAAAGGAAGGTCTCAACCCAGCATTGAACTGCCACACATTGGCCTAGAAACATGTTGTTAGTGACTTACACACACTTCACTTAGCCTTGTGTACAGTCTCAGGCCGAGTCAGCCCTGGGTTCATTTTAATGCCCAGGCATGAATGAATGGATCTTTATTTGAACAGTGTACAAAGAACATTAACATTTAAATTAGCTGTGCAGTTATGTACCAGGTTTAGCAAATTGCCATTTTCCACCCAAAGTTTGCTTGGGTTTTATTGGTTTTATCCTTGTAATAATGTAACAGTTTTGTGTTCAGGCATTTTGATTCAGTTTGGCTTTTAGTAAAATTTTGTAAACTTCTAAAACATAGAAGCAAAATGATACATAGATAGAAGCAAAGTGACTATAGCATATTGTTATTGAGAACATGTCGAAAGTCAAAATCTAAAATGAATGGCTTGCAATAGGGGGCGATCTAACACATGCTGTAAGGTTCCTAAACCATGGCTTGGGCTGGTGGTGACAAACAGGCTTGCAGCTGGCCTTGTTCCCAGGGAAATCCACTTTATCTGCCAGCTAGCCTACTTTACTCAGAAATCTAGTTTATAAGAAAAAAATCACACCCTGTGTGAAGTGGGCGGTGTCTTGCTAGCTAATCACAATACTGAATGGAGTCAACCAATCATGTACAAAAAATAAATACATTTATTGAAACACTCTTTATGATGGACAAAACCATAACTTGAAAAAAACCAATTTATGGTTTTTTTCAAGTTATGGTTTCTTATATAGGGCTATGCACATGTGTCATGTGACACTGGCCAATCACAGTCCTGAATAGATTGTGATTGGCCAATCACGGTGCAGGATAATTGTACAAATTATCCTGCCAATCACAGCGCAGGATAATTGTACAAATTTCCAAACCTCACTTATAGGGGCGGTTTCACCGCCCAAAAATTGGAAATGTCCTCTTCAGACTCCATCTCACCCCCTAGCACTTCTAGTCAACTTCTCTGATGGATCAAATCTAATGATCTAAATGCCAAAAAAGTAAATTAATATACAAAGTAAAAACAGGTAGGAGCTCTTGTTTGAGGGGCTGCATTTGATGGTTTTGTTTAGTTTTTTTGTTGATTAATTTAGCAAAATGAATGTCAAACCTTTCTTTAACTATACAGTTGATAGATTCTCATTTATAATTATAGAAATAGAGATAAAAGTGTACACTACCAAAGACATCCAAGGGACCATCTGCTGGGCAATTGGTGAAGAGGATATAGACAGACCAAAACAAAAATCCCCAGTTCACACGCTGCAGGGCTCCCGTGGAGGAAAAGGGCCTGAAACCTCAATCACATTTATGGCAGCCCTGCAGTATATGTGAACTGGTGATTTGTAATTGTGATAGAAAGCAATCGGTACAAAAATATGAATAAAATGGATTTGAAAATGAATTAATAAAAACAATAAAAGGCAACAGGGAAATTAAAACCATTAGAAATGATGTGCTGAATAAGTAAATAATGTTATAGTAAAAAAAAAAGTGATCTTGGGTAATCTGAAATGAACACAAGTTAGATATATTAGAGAAGATATTCTCACATATATAAAACAAAAATGACCTATCATTGCAAATATTACATAATTCCCTCTATTTTCTCTGTTTTCTATTATCTCATTTTGGAATTAAATTGTTATTTGTCTTTTATAACTAGCCTAAAATGTATTAGGATTAAATGTAGGATCGATTGATCATTAGGCTATTTATAGATTTCTTTTTTTGCCACATCACATGACATAACTAGGTTATGTCTAGTGTTTTATAAATATTGAATTAGATTTCTAATCCTATATTAAAATTGGTTAATAGGAGGCCAGGGCGTGCCGGCCGGCCACGTCACTCTGACTCAGACATAACCATAAACAAACCCGATACGCCCATATATAGACGGGACCACGGCCTCGTCACTCTGACTCAACCATAACCATAAACAAACACGATACGCCCATATATAGGCATGTCACTATGACTCAGACATAACCATAAACAAGCTGTCCGCCGAGTTGTTTTGGATATGCATTTGTCCAGAACCACGATCCGACCAATATGCCCATAGATGGGCATGCCAATATACAGGGTATGGGCATATATACGAATGACATCAGGGATCTCCATATATGGGCATAAAAGGGACAGGGACTGACAGATACATTGATCTCCATGGGCTCAAAAGGGACACAGGCAGAGAGGTACTCTGACAAAGCCCCCGACCCTATGACTCAGACATATTGGTCGGATCGGCGGTGCGACGTAGGTGTGAGGGCCACGTAGCGGCGTGAACTCTAGTACATTTAAATGTACATTTAAGGCACTGCAGCGTTCTCATCCAAAGTAACTCAACAGTGAATATGCAGAATTTGAGAATGACAGAAATGGGTGGGTTTCACGTGAAAACTGCATGCCGATCCTTGGACCTCAACCTCACTATTTAATCTGTCCAGGGAAAATACATGACATGACAAACACTGTCTAGTTTCACCTACATTTCAACACAAAAACTAATATTTTGATAGGACATGTTTTCCAAATAAAGCTGCTGTTATCTAAAGCCAACAGGACTGATGATAGTGAAGCTGTTTATAGACAGAAGGTAGGCTGGCAGGAATAAATATTTGACATAGAAACTGTTGTAATCCAGAGAGAATGGCCCACATTATTTCATACAAACACTAGGTTATTGTGAATACAGACCAAACAGGCCATTAGAAAAGAATAGGACGTTTGTTGAAATGTGTATGGCTGTTCTCTACTCATGACCGGCAATATAGTACTGTACGTGCACACATGCCAACAAGGCAACTTGACCTAATGATTTGATCATTTGAAGACACTTTTTTTTTAAATTGTTATTATTATTTATTATAGATATTGCTTGTGATTGTTTGGGGGGATAAGGATAGAGCAATATCCTTTTTGATTCTTATTCATGTACTTTCTACTTTCTATTTCCCAACTCAGTTTTTGGCAAAATGAATAAAGTTCTGCCTTCTATCCTACTTTCTTAACCCTTGTTAATCCTCGGTGGGACATGAGGCCACAATGAGCTCCTTCCATGGATTCCTAACCTTGACAATGTGTTCTGTCTCCTGTCCCCAAGAAAGGTTCATCGAGAGCAGCTCATCCGTTATCTGCTTTCTTTTACCTAGCGGGGTCCATTGCAGGATGCAGGATGTAAAAAAAAACAGAAAACAGGTCCATTTGGGTGCATTATACTCTCTGAGTTAAATCAACAGAATTTTACTATGAATATATATATGTTCATGAAATAGGTCTTAGGTCCTATTTGTGAAGCCATGCAACTGACCTGTAGACAGAGTGGACTAGTCACCCCCTGAACAGGTTTAGTTTATTCCAGTTCATTCCAGTCTATTCCTTATATCACCAACAACTGTACCATGTGCGTGTGCGTGCGTACATGTGTGTGCACATATATGTCTTTAAAGTATTTTATGAATATTGGACTAATATGGCTTTTTGTTCACCACGCAATGCATTCTGGGTATCATCCTGCCAACATATCCATTATATTCCAACATAGCAGCCATGTGCACAAATTGACCCCAGGGGGATTGGTTGTGGCCCATGATAGCTCACTTTTAAGTATGTGTGCACATACTGTAGCTGTTCAACTCCTACACACCTGCAGCTCATTTAAGCCTGATTTACCTGTTGTGAGCTTGAAGATCGGATATTTTCGGCGAGCAACAGTGGTACGGCTTTGAGACTAGTATGAGGGAAATGAAAAGAAACCAAATGAGACATTTGCATTTTGAACAATAGGATGTCTCTGCTGTTACGAAGTGAACAGATTTTTATTTTATTTTATAAATGAAACATTGTGGAAAGCTTTTGAGTGGCACATTTGATCGGATCATCTTATCTTTCTATTAACATACACACCTCTCTATCTCTCTATCCCTTTGTCTCTTGTCATACTACACCCTCATATCTCTTTATCTCGCTCTATCTCCCTCTCTGCACCCTCTCTCCCTCATTTCCTATCTGTCTATCTCTCTGTCTTTTTCCAGGAAGCTGACCCGGTAGTCCAGTGACCCTGCTGACAGACACCATGACCAGCGTCAACTCTCCTGCTTGTCTGCTCGCCAGGAACCACTTCTACAGGAGTATGGGAACGCACACACACACACACACACACACACAATGCTATTTTTACATTTTGACCTTTACTCTGCATTCGTGTGTGTGTGTGTGTGTGTGTGTGTGTGTGTGTGTGTGTGTGTGTGTGTGTGTGTGTGTGTGTGTGTGTGTGTGTGTGTGTGTGTGTGTGTGTGTGTGTGCGCAATGTAGACCTATTTGATCAAGCGAGGGAAATTCAGTGTTGCAGCTTCCCCCAGCTGATTGCTGGCCAAGTGGTCAGACTTGAGTGCAGAATGCTCAGGGACACATTGCCGGGACCTCTCTACCCATTCAGCTATGGCCGCCCCTAGTGTGTGTGTGTGTGTGTGTGTGTGTGTGTGTGTGTGTGTGTGTGTGTGTGTGTGTGTGTGTGTGTGTGTGTGTGTGTGTGTGTGTGTGTGTGTGTGTGTGTGTGTGTGTGTGTGTGTGAGAGAACCTTTGACAATTGAGCCATGCTCCGCCTCCGATGGACTCGTACCGTAGAATCTGGAGTGTTAATTTTACCTCTGAGAGTGTGCAAATGTAACCATGTAACCCTTTGGTTCCATTTGTACACTCTCTGAGTTACAAATGGCTAAATGAACACTAATAGAGTTGATAAAGGGTCGTAAATCCTACTCTATGTTAATTAAAACTGAAAAACCCAGTGTAAAAAGGATGAGACGAAATCAAAGACAGACACAGGCCGGTTGACATTGTATTAAGAGAAAGAATCAATCCACGAGGCACTGTACAGCAAAAATATCTCTCTCATATTACAAATACAGGCAATAGTATTTATACACAAGTTGGAGTCCGGACATCAGATATAAGGTGGATCCTAACGATTGGTTAAGACCCTCAGACGTCAGATCATATCTGATGAGCTGTCAGGCATCAGGGTGTCATCATAATAAGTTGTTGTTCATCTTATAGTGTCCTTGTGTACAACTTTTGGTTCCATAAACAAGTTATTCCTTCGATATCATAGGACATGTGGCAGGTTTATTTGTGACAGGGTGACAGCTGACAGAGTAAATTAGTGACAATATCCCGGTCATACAGGTCATCTTACACAGATACAGGTCATTTGACATTTAATCACAAAGCGTTGACCAAGACATGTTTTTACTGATTGGAAACATATGGAGCCGGCACCAGATAGCAAATATGGAGCCAGCTACATGGCCTTGGTAGAGAAAGTATAGTAGAGTTACAAAAAGCATGTTTAAAAGACTGAAGTACAGGCCCAAAAAGACATCACTATATTAATTTGACTGGTTAGATCGATATTTCTAGATCATATCAATCTGGTCCACAAAACATATAGTTTTAACTCCATCAAACACTAAGGATTGTACCATGTACCACTCTCTCTCACTTCATAACATCCTGTTTGCTTACCGCTTCACCTCTGTCCCAGTGACCTATTCTTATCATTTTCCTAAACCGTTCAAACCCTGTGTTTACCTGAGTCTGTATTTCCGCTCTGTAAAGCCATAGTGACCGTCTCTCTGGATCTCCTAATTTGCTCTGTAAGAGAACATGAAATGGAATAGCCTTAACCACGTAAACCCCAGCATCCATATTGTGGCAAAAGCTTTCGCAGAAAATAGCAGATCAACAAGCTCACACCGCGTTTGCAACGGTCAACCATATGGGGTTTAAGCGGTTAAGGTTCTGTATTTGTTTGTTTGTTTTGTGTGTTCTGTATCATGGGACACGGGACACAGGGTGGAAGGGGATTAATGATGTCACGCCACAAGCACAGAGGAAAAGTAGAATACAGGAATGCACACACACACGATTAAAATGTAAGCTTTACTTTTATTGTTTGATTGTGCATTGTGTTGCTTATATAATTTAGAAAACATCTAATCGATTTTCAAATATTAGATTTTACATTAAACTGGACTGTTAGTATGTGATTATTGTGTAATTATTAGCCTACTTACCAGGATGGGGGGAAAAAAGCCTGTTACGATTATAAGTAGAATTGTATATGGATGTCAATTCCTGTCACATCAGGCCCCTCTCACAGCACTGAATGACAGGGCTGTCATGTTACCATGGTAACATGGTATCATTATACCACAATAGTAAGACCTTTTTACATGGTTTTACATGGTTGATGAAAACTGTATTTTCACAGCATTCACCTGAGCACGTGAGAAAAAGATTTCCAACAGAAAAATATAGCTTTTAATCTGCTTATGTTTCAATCTTACACAGCACCATAATCACTAGGAATGTGCTTACCACGTCCTGCATTTTACTGTGTGTGTGTGTGTGTGTGTGTGTGTGTGTGTGTGTGTGTGTGTGTGTGTGTGTGTGTGTGTGTGTGTGTGTGTGTGTGTGTGTGTGTGTGTGTGTGTGTGTGTGTGTGTGTGTGTGTGTGTGTGTGTGTGTGTGTGCGTGTGTGTGTGTGTGCGTAGGGGGGCTGTTCACCTTTTTTGCTCTAATGTTGTGATATACAGTACAGTAACATAACTATAAAAGTACCTCTCTCTCTCTCTCTCTCTCTCTCTCCCTCTCTCTCTATCACTCACTCACTCACTCAGACTTGTCTCCCAGTCCAGAGCCAGTGAAACCAGTATTCACCAGTCAGAGAGACAGTCAAACAGACAGATCTCTCAGTCTCAAACAGAGACAAGTTACGGTCTGGCTCACCTTCTCCACACCACCTGGTAAGAATACACGTACAGACATACAGAACAAATGTGCAGTCTGTTAATCGCATGAACCAGGCATCCCAGGTCCTATGACATAATAGGTAATTAATAGGCGATTCATGTTATTCAGTGGTGGAAAAAGTTTTAAAAATGTTTTACTTAAGTAAAATTATCAATACTGCAATGTAGAAATATTATTTGTTTTACTCAAGTAAAAGTCCGGAATTAAAAATGTACTTGAGTAAAAGTACAAAAGTATTGGTATCAAAATGTACTTTTTTTTGTACAGTAGAAAATACTCATTATGCACAATGTCCCAATTCACAAGTTTTCAAATGTATAAAATGTATGAAAATCTTTTGAAAGTAGCAGATCTACAAGGTTACAATGCTTTGCGTCGGGACGTGTTGTGAGCTTGTAGATCATCTATATTCAAATGGCCAATGTATGTTTTGTAATAACAATCAAAATCTACAAAGTAACCAGTAACTAAAGTAGTGGAGTAAAAGTACAATATTTGCCTCTGAGATGTAATGGAGTGAAAGAAGTGAAAGTATTACAAATTTGAAATACTCCAGTAAAGTCAAAAATACCAAAAATGTGTACTTAAGTACAGTACTTGAGTAAATGTACTTAGTTACTTTACACCACTGTGTTTACTGTGTCACCATAGGCCAAGCCACCTATAACAGGATTTGTCTGCATGTACTGTATGAACAGATGGGTGACAAATTAAAAGAAAAAACAACATAAAGTGTGTTAGTAAGTTGTTGGGCCACCACGTGCTGCAAGAAGACCTTCAATGAGCTTTGGCGTGGATTATACTACAGGATAGATGGAACACCATAGACCATATTCACACGGCGGCCATATTGGAATTTAACATTGAAAGTGCCACCCCGTTGCCGTGGAAACGGGGTGGCACTTCATTGACTTAATAGCAACATGGCCGCCGTGTGAATATGGTCTATTGTAACAAGACATTCCCTCATTTGGTGTTTTGATGATGGTCGGTGGAGAGCACTCTCTAACACGTTGGGCCTAATTCTCCCGTAGTTGTTCAAGTGGGTTGAGCTCTGGTAACTGCGAAGGCCATAGCATTTGAGTCACATCATTTTCGTACTCAAATCATTCAGTGACCTCTCCTACCCTGTGGATGAGGGCATTGTCATCCTGGGAGTGGCCACGTACTCCATCAGGATAGAAATCTTTCATAATAGTCTAAAGGTCATCACATGAACTAGTATTGATTTGCAGTGACCCTACTCTCTAAGCAGATAAGTAGATTCAAAACATGCCTTGAAAATACCCCCGCCCCCCAGCATAACAGAGCCTCCAGACCTCCTCACCGTATAGGGTCAAGCATTCAGGTCTGTGCTGTTATTTTGGTGTATGCCACACAAAACACATGAACTCACCCACTTGTGAAGAATATGGTGATATCATATCACCTTTTCCCACATCTCTGTAGAGCAGCGGCTATGGTTTTTGCACCACTGAACTCTATATAGGGGTCAATGGACAGTATCATGGTCAGTATCATGGTCAGTATCATGGTCAGTATCATGGTCAGCATCATGGTCAGTATCATGGTCAGTATCATGGTCAGCATCATGGTCAGTATCATGGTCAGCATCATGGTCAGCATCATGGTCAGCATCATGGTCAGTATCATGGTCAGCATCATGGTCAGCATCATGGTCAGCATCATGGTCAGCATCATGGTCAGCATCATGGTCAGTATCATGGTCAGTATCATGGTCAGTATCATGGTCAGTATCATGGTCAGCATCATGGTCAGTATCATGGTCAGCATCATGGTCAGTATCATGTCAGCATCATGATCAGTATGTATCATGTCAGTATCATGGTCAGCATCATGGTCAGTATCATGGTCAGCATCATGGTCAGTATCATGGTCAGTATCATGTCAGCATCATGATCAGTATGTATCATGTCAGTATCATGGTCAGTATCATGGTCAGTATCATGGTCAGTATCATGATCAGTATGTATCATGTCAGTATCATGGTCAGCATCATGGTCAGTATCATGGTCAGCATCATGGTCAGTATCATGGTCAGTATCATGTCAGCATCATGGTCAGTATGTATCATGTCAGTATCATGGTCAGTATGTATCATGTCAGTATCATGGTCAGTATCATGTCAGTATCATGGTCAGTATCATGGTCAGTATCATGTCAGCATCATGGTCAGTATGTATCATGTCAGTATCATGGTCAGTATCATGTCAGTATCATGGTCAGTATCATGTCAGCATCATGGTCAGTATGTATCATGTCAGTATCATGGTCAGTATCATGTCAGCATCATGGTCAGTATGTATCATGTCAGTATCATGGTCAGTATCATGGTCAGTATCATGTCAGCATCATGGTCAGTATGTATCATGTCAGTATCATGTCAGTATCATGGTCAGTATGTATCATGTCAGTATCATGGTCAGTATCATGGTCAGTATCATGTCAGTATCATGTCAGCATCATGGTCAGTATGTATCATGTCAGAATCATGGTCAGTAAACACAACATTTCAACAATAAGCAAACAAAACAAAAAATAACCTTAAATGGATCTTCAACCTCTGTTCTTCTCTCTTCCCGCTTTTCTCTGTCTTCTGCCATGTCCTTTACCAGGGTTCCCAGGTGGAGTCGGAACCAAAGGATTATGGGTCAGTGTGTTCCTTGGGTCCACCTCCTCCTCTCGCTGCCCCTCCCACACCAAACCCCCCAGCCCCGGCAACCAAGGCGTCAAGTAGAAGAAATTAAAGCACTTCATTGTTTGCTTCACGGACAGATGGGAAGTTCATGATGTCATTATGAACTGTTAACTTCCTTTCATTTGGCGTTTTTGGTTGCTCAGGATTGGACACCTTGGGTTGTACTGTGTCGACTAAAGACAAACTGTCAGAAAAGACAGAGACTGACTGGTACTTTGTTTGGTACCATACTTATTTCACATTTCAAAATAATCTCTTGTGTTTAAGATTTTTGGGTTGTCAGACTTCTCATCATGGAGATCTTCTCAACTCATCAAAGATTCATCAGCGGGACCTTCTTGTTTTTACTTGTTTATGGCTATTTCAGTTATTACAATTTGTTGTAATCAGGTAAATAGCTGACTCCTAAAATGATGATGATGAAAAACAGAATTCTTGTTTGCCTACTCTTTTGTGCCATAGTTGGCAGGTATACGGTACGTGGACCAGACAGACCTGTTGAAACAGAGTGTTGAAACAGAGTCACTTGTTCTCGTGGGACCTGGATATTAGAATTTTAAGGGGTTGACATTGAGCATGTCTCAGAAATGTAGAATATCAATGGTGTTCAATGCAGTCTGCACAGCTGTCTGGAACTATTGGTTGCTCCATCACTTCCTAATGAGAGTGCTGTAACTCTCTCTCAATGGCTCTGACGGGGACTAGAGGAGCCTGCCACTTCCTGACAGCTTTACTCAAAGCCCTTGGGTGTGGCTTGTCCTCGCCTGACCTCTACAAGAGACGGCTTATCTGCAACACATAGACTCACACAAGCTAATTCTTTATTATGCTGTTGATGTTTAGTTTTTAGTTTTTTAATTGATGTGGCGAATTGTAATACATGGAGTCTAGATATACATAGATAATTTCATGGTATCTTTTCAGTGTTTATTTTTTTCTTTCTTGGTTTGTCAGAACTCTGCATTCCGCTATTCTTTCTTGAACTCGACGTTGTGAGCTTGTAGATCTGCTATTTTCACTCCTTCTTAAAGTTTTTTTTTTTCATGGAATTTATTGGATTTGTTTGGGAAAATCTATGAAATTCTCTTGAAAAATTAAATTTCTGAAAATGTTTTTTTTTTACTTTTTGAAAATCTTTTGAAATAATCCTTATTTACTCGTGACCCATAAAACCCCACAAACATGGGTCCCGAGTCCGACCCACTGTTTGGGAAACAGTGCCATAGATGACAGGGAGGTACCATAAATGACAGGGAAGCACCATAGGAAGTATGATATTACCATACTATAGTAACATCAAAGTACAGTATGATATTACTATAGTATAGTAACATCATACTATAGTAACATAGTATTATGCTATTAGTAACATCAAACTATAGTATGATGTTACAGTACTATTATAGTATAGTAACATCATACTATAGCATGATGTTACATTAGTATAGTAACATCATACTATGTTACTATAGTATGATGTTACTATTGTAACAGCATGTTCAGTTTATATGCAAAACATAGACACACACAAGCAAATGATGCTGCGGTTTGTTTTTTGTTGCTGTTTTTTACCATTATTGTACCATGAAGTTATGGACGTTATTGATGTGGCATATTGTAATATGTGGAGTCTGGATATAAATAGATTATTTCATGGGATATTTTCAGTGTGTTTATTCTTTCTTTCTTGGTTTGTCAGAACTTTTTTTACTTTTTTTTTCTTAACTGAAGATATGTCAAAGTGTTCCTTTGTCTTTCTCTCTCTCTGTTTGTCTCTGTTATGCATACATTTTCTCTCATGCTCGTGCACCTCCCTCTAACCTTAAGAGAGATCTTGAAAGAGAGCAATTTCTATTTGGCCATACCACGTCACAGTAGAGTGCCACGATGTCATCTCAAATCATAGTGAGAAGTTTTATACTGTGGTTTATAACTGGCTTGAGTGATGCAAGAGATGCAAGAGACCAAGCAAAAAGTACAACTCTGTAGATTGACAAGGATACTCATATAGCTGAACCTGTGGGCCACATTACCTAAATGTCAAGGGGCCAGGGGCCAGTTGATAAATGACAACATTAAAGGGACAGTTCATGCCTTTAATTCATTTGGGGGAATGACCCATCACCTTCATCCAATTTCATATACAAAGATTAGTGTGCTTGAATAGCTCAGTTGGAAGAGCTCTTGACTTCAGACCATAAGGTCATGGGATCGAATCCTAACAAAAGGTTCTCAGCATTAGAGCATTCTGGCTCCCATGGGTCTACTAACTTTTTTTCTCCTTTAAGTGGCCATTGCCATTGACAATGCATTGGGCGCTTAAAGTTAAATATTTCAAAAACTACAAGTTATTTCAAAGTAAAAATCTCAAGCATGCATGTCCACAGTAAGGTGGAATTTTTAAATTGTGAATCAAGTGTATAGGTTAAAGTATGAAGGAACTGCGAGGTGCCAAAGTTTTCAGATGTCATTTTTAAAAGTTAAATATCTCAAAAACTACAAAACATTTCAAAGTAAAAGGTTCAAGCATGTGTGTCCACAGTAAGCTGCATTATAAAAAAGTGTGAATGTAGTTTCTAGGTGAAAGTGTTTTTTGTGTTTTTTTAAGGTGCCAAAATCTTCCATTGACCTCCATTATAATTTTCTGAACTTTTAAAGGAGTATATTTCTAAAACTATGAAACATTTCAAAGATTCATTTTCAGGCAAACACGTCCACAGTAAGATGAACATTTTAAAGTTTATATGGGGTTTATAGGTGTAAGGGTACGGTCACAACGAAGTTTAATTCTACCTATATGGGCAGATTCTGCCAATGCTTTTCAATGGGAATGGTACATTCTCCGCTGCGTTGCACACAGTTTTGCCTTCCTGGATGATTATTCATGTAATAGTATGTAATTAAATATAAGATAACTTCATTCTGTCAAAAAAAAAAAAAAAAAAAAATATATATATATATATATATATATATATATATATATATATATATATATATATATATATATATATATATATATATATATATATATATATATATATATATATATTGTGGCATTTAATTTGATTTTGTTTTTTATTTTAGTTTGATTTGATGGCTGTATTAGTTTTGTGTTGAGGCATTTGTATTGGGGGCGGGGGGGTCTCATCCTATCCCAACCTATCCCATCCCATAATAAAGCATAAAACAAACTCCAATTCCACTTTTTAGAGTTGAACAATTTTAACAGCAAGCAGCTGATTCTGCAAACTCCCCTTTTTTCCTTTTCAGTATGAGTTCACTTCATGAAGCTGACTAACAGATCTATCACATATCCTGACACATGCATTTCCCTGTACTGTAGAATGGGCCTGTGTAAGCATGACTGTCCCCTGCCTGTTCACCTCCTTTCTCCCTCTCTCTCCCTCTGTCCATCTCTCTATCTGTCCCCATTGAATTGCAGCAAGTGAGAGGAAAAACAAACAATAGGTGTTCAAAATGGCTCCCATGCATGATGGAGCTGAAAGGTTGACAAGAGGATTTGTTCTGCGGCTCCCAGTCCCATTTGAAGGGACGCCTATTCACCTAGTGCAGCAGTTTTTCCAGCTCATTGGGTGTTCAGTCAGTGACGTACGTACATTAAACCAGGGATGGAAAGGATCTCTTCTCTATCTCTCTTATATTAGGCCATATCTGTCACTGTCTATCTTTCCAATATTTTCCATTGCACTCAGTTCATTGCTCCCTCTCTACCTCTTTCTTCTTTCCCCCCTTTTCTCTCACTCTCTCACTTTCCCTCTGTGCTTTTTTCAGGCTCTAGTCTAATGCAAGAAGAAAAAAGGTGTTATGACTGAATGTCAAAAACAATATTTCTACTTACATTTCCTATACAGGTTGAATAAAATATTGGAACTGAGGACCGTATAATGACATAGCCAGGGATGTGTAATGATAAGATTCAGGGTTAGCTTACTCATTTTAGGTACTCTCCCCCCGTCTTTTGAGCACTCTACCAACTGAGCTACCCGGGGACACATAATGCTACTTTAGTGTTCACTACATGGATTTAGTGAGAAGAAGGAATACAACCAAGCAAATGGAAGTGTATTGTTTATGAAACTTCTACGATACTCAAACTCAGGCGGACGCCTTTTTAGGAGACCGGAAGCAGGTTGGTGTCCGCCCACTTCACGCAGATATCTACGAGAGACGCGAGACTATGCAGATACGGGAAGTAAACCGGAGATGGTGTGTCTTGCCAAATTATGTTGCGCGAGTCTTGTTTTTTTTTGTCGATCTGCTGTTTTTGCTATTTTAGAATGTTTATGCTGAAAACAGTTTTGGCCATAATGAGGTTTCCGCCCGACATACAATATATTCATATTGATATACATTTGGCCGCGGACCCCCATCTGAAAATGTTTTGTGCCAGGGACCCCCAGAAGCAACGATTTGAGTTAAATGTTCGCTTTAAAAATGTATATATATTTCAAAGATATGCACACATTTTCAAGATTTTTCAAAAATAGCAGATCTACAAGCTCATAGTGCGGCACTCGGTGCCGCGCTATGAGCTTGTAGATCTGCTATTTTTGAATAGCCAAAGCTAAGTGGTTAAAAATGATTGTGACGCTATCAGTGGCGTACCCACCGTAGAGGCAGGAACTAAAATCTCGCCTCCCCTAGAAAATGAAGTAAAAGACTGACTGAAAAACAGGCAGTGAAAAAAATCCCAACAGAATAGTGGCCGTCGGACCATTAGCCCGCCTCCTCGTCCATTCACGCGGGCCGGGCAGGCAGCTAATCACCACCGTATCCATTCAGCAGAGCGACCCTCGCCTATATAGTGATGCAAATGTATGCCTTTGTCTTCATGGGGTACCAGGAGTGCCAGGGGTGGGGGTCTGGGCCATCACCTGTAGGCTACTCACCTGGCATAAAAGGGGCTCTGAGAGCAGCTTGAGCCATTCATTACTAAACTACAACATGAAGAGACCACAGCTGAAGAATTAATTGATTGATTATACTTGCATATTGTTTTTATTAAGTGTAGTGTTGTTGTTAACTTGTTTCCCCCTAGATTTTTCCCCGAGTGCCCCCCCCCCCCTTGGGGGGGGGCCACAGAGTTCAGCCACAGAGAAGAACGCCGCTCTGGTTTTGGCCTCCATGATTGGTCAAGTTCAAGGATTCTGCTATCGACTTTCATGGTCTTTTATAGGAATACGTGAAGCCTGGCTTTACCATCCTGGCTCGACACAGCCTGGCTTGACAAGGGGGCTAGCTCGACAAAGTCGCTCCTTTTCAGCCTGGCTTGGCGTTCATGGAACGGAATAAACCAGGCTGTACGGACTAGACTTTGTCAAACCTGGATTTGACTTATATCCAGGCTTCTTTAATTCTCCTTTCGTGTAATAGGCCCCTGTTATCCCAGTTCATCATTTTGTTTTACCTTTGCTAAACAAACAAAAAACACAAAAATGACACATTTTGACAAACTTAACATTATGTATACAAAAGTGATTCTAATATACTGTACTGCAATAAAAAAAATATATATATGAAACTATTGCAGTCAAATGTCAAAAATAAATACAAAGAAACAGATCTTAGGCTGCAAGTCTACTTTATTGTAACTGCAATCACAGGGTGACACCAGTGAAAAAACGTTCAACAAACAGGCATGTTTGTATGTATGCACCACAATGTATGTGCACCACAGTATTACAGAGACAAAGACAGTACAAATGTTTTAAAAAATGATCAACATGGCGCTCATCGTGTAGTCTTCTCTTTTTTTGTTCATTTTATTTTATCTTTTCTTTTTGGCGATAAAAAAACACAAGGTTACAAAAACAAAATAAACAACGTACAGCAGCCTGTACTACTAAAATAATAATAACTCTGAACGTAAAATGGTTGTAAACGGGACTTCATCCCGTCACCTAGCGTTGGTTGGTCGGTTTGTCTGTTCGATTCCCCCAAGGCGCGGAATGGAACGGAGCGTGGGGTCGGACATGGGGGGGTGGGACATGGGGGGGGGGGGGGGTTTGGGGCATAGCCTGATCAAGGAGAGGCGGGACCTCCCGACTCGCTCGTCTCGCTCTCCTGGCGACGTATCACCATCTCCCTGGCAACACAGGAGATCTGGCCATTTGTCACCGTACCAGGAACCCCTGCCCTGAGAGAGTGAAAGAGAGACGGTCAGATAGGGGTCAACTGAAAGAGTGCGTGTTTTCTTATGTTGCGCACAATGGAGGGCTGACCGGCTTTCCCTGCCATTAACAGCCGTACCTGTTGTGTCAATGTAGAACAATCAACAGCGTCGGAGCAAGAATGAACACAGAAATAAAGAAAGTGATAACAGATCACAAGGACGCAAAGTTAAAATAAAATAAAATAAAAAGTTGCAAGATGAATCAAAGTGTAAATCAAGGCAGATGTAGTTTCTTTAAAGTGGACAGAGGACAGGTTAATACAATATGCTGCTGTGTCAGCTGGTTCTAATAGCTGGTCGTGTAGTGCATATGAGAACATTTCACCACAGTGCGATGTCTTGGTGGAGGGCCAACACACAGCATAGTTAGCCCACTACTTTCCAGCCAGCTCTATTCAATTGGATAGAGTACAGATCTAGTTTGGTTCTTGGGCAATCTATCATCAGTAGTATTATGCAATCGCACATCCTGTTTGACAGGGTGTGAGCTAGCAGAACAAACTGGCTTGTTATTACTATATTAGGACGTTTGCTTGTAGGGACATTGACATGCAGGTTAAGATTAACACAACACAGAATCATGACTTGTAATTCGAATATGTGGTTGTTATTGACAGTATGGTGCAATACTGCACTATACCAGGACTTCTGTGAACTTACTTCTGCAGTGCTTCTTCGGTTAGGGGGGTCATCCCAGGTGTGTTCTGCTTCCCAAAGAAGAAACTGGACCACCAATGTCCAGAGTCTTGCTTGGGGAGACCTGAAGGCCAGACAGAACAGTCAGTAACATTAAACAGGACCGTACGCAGCTGATAACAGACTAAAAGCTAGAACTGCTGGTCAGAGAAGGGTTTATTGACAGTATATGGCAACTGTATATGCAAGGACTACTGTACGGCTGACATGAAAAATGCAAAAATGCCACAGCTGCTGTGTGTGTGTGTGTGTGTGTGTGTGTGTGTGTGTGTGTGTGTGTGTGTGTGTGTGTGTGTGTGTGTGTGTGTGTGTAAAGTAATTTACTGTTTTTTACAGCCTAGATATAAAAGCTAAGTACAGTAGCATATATTATGTCCTAGAACTAAAGAAGCTGTGTGTGCGTTAAGGCCAATCCTATGTGCTCTACTGTGTGTGCATACATGTTCAAGCTAAGCCCTGTGTGTTTGCTTGAGCCCGTTTCATTAGCCATGTTCAGTCAGTAAGAATGATAACTCAGCTTTCTGTCCTCGACCTGATTTGTCCGTAAGCCTAGCTCCGTGCCAGACTAGACACTCTTGAGGCGTCATTCAAGTCCAGAAAGCTGTACTTAGAAGTTTCATTCCTCCCTGCCTCCAGCTCATTTTATTTACAGTATCATGGTTGCCAAAAATAGTTAGTGGGTCAGGTTCTTGAAACTGTGTCAAACTGAGCCGTAGGTCTTTCATTTTCCCACTCAAATAACCAGAGCGTCCCAATAGCTTCCAATGCTTCTTGATATAATGTTACATTAAATCTGGAGGGACTTAATTGGGGAGGGGGTGTCAGTGACTTGCTCAAAGACACTACAAACACTACAGCAGGGGCTGAACGTGGGAACTGGATGATCATTCCAACCAGCAGGTGACGAATGATGCCTTCCATGTTGAAATCAGGATGTGTCTTTCAGATTTCAAGATTATACTTTCAAGTCTTACTATTTGACCACATATTCAAATTCCAGGAATGTGAAATTAGTTTGAGAGTTGAGACTAGCTCAAAACTAAGTGTTGTCCTCCTTCTTTATAGACAAACTACAGTCCAGGTTTTAAGTAATTTTATCACCATAAAACAAACATTGCGATCAGCTGTATTTAAGCCCTATTGCATATGACGTATGATGGTGTCGTGTGGTGAAAATAGCCGATCTACAAGCTCACAACGCATCCAAAAATAGAGATGCCAATAAGCAGGGCAAGATAGCGTCATGCAGTCAAATTATCTTACAGTATCTTCATCACAGTGCCATTTTTAGAACCATTCAAACACTGACCCAGCAGTTAAAAAGGCCTGACAAACACTCCTGACCCAGTATTTGTCTCTAGTCCAGCTGGTCCTCCTTTAAAGCTATCCAGCATTACTGGTCAACTCACTATACCTAGACTGGCATGGTGGGAGAAAGTGGTCAACTCCCAGTAATTACAATTCCATTATTGCACAAAGCAGCACAAGCATGACTCACAGTGCCAATGTCTGACTCACCCCAGGCAATCATATAAAGTTCTGAGACATCATGTCTGTGTGAGATATGAGTGAGATATGAGACATCAGACTGATGAGGAATGGTATTGCATGTCAGGATATTATGTGAGGATATTACAGTACTGTAATATGTACCGTATATTACACAATAACATAGTAGTAGTTCTCTCTCTCTAGCCTTTCATTTTAAAAAGCATAAACTCACCACATCAATGTAACCTATGCACCTTTGATTTTCTTTAATAATTCTGTAATCCTTAACACTAAAAAGGTCCCCTTTCTCAAAGTGAGGAAGGAGAAACAACTGGTCCAGAGAACATCTAAAGTTTCAGTGTACAATACAGACATTGTACATTGTATTCTGTCAATGTCGAGAGCAAAGATAATCTGTTATTTTTGGTTTGCGATGCGGTTGTATGACAAAGTATTATTGGGCTCAAGGGGGAGGGAACTTTGACATCTGAACCCCTCTGTTTGTGGTATAAAACACAAACATACAAAGTGGCCTCTTTTGGGGATTTTACTCAACTGTCCATATACGCATGTTCCTAACGCCACTTGGTTGTGTGCTGGTTTCGCACACCAAAAATAGCATGTCTACATACAAGCTCTGAGCTTGTAGATATGCTAAATTCAGTGCGTGACCTTATACACAACCATAACTCAGGCTTAACAAGAATACAAGTGAAACCCCATCACCACTGAACAAACACACACCTGGATGATGAGGGATGACCTCTCCGGTGTACTCCGAACTGCCACAAGAGCTGCTGCTGGAGGTAGAGCCGATGCGCCCTGCAGAGCAAAGATGAGAGGGAGAAGGGGAGGAAGGTGACAATGTGAGGCTTGAATCATTCATCAAAACCAGCAGCTGTTTGTAAAATACAAACGCATGTAGCAGGGAAATGGGCATGTGCTGACATGTGCTAACAAAGTAGAAATGTCTCTTGCTTGGATCAACAAAATCACAGTGGAAGCCCATCACTTTCACATAATTCAAGCATTGTGGGTTTTGCTATAAAAAAGCCATTAGAGCTTTACGCAACATAAGAGCTTTAGAGGCAACGTAGCCCCCTGTAGGAAACTTGGATCTGATTCACTCAGGTGGGTTACTACTCTATTTTAGGACACTGATGAGAACCCAGACACACCCAGATGTTCTCAAAAATGTATACAGGCACAGGCATCAAATCTTTTCATGAAGCCAGTAACAGTCTTCACAATTGAGTTCCTATAAGAATTGCTTGAATTTACCTCAGATAAGAATGCAAGGAAAAGGGGAAGGATTCGTTTTATGAAGAGATGATGTCCTCCTCTGGGATCTGCTTAATTTCCAGTGGGATTACTTTACCTCTCTGACATGCCTTCAGGTGATGGAACATTTTTCAAACATAATTCCCACCCGAAGATAATGATACCGTTTAGGCTAACTGTCAGACCACGCACTCGTATTGTGTGGGGTTCAAACTTCTAACATTCTGGTCATGGGACAATTTCTCTCAATAGGCAGACCAGAGACAAAACTGGATTTAGTCTCTCTATGTGAACCAGGTATGCAGGTGAGGACTTGGGTACCCCCCACCACCACATTTATTCAGAAAATGCACCTCTCTACTTGTGAATATGATTCATTTTGTCACCTTCTGTTTAGGAAATGCATTTGGAAATGGAAACATTGGTCTGCCTTGCCATTACAACACCACTGTGGCTAAAGTGAAGAAAGATACCCACTTCGGTAGTAGTCGTTGGTCGCCATGAGAGAACCGCCTGCTGGAATGGCTGCCATTCTAACTCCGTTGGTCGCTGTATGCTGTGCTTGATGGAAACTAGAGGAAGGAATAGGAATAGTTAAAACAATGAAATACTTAAGTAAAATAAATATATTAATTGACTTGAGATGTCTTATGTTCCATTAAAATAAAAAAAATAATTGAGGGGACTTATGTTCCATAAAACAGAACACACACTATATTACTTGAATGAATCGAAATTGACGTTCGATACAGTGTACCGAAATTACAAGCCGTATTCAGATTCTTGCACTATTTAAGAATGTTACTCCCGCACATGCGGACGTCCAAGGGAAGCCCGAGGCGCTGTCAATGCCTGGGTCAGGGTGTGACATTCAAAACAAAGACATAGCCGAAATATATGACAGCGTCAACAATTTCATGTTCACCCACCAGTTTGACCATTCATGTTGTGGAATGTCATTTATTGTAAATAATCAAAAAATAACATTTTAAAATACGGTTAAGATTTAGTTGCTGACATTACAGTAAGAGTAAAGTCCAGTAAATTATTGTATCAAAACAAAGCACCCCGTAGAGGACAAGACAAAACAATAACTCGACCTCGACCTCAGCTCTGAGATCAAGCTATTATAATAGATAGCTGGATAGAACGCTGGATTTAAACATTTAATCAGCGTTGTAGAACCACGTTACAAAGTGCCAAGCTGGTCGCTTTTGAGCACAAGTGTGTTGCCTGCGATGAATGAGAAATTAAGGCTATAGTTATTAAAGGGCTGAGCCTTGTAGATAGGGCTGTCACGATTATGAAATTTGTCGTTGAACACCGGAACATGTGAATTAAAATTCCATTTCTGTTTGGCTTTTAGGCTTTGAAGTTGCACAGGGCAGATATGACAACCAAACTAAATGACAGACATCTTTAATAACTTTATACTTTTAAGAAAACATTAATAGTAGTGGAACAAGACCAGGAGACCTGGTTCTGCCAGACCCAGACTTCACATGACGTGTCAGCCTGTGTCTATGCCCATGTATGGACGAAAGGGGGACAGACTTTTATGGCTGGGGCCTAAGGACAAAGTGACCATGCCCATGTATGGAGAAAACAGGTACAAAGCCTCATGTAAGCCAGACCCCCTGGGTCCGGCAAAAAGTTGATCTACTTGTAGATCTGCTATTTCCACTATTTTTGAAAATGTTTGAAAATATCTGAACATTTTTCAACATGGAAACGATTATGCAAAAATAATTGTGATTATCTCAAATAATTGCGATTAGGCGATTATGTAATAATTGTGACATGCCTACATGTAGAATTGATTGCCTTAATTAGAACTGTGTGCTGTGCTCCTCCTAGTGCAGGTCTTGTCATACCAAAAAATCTTAACTTTTCAAAGAATGTTGTTAACTCAACATCTTAAAGAAGAATCTGAAAATTGGCAATTACAAATGTTAGGGCATAAAACCCAAATTTTATATTAATAATATGTTAGACATTTTATTATTCTAGATTCTCATTTGTCATTTATAATTGTTAATATAATAAGTTATTTATTGAGAAAGAAGTGTTTTTCTTTACAAACGAGTCAATAATAATAATTAAAAGAAATCGAATCGTGAGCTTAAAATTGAAAGTCTAATCGAAGATTAGGCATATAGTGACACCCCACATACAGACAGACAGACATAGGCCTACATGTGTCACACACACACACACACATACACGTGTCACACACAATAGTACTAAACCAGGGGGTTTCAACTGATTTTGACCCAGGGACCACCATCCTGACTAAGAGCAACCTGGGGACCACCACTATTGTGCGTGGTGGGTCCATCATAGACCCACCCCACACAATAGTGGTGGGGGGTTCATGCACCGCAGGGAGCTGGAGAAAATAGCTATAATATCAATATCTAATAAAATACAGTGATTTTGTTTGAATATGATTAAGGATTACTGTGATTATGGTAAGCTCACATGTCATATCACACACACATACAGTAAGAACTCCTGTAAGTTATTAAAAGTACAAAATAAAAATAAGTTTAAAAAAGGTTTATTTATTTATATTTTTTTATGCATGGCCAGGGAGGGACCACCTGCACTGCAATGGTGGTCCGCGGACCACCGGTTGAAAACCCCTTCAAATGACGTCACGGGTTTACATGACAGAAGAGACTGCGAGTGCGACAGTTATATATGGCCTGATGTCATCATGGGTGGGGGGAAGCACTTGAAGTCTTTAACAACAACAACTCCCATGTCCACAACCAAAATACACGAAAAACTGATTATATTTGAGGGAACACTTTTTAAAACAAAAGGAGCAGGGTGGAACACGATGTAAAGGTCCTTGCACACTGGTGCGTCTTTTCGTTGCGTTTTTTTTACAACAATGAAAAAAATTGAAAAAACAATGAAAAAAAAAAAACGCAACGAAAAGACGCACCAGTGTGCAAGGACCTTTAATGTCTGGGTCAGGGCGTGACGTTCAAAACAAAGACATAGCCCAAATATATGACATTGTCAACGAATTCATGTTCACCCACCAGTTTGCCCAGTATTCATGTTGTGGAATGTCATTTAATGTAAACAATCAAAAATAAAATTTTAAAATACGGTTAAGATTTAGTTTCTTTACATCTTTTCTTTACAGTAAAGTCCAGTAAATTACTGGATCAAAACAAAGCACCCCCCGGAAAGCACAAAACAAAACAATAATCTCCTCGACCTCAGCCCAAGCTATTATAATAGATAGCATCCAAAATAAAGGGCCAAGCACTGGAACTATACCTGGAACTTGAGTTAGAATGCCTAAAAATAATAATAAATAATAGATTCATAATTAGTGCTTGGTGTGGACGGCTAAGAAGCCTCGTTTATACTTCGTCCGTGCGACGGCGTCGATCACGGAAAATAGCCAATCTACTAGCCCCTACGGAACCTCTCCCTCCGCTATGTAGCTCCGAGATGAGGTCCCTCGTTAGTTTCTGCCGTCTGCGGTCGACATTGTCGCACATTTTCCACTTCACATGTTTCTTACCCCTTTCTGCACATCGTATCCAAAAAGTAAAGCATTTCCGCCACTCTCTCAGATGTTTTAACGGACCATAAAAGCTATCCAACGAGTTGAAGAAAGTATTTAATTTGCCTCCCGTTCCATAATATTTTGCATTAGAAGATGCAATTCATCATTTGACCAGTAGGCGAATCAGTAATGTTATCTCTACGGGCGCAACTCTTGCGCAATGTCTTAAAAACATGTAACCGGATGAAAACCGAGGCAAATTAAATACTTTCTTCAACTCGTTGGATAGCTTTTATGGTCCGCTAGAACTTAAAACATCTGAGAGAGTGGCGGAAATGCTTTACTTTTTGGATACGATGTGCAGAAAGGGGTAAGAAACATGTAAAGTGGAAAATGTGCGACAATGTCGACCGCAAACGGCAGGAAATAACGAGGAACCTCATCTCGGAGCTACATAGCGGAGGGAGAGGTTCCGTCGGAGGCTCGGAGCTACCAATCTACAAGCTCCCAGTGCGTCCCTGAGCTTGTAGATCGGCTATTTTCTGTTTTTTCCAGCTTTGCCTTGCATTTCCCCAACGGCGATCAGAAACAATCCACCATCTTCTCCTCTGAACAAAGCTCACCTTGTGGTGACCCAGATGTGCTTCGGTCCTCAGCAGTAGCACCCACCCAGTGTACAGCAAGTACAACTCTGTCAGCGAGGCTGGGAAGGGGGAGGGAACGCTAGGCGACGGGGCCCATTTGAAAAGAAGTTTTGGGTAAATGTAACCCTCCAAGGTACACGCTAGGATTTCCGTCCGATGTTTGCTCTATAATGTCCAGCGGGGTTCCGCTGGTGCCTTTATAAGAGAACGGGGAGGTGACGTCAACATCTCTTCGGGGCGGAGCCAACAGAAGGGATGATGCGCGGAGCCAACAGAAGTAAAGGGACGATGCTGCTCACTCAGCGCACGCGCTGAGCTGGCGAGAAAACTAAACAAAATGCAAATTGTAACATTTCTCCCATTTATATTCTGTAGGCCTGTTCTGTATATTTTGTTTTGGCTGCAAAGTTTTTAGTTTAAAATTCTCAACACTTAACGCACTTTACTACTTATTACACTTGTATTTAAACAATTATTACATATATGTAGGCCTACAACATTTGTCTGTTTTTATTTATTTATTGTCTGATCGTTGATTCTGTCACACCAACATCTAATGGCCAGTTCACACCAATGCAACAGGCAACCATTATCCCCAATGGCAGTTGCAAGGAGTTGTATTGGTGTGGACTGTCTGTGGACTGGCCTTAAAACTGTTTTGTTGCAAGGAGTTGCGACTAGTTGCATTGGTGCGGCGGTCTGGCCTTTAGTCCACTCAGGGCTGCCAACATTGGACTGTCAGAATCCTGGAGATTTGATGGTGGGGGGTGGTGGGGGCCGTGGGGGGGCGGGGGGGGGGGTTGGGGTAACTAGTCAAGTAATTAGTCAACATTTCGCACAGTTCAACGCTTTTTAGAGGATAATATTAAAAGTTTGAATTGAAGTTCAAACCCCCTAGAGTTTCTCTTAGAGGTACAATTTTACCATCATTTGATAGTCAATGAACTGTAGCCTCATCTCATTACTTAAAAGTGAATATCTCTGTATGATTGCATACACTGACCACCCTCCCCCTGATTTTTTTAAAAACATAGTAGATGTAATTTCCTGTGTTCTGGTGAATTTTGGGAGTTTGATACCAGAGGGAGATGTGGTCGAAATCCAGGAGACTCCTGCAGGATCCAGGAGGGTTGGCAGCCCCGAGTCCACTCCAGTGACTCCACATACTTTTATGAGAATGTGACAAATAGGCTACAGTACAACTCCTTGAATCTGGTTGTGGAAGATAATATAGAACAAGAAATGAGTCGGACTCACCATGACATAAGTGAGGACTATGACAGGATGTACAAATAAAGTAAAAAGAGAAAAGACACAACTATAGGCCAGCAAGTGATTATAGTCAAGAATAAGAGAAGTGAATCAGAAGTATTGTCGTCACATCACAGGTTTACAGAAGTGAAAAAGTGGGTGAAATATTCGTTTTTGTGCAATGTACTATTGTTTTTGTCATTTCCATAGAAATATAAAGGAAGAATGGGGGGGGGGGGGGGGGCAAGGGGGAAGAGAGATCAATCAAATAAAACAAACAAATGATCCACAGTACCTATAAAGGTGCGAGAACATAGCAGCAGATGTATACTGTAAGTGATACTATGGACGTTAGTTAAGGTGCAAGAAAAACTCAAAAAACTAAAGTTAACGGAAAAAAAGTCTGTGCAAAATGTCAGCGCGAGTCAACCGCATAATCCACATAAAGTAAACTGACACTGGTATAATCCACAAGTGGGTCCATTGGGAAGAGCAAAAAAAAGTCTGAGTCCTTGATATAATCCACAGGTAGGTCCAAGGAAGGGCAAAAGTCTAAGACGAGCCTGACGACAGGCTGCAGTCTGGCGGTAGCCGGGTGGAAGCTGTTGCTCTTGATACTGCGGTAGGCCTCCTTGCCCGGCCGCGGTCGTTGTAGGGGTTTGAACAGTTTGTGGCTGAGGTGGTGCTTGTCCTTGATGTGTGTGGGGTGTGTCTCCCATTTGAGCTTCTCCTCGATGTGTACTCTGAGGAACTTGAACTCGCTGACCCTTTCCACTGCAGCTCCATCGATGAGGATGGGCGCATGATCTCTCCGCGGCCTCCTGAAGTCCACTATCAGCTCCTTGGTCTTGTCGACGTTAATGGCGAGGTTGTTCTCCCGGCACCAGTGCCAGCGAGTTGATCTCATCTCTATTGGCCGACTCGTCATTGTTGACAATCCGACCTAAGCATATCTGTATATGGTTGGGATGAAAGCAGTGACAAAAACAGAGGAGAATGTATTTGGAAAGTGTCTAGTAGGCCTACTAGAAAGTTGGAACAAGACAAAGCAACAGATGAAAGAACCCTGAGCATTAGGGTGTTTGAGGCTGCCTGACTTGCTTGCTTGCCACAAGGAGCAAAGGCAATTCGAAAGGACCACAATTAGTCCCAAATAAGCTGTGAAACAAATGTGTGACGCAAGCTTCTTGGATCTGGAAGCGTCAGGTTACAATTAGTCAGGGGATATTAAAAACATCTTGGAATAAATTCTTTACCAAAAAAAATCTTCACCAATGTGTTTGTAAAGGTGTCTAGTAACACGTCTCACAAAGACTGAAATGCAGTTTCCCTAGGAGAATTTGTGACAGCTCCTGAAACTTGGGGTACCCACCATAACGGGGAAAAAACTAATTTTAATTCTGTTTTAAGTAGCATGTGAGGGGTCAAACTAGGGTGTTTTTATGATTCTGAATACATTGCAAGCATTTGTTTTGCACCAAAACCACTCCTTGGGCTAAAAACGGCCACAGCCATCCTTTTCCAGGTATACTTTTTGTGTAAGAAGCCCATTGACATTGGGCCGTTTTTAGCCCAAGGAGTGGTTTTGGTGCAAAACAAATGCTTGCAATGGATTCAGAATCATAAAAACACCCTAGTTTGACCCCTCACATGCTACTTAAAACAGAATTAAATTTTGATTTGTTTCCCCGCATAAAGGTTATGGTGGGTACCCCAACTTTCAGCAGCTGTCAAAAATTCCCCTAGGGAAACTGCATTTCAGTCTTTGTGAGATGTGTTACTAGACACTTTTACAAACACATTGGTGAAGATTTTTTTTGGTAAGGAATTTATTCTGCAAATATCCCCTGACTAAATGGAAATAAGCCTTCAAGATTTGTGTGTTGAATCCTTTTGACTATTGTATGCACATGGTTTTACTTGTACGTGCAAATATGTCAATAAAGTTTTCAAATTAAAAAAAAAGGGAAAAAAAAGAGCATTGTTTAATTTTGTTATCATTTAATTTTGTTATTATTAACTTGTGTTAATACAAAAAGACCTACGTTCAGAGTAATTCAGGAAACAGACGAGGAAAGCTAGTTTTGAGTTTTGACACACCATAGGCTACCAAAGGCATAATGTTGATTACAAAGATAAAGGGACTCAATTCGTGAAATAAAAACAGTGTAGGTACTAGTAGGTAGGTATCATTGCAGCAGAGAGTATGTCTGGATAGTGCAGGTACCTTGGACTAGACATCTAGTGGTTCTCTCAAAGACTGCGTACGTGGTGTCATGTATTGTGCCATACTGCCACCAAGTGTTAATATAATATTTTGTGTCCAACATAGTCTTCAAAAATAGCCACATAACATGTTGACTCATTTTTTTGAGAAGTGGTTGGATTGAAATGCTCTCAAAACACTGCGACCATTGCATGAAGTTGCTAACTGGCACTTTGAGCATTTGGAAACAAAACTAAACAACATTTCACCAAACTATTGGTGAAATATATATATATTTCAGAAATTGGCAGAAATTTCCAACTGAAAACACGGTCATCTTACTTAAAGCTTTTTTACTGGCTCGTATGCCTATCCGCTAAATCTACTGTTTGCACACCTTCGAGAAACTGGACCACATGCTGGTGGCTACTCACACACCTGGATCCACAGAGGCAGGGATGAAGTTTCTGGATGTTTATTGACGATTCCAGTTCCCAAACATAGAAAACAATACAAATATAAAAGTACAATGTTGAAATACAGTAGTTACTTATCTTGTGTTGTGAATACTATTCTCGCTGTTCCAAACTGTTCTGCCCCAGAGCACAAAAATAGCAACCTCCAATTCCCTCCTGTTCAATCAGCCAAGTATTGATTCCACCTGTGATTGCTGCAGAGCACTAGGCTACTCATCAACTGAGGCACAGTGGTGCACTCTGGCACTTGACCACATCCCTAAAACACTAATAATACACAATCAGAAATAGACAACTACATGTAGCCTACTTCACTGTGAAATGTTGTTTTCTCAAATGTGTTTTATGAAAGGTAATTTTTTATTTCACATTTGTTATTATAGGCTAATATTGACTTGTGTTTTGAGTTCACATTTCAGATTATGTTGCCACCAAGCTCTCATTTATCCACATTCTTCACTTTCTCATCCACAAGAATTCTTCTTCTTCTACACTCTAGCCTCCTCTCCCACTCTGTCATTGTCACCCTCATTATCGTCAGCCGCTCCACTTTCATCTAACACTTTTCCACCTTCTCAAAAAGTCTTCATTCCACTCTACCACTACACTCGCTCCCACCACCCCATGTTCTCTCATCTCCTCCTCACTCTCCACAAGGTCTGACCGTCTGACCACAGCAGAACAACATCATCCCTATTATTGCTGTAATGTGTTCAGGACTTCTGTAAAAGTGTCATTTATTATTCCTAGTTTGGCTACCTAGTTTTTCCCGGGTTACTGTGCGGGGGAAATTAATTGGCACAAAGTACTTGGGAGTTCATAGACTGGCTGGCCTCTGCCAGGCCAAAGACAAAGGGAGATAAGTTTATGATGGAAGTGAATGGAGGTCCAATTGGGCTAAACTTGTGATGTCACAATAAAGTTTAAGCTGAAGTTAAAGGTGTGTGTTGAATGACCGACATTTTTTAAATATATATTTAACAAATTTATTCTGGAAGTCAATGGCGGTCAGCTACTTCTCCATAGTAGGGGATGCTCATAAAGTAGGTCCTCCACCAGAGGGGAGTAAAAATGCCTTCTACTACGCAGCCACAACACAGTGGAATGCTCTACCAATAGCCCTGAAAGTTCTTACTTCCACATTAAGGTTTAAGGGTGACCTAAATGAATGGCTCCATGAACATTCAAATTGGATATAGCCTAATTAGTCCCCAGCTGACCTCCCCCCCATACTGTAGTACTGTAGATAGCAGTTACATTTTAATAGGACCATCACGGTAGGAAAAAGTCCAAATGTGCATCTCATACATCAAATATATTGCCTCAGGCTCAGGGTCAAACTTTAATCCTAGATAATAATAATAAAAAAGACAATTGTATTTGACATAGGTTGACAATGGCTGCATTATTGAGCTAAAAGGGGGGGGGGGACCTGAAAGAGCTAAATGTCTATAAGGGAATAGTATCAAGATGATTAAGCTTAATGTCAGAACAAGGCTATACTGTTTGGGGGGGGGAAACAGAAAGGATCGAAGCCACAGACCATTTAGTCATTTAAAGGAATGCTTTATTGATATCCAAACTTATGACAAAACAAAAACAAACGTTTTTTATTCATCGTTCTTCCAAATCCGATCCCTTTTCATATTCTATCATTCTACCAGCGATGCTCGGGAACCTTAGGTAAAGCTAATATGGACTCTAGTAGTCTCCTGTCTTCCTCTGCATTGGCTACCATTCAGGCCATTTCACTTCTCATTGGCACCCGAAGAAAATAAAGAAAAGCACAATTATCCTTTTTAATAGTTAAATCCCAGCACCCTAATTCAATCTGTAGTTTTTAACTAGTAGGAAAAAGGGCCAATTTTAACAAGGTATTAAGTATACAGTCGTAATGAGTCTTAAAGTTTAATTTGATTTAAAAATATGTTAATTGGTTGTGATCATTGGACTTGTCTCTCAAGCAAATTATCTTATTCGAGAGACAAGTTTGCTTAAAGTAAGACAAACCAAGGAGAGTGATCTGACACTGTTTGCAACTGGAGCTGTTGCACAGAACAAATTTCCTTCAGGATTAATAAAGTATATATCTATCTATCATGTTCTGATACCCTTTGACAGACTTTCTCCCACCTTATTTGTATCAAGTTAGATTTCAAGACTCACACCAGATTAAATTGAGTGTTAAAAATGAGTGTGTGTGTTGTGTACGAGCATGTATGTGTTTTGTTGTCGTTTCTTTCTCCATCCTGCTATGGCAAAAAGTGAAAGGAGGAACAGAATCAGAGAGAGGGATAGTGTTGTAACAGGTACTTAAATATTGGCAACATTTTACAAATGGCAAATTAAATATATAAATGATAAACCAACTACTCTTCACACAGAAGAGGCCAAAGAAAACAAAATCAGAATATCACCTAATAGTAATAATTCACTAGCAACAAATACACAGACACAAAAGAGGACATAAGAAAGCGATGATACATGGGCAATATTCTGAAGTATATTTTGATGGGGACAGTTGGATATAGTTTTCATAATAACTATATGCAATATATAGTTATATGCAATATATATATATATATATATATATATATATATATATATATATATATATATATATATATATATATATATATATATATATATATATATATATATCGTTATAATATATATATATAATATATATATATACACACATACATACATACACACACACACACAATATATATAGTGCACATTTGGCACATTTTTACTTCATCAAATTACAATTTGATTACAAATCAAGTGTTGCTTGACACACATGTGGTGTGCATGAAGCGCACTTTTGAGGTCCACTACTGGACCTCAAAATGTTTCATACGACCTACGACAACTTCAGAGCCATTACAATTATGACCACTAGTATTTCCAGTCCACACCAGGCTATTCAGCGACACTCATATATGTTGGCGATGATATATGCAAAAAGGTGCCCATGTATCATCAACTTTGGACAGATAGAAGGCAGAGATAGCTCCGTCCCTGGACAACACACTGAGCAGAGGATCAGGGGGAGAATAAAACAATTATTATACAATCTTCTACTTCATGTTGAGAACAATAAAAAAGTGACAGTGCTACCCAACTATTTGCAGCGGTTTTAGTTTCAACTTCAGTTTCTTTGTTACAACTGTCAGATCAGTGTGTGTGTGTGTGTGTGTTGCTCAGATACAGGATAAGTGTACACAAAGAGTAAAATATAGTTGGCATATGGTGAGTTTGTTTGGCCTTGCACAAGGTTTATGTGTGATTAGGAGTGTATTTGTGTTTTTTAGGGGTTGTGGCTCTTCATTTTTCAAAATGGCATTTTCTCAGTTTCAGCTGTGTGGCACAAGTAGCAAGCATCGGACCCTACACAGTGAAATCCTTAGAGTTAATTTAATTCTTAGAGTGTACAAATGTAACCACTTAGTTCGATTTGTACACTCTCAGAGTTAAAAATGGATTCATTAACACTGTGGTGTGTATACATCAAAACTCAGCCAGCCACCCAACCAACCCATCCATCCATCCATCCATCCCTCCCTCCCCCCTCCTCCAATCCTGTCTGTACAACTTTAAAGAGGAACAGAACAAAAAAAAGAAACAAAAAGAGAGATGACAAGGAAGCAAACAAAATAAACCAATAGGAACATTGTGTTTCTGTGTATGCCAGCAGAAGCATCAACTCGCATCGTGTTCTGTATATACACAGCAGAAGCATCATCTCACATCGTGTTCTGTGTATACAAAGCAGAAGCATCATCTCACATTCTGTGCATCAACAAAAAGGTAAAGGTATGTGGCGTCGGACCAGACCAGGGCAAAAAGAACCTACTGTACACATTCAAATTGGCCTTTTTGAACTGTAGAGGTGTACTCTTGGCCGTAGTCACGACATGCAAATGGTGACGTTCTTGCATACTTCATAATGCCTCTCAGATCGATCACAACCCATCTTTCAGTGGAAACCAGTTGAACCAATAAAGCCCAATATACTTTGTTGTAGGAAGAAAAGTTTGAACATTTTCACCTACAATGCCCAAAATAGGGGCGGGCAGGTTGAAAGTGGTTAAACAGAACTTCACTTTGCCTTGGATTGACTATCACTAGTGTTAATCAGTTCAGTTTCACAAACAAAACCTAAAAAAGGTGCCCTCGGAAAATGAACAGGACAGGAAACTGAGTACCCTGCCTGGCCATAATGTTGGTACATTGAAAATCCACGGCCTCTCTAGAACAGGACCTCCAATACAGGGGTTCGTCACTAGGTAAACTGGCCAGTAAAGCAGACAAACCTACAAGTCAAAATCAATATTTTTTTTGTGTGAAGCTTACATTATACTCCATCGCACAAGGGTGATGCGCCAGTATGTTCCCAACCATATATTTTTCATCTAAATGATCATCTCCAGAGTTGCAAAACCTTAATCCATGTCTGTGATACTGATCCCATAGTGACTCTTTTCGTGTGTTCTCCATCTGTAGAGTTTACTTCATCTCCCCTTGTTAAACCTACCGGCTCGACTGCTACTCTACCAGTCAGCGGCCTCAGTTACAATATAGTTTCTTATATAATTTGTACATAATAGATAAAAGTTATGTAAAAACATTATGCAAAGCAGTGTAAAATAGTTTATAATACAAAATGGTTTAAGTTTTTTTCTTATTTTGTTTTTTGTCCTCTTTACATCCTGTGGTGTTTTTTTGAGGGTGTTACACAAGACTTCGGTCGTATTTGCATGACTGGTATTTTGTACAGTTGAGATGAGATATGAACATGCGTTAAGCAGTACTAGGCCTTGGTGGGTTGAGATGTGTGTATGTGTGGTGGTGATGGGGGGGGGAGGTCCCTATTCACAGTCAAACCACTATCCTCTGAACTATACTGCCCTCCAAAGGCCAACAGCACTGAAGATCTTTTGGGTGTTTTAAATGTCTCACATCGTGTTCAGTTTTCATCAACAAAAGCTAATATCACTGAATGCTTATATGCTAGCAGTGGTTCAAACAGTACACAGTAAAAATCTCCATGTTAATTTGACTGTTTAGATGTAACCAAATGGACTCGTAAAGGGTCCATTTGGTTACACTTGTATACTCTCAAGAGTTAAATTAACATTGGGGATTTTACAGTGTAGGTAAACTTCCAGGTATTCTTTTTTTTCCAGTTTCAGTACTCAAGGGAGCTTTTCTTTGGATTTGCAGCGCAGCATACATGTCATTCTGCATTCACACACCACTAGCAAACCCATGGGTGTGCTATGGTCAAATAGTCAATATGCTAGCCAATAGATGACTATAGTGCCAATGGTGTTGTTGTAGTAAGTAAGTTGACTTTGAGAAGTGCTAGTTATGCTATTTACTGCTGACTGTCTATGTCACCAACATGTTCAGCTGCATATCACTTTCAACACTGGCCAACAAAGACTAGTGGAAAAGACAAATGGAAAGACAAATCTATCATTCAATGCCTCTGTTCAACCAGGAAACATCATTTTCTTTAACAGTAACAACCTGGTTAAAAAAAGGCACACACGAGGAACACTCAGTCGGAGCGTGGTCTAATTGGACAGGATGAGAGGGTGGGACAGAAAGTGGATGCAGGAAGTGATGTGATGAGGTGGTGGGTAGGCAGTTATGGTCTATAAACAATTATGGTTGGGAGTACAACAGTGATGACATAACAATTATCTTTCCTTAACAACAAGGTAGAACTTTTCACGGCTTTCGTAACCAGCAGAAGTCTGGATTCTTATTTAGGAACAACCAAGAGATACTCATCCAATAGACCACCACCATGTCAACCAACCAGATCTTCCTAAACTTCCACCAATCGTGGCTTGAGCACATAATGCCATAGGCATAGACCTTGAGTGACTGGTAATTGATTGGTGGCAAGTCATCGAGGAGCAGGGGGTCAAGGGATCAGGGTTGACTCAGTGAGGCGATGTCGGTTCAGTCTCGGGTCGTGAGGAAGGCGTTAGGGAGTAGGAAGTGGATGAAGAGGAGGGCTGGTGTGTTCAGAAAGGTGCATTGTCCTGAGTGGGGTTGGCATCGGTGGGAGACATGGCCTCTCCGTTCCCTTTGGTTCCTACAACCTTGTACTGAAGACACGTTTAGAGGAACAGAAAGGAGAGAGAGAGGATAAACAGTAAGTTAATTGTGGGTGAGAAGATAAAATGAGGTTGGAGAGAAAGACATTATTGAATAATAATATAAATCCCCTTGCTTTTGCGCATACACAAAAACATGCAAGTACACACTAAACACAAGTATGTACATTAGTACATAAAACATTTTTTTTAAAACATACATTTACATTTGAAGTTTTGAGGGTTGCAGTTGCCATGGGATAGAATACTTTTTAGAACATACCCCATGGCAACTCAAGCCCTGCTACAGTGAACTGGAACAGTCGTGTTATCAAGGCAGCAACATTCTGGTATATCGTTGTTATGATAACATGACTGTTCCAGTTGAATGATTAAAATAACTGGAACAGTCTAGTTGAGTGTATTCTCACCTTGAGGTTCCCCATTTTGTCCTCAAATGACTTGAAGGTGGCAGAGTTCCTGTCACACAGGCGACAAAGTGAGAAACACAACGGTTATCAACGTGTTAAACAGTGTTACAATCACTGAAACAGTGTTTATCATCGTGTTACAGCCAGAGAGTTTATCAATGTGTGTTATGTGGTGCTTAAGAGAGAAACAACGTTTATCAACAGGTGGTGATTAAGACAAATTCAGCTCACGTCCAGTTGATTATCACAAAACAATGTTCAGGAAAAAACAACCATACCAACTTGATTACCAACTGAAAATAAGTGCTTCTTGTAGAAAACCTGTGCCATGTTCTACATTATGACAGGACTATTTTGTAACTATATAACTATATATTATATATTGATGCAATCTATATAATATAGATTTTGTAACAGCATAATGGTGTTACAGACAACATTCAGCCACTAGATGTCGCACTCCACTCCACAACACCTTTGTTGCAAAAGGTTCCTTATTTGCCCAAGTTACACGACACCTACAGTATAAGGCATGCAGTTAGCAGCATTGTACGGCACCAGCTGCCTCCAGGAAAATTCCCCAAGGAAAACGGAAACAACATGTATAAAGGCATCAGTCAGATTAGGTATTTACAGAGGTAAGGTAAACAATTCCCAAGTATTTGTATTCAGAGCGCTGTCCTCTGCTAGTTTTTATTCTATAGGGTTACAGAATGACGCAGAAAAGGATTAATTTGCTAACTATTACCTATACTGTATTGAGAATAGCAACACCTTCTTCCATGTTAACACTTTAAAAGTAGGTGAAACTACAGTATGGGCGTGTGTGTTTGTTTTGAAATTGTGAGACCTGTACTGCACAAACAACTGCTTGTATGTATATATTATGCGCTTGTATTTTGATTGCATTGTTGTAAAGCACACAGTGATGCCCTGAGTATGAAATGAGCTGTACAAATAAAACTGGACTGGATCAGGTGAATCCAGACATGACGTTTTGTTACCAGACTGAAACCCACTTCAGTCATGAAGGTAGGAGGCAAGGTAAAGGACATACTGTAGACTATGGAAAAGAGGTACTGTACAACTACATAAGATAAACATGTTTCGAATATGTATAGTTAAGTTAAAGCAGCAGTAAGAGTAGGTAGTATGCATGTGTTACTTTACCTCATAGCAGGCATACTTATGGAGTGGCGGATGGAATAGTTGCTACTTTGTAAGCATTAAAGAAGAAGGGACACAGAAGTGCAAGTGTTAAAGAAGCAGGCAAGCAGAGGTTCACACGCACACGCAAGCGCATGAGGCTATCGTACCCACTGGTGCAGACAAACCAGTATACCAGACAGACAGACAGACACACAACCATTTTGGCAAAAGCAAGAGTGCCCATAACGGCTTATTTTCTCATTCGTTCATTAATAAAAACCAAAATGCATTACATAAGAACCTGTTTAGAAAATAAGAAATTAATTCATAAAGACTAATGAAATGATCTCCTTAAAATGTATGGGAACTTGGGAAGACATGCATAACACAATTAAACATTACCAAACTTGAACATACTAGGGTAGTTCTCTGCATGTAAGTGATTTTTTATTTTATTTTTTAAATTAAACCTCTATATTCTGATAGTAATCATTGCAATAGTGTTTGTGTAGTAACAGGGGTCTCCGCGTCTCTCCAGCTGTTTAGTAGACAATATAGTAAAAATACAGTACATTTTCAGATGGGTTGCCAGTTTCATCCAGTCAGGGCTTCAATTTGATAGTGTTCCAGTTCCAGTTTTTGTCTGCTCTTTTTTTGTTTGTTTCATTACTTCCAATTTCACTTATTTATCCTGTATCCTGGTTAAGTTCCCTCTTCTGGTTGGATAAAATCGAACCTGAAAATTTATTTTCTGTTTACCGAAGAGCTGGAGAGACCCCTGTTACTGACCAAACACACTATAGCAATAATTATTACTATCAGACGCTATTTAACACCTCTTTTAACAAAGACATATATCACTTACAGTACCTTTAAGACTCAAGGTCTCAACACAGAAAATAAAGCATGGCAGAATGTTTTGAAACAGAGCTTAACCTCATGACTTTGATGTGATAAAACTCTAAATTGTTGTTGATATGACCTGTTAGTCTTACCCAAATGAGTTAGAGAAAGGCAGCGCTCTGTAGACAACCAAGGCCGCCATTAAAAAAAAACAAGAAACAGGGTGAGGTAGAAGCAGTAACATTAAAACCACTACTACCTGTCAGACCACCACTGGTAACAACACACCTTGAATCGGACAATGCAGGGCAATGATATTGCTACAGTCTCTACTGGGGAAATCCACAGGTAAAATACAAGCATAGAAGCAAGGACACTAGGGGATGCAAGGGTGGATAAATGGATGGATGGATGGGAGGGAGGGAGGGCATGCAAGTTGGAGACATATGAAAGAGGACTGGAAAAATAATCAATAAACTTGATTAATGAAAGTTTCAAGAAACATTTAGGATGAAAATGACACACTTACACACACAGACACTCATGCACGCGCACACAAACATACACACACACGCACATATTTACACGTGTGTAAAGGTAAGTGACTCCTATATGAGCAGACAAATTAGAGTGTAGATGAGTTAAAGACATGATGGAGCTGGTATGGTTAAGGTTTAGATCTACACCTCTCTACGTCTACCCCTGTGCACGTCTCAGGCCCAATACAAACACTGTAGTCTTGATAAAGGGGTTAAAGGGATACTTCACTTTCACATAAAATAAACATTTAAAAAATATATTAAAAATAAATGAAAAAAGTAATGGAAAAATCACGGCCCCCTCACGCATTAGAGTGTCCTACTAATGTGTGAGGGGGCCTTTATTTTGGCATAACTTCTTTCATTTTTTAAAAATATTTATTTTTAATGTTTATTTTATGTGAAAGTGAAGTATCCCTTTAAGATGTACACCAGCATCTATTAATGTTAGTACAAATATGTCTACAGGAATGGTTCAACTATTTGACAAGACTTAATTTAGTCGTACCATCTTATTTTACAGTGTGAATGCATCCAAATGGTCCTAAGCGTTCATGCTTACACTCTCAATAGAGATATCTTATTTAATAAACTATGACAATAAAACTGAACCACCCATCAAGACAGCATGCGTTTCAGCTCTACAACCATCAGCAAGGTCTAGGCTGATGTTGCCATACACTGGTCTGGGATCAGTTTCAGAATTTTATAGAGTTGTTCTGATACCGATACCAGTATCGGAAAAGCTGCCGATACTGCCTAAAATACTGGTATCGGTATCGGCGAGTATGCCAGTCTATGCCGATCCAATACCACGTAATGTATCACATGATATATCCATTAACAATAATCAATTATTTTGTATTTCGAATGCTTCAGTTGATGTTGCACTACCTGTTTTAACTTGCAGATGCACTTACAATGATTAATGGAATTTGTATTTATTCCTAGATCAGTGGTTCTCAAACGTTTTTAATTTCAAGGACCCCCATAACTGAAAGAGTTACAGACCTATAAGGGTCCATTTGGAACCCCCTCAATGAACCCTGAGAGTCCCTGGACCCCACTTTGAGAACCACTGTCCTAGATTATTTTTTAAATTACACACAGGTATCGGATAGGTAAGTTATGGGTATCGGAATTGGTATCAGGAAGGAAAGAAATTCGGTATGCAGCAATGTTTTTCTGTTTGTGAGCAACAGCCTCCCATAGATACAGGAAACTGATCCCTAGTCAGCATTAAGAGGCAGCTTCAGCCCACACACTGTGTGTTGCAGCGTTACCTCATGTCTCCCAGTCTCCTGGTGATGGCTGTGCCCACGGTGGAGAGAGCTGCACTGGTCTTCTGACCTGCCTGAGACAATGTCTCTGAAGTCTTCTTATATCTAGAGAGAGAATAAGGGAGGAGAAAGGATGGGGGAAGAAAGGGATGGGCAAAGGGAGAAAGAACAGGGGAGGGCAAGAAAAAAACAAGTCAGAATAATAGAGGACAGAAGGAGGGATGGGGTAGAGAGTGAGAGAAAAGACAGATGAATGGTAGCAGGGAAGACAGAAGACAGAAATTAAAGAAAGTATTCAACCCACTCTGAACACTGCTGATTCCCCAAGCCAAGACACCCTGCATTCAGCTGGTTAGTATTCACATGGACACAGATACACAGCAGCTCCAACACATTAGTACAGGTATGGATCAATCACAGCACAAATAACTAACCTCAGAACTAGCTGTCCAATCAACTACATTTTTACAATATATCTTTCCTTCTTTTTTGAACCAAGATAGTTGGGTTACCTGGCAAGATGGATTGTGAATCCCAAAAAGGTGTGAGATACTTAATTTTATCAGGTCTTTTTTTTTAAAGAATATGATCAATTCTAGACGATTGTGGATTTGCCAAAATGCTTAAGTAGGCTAATCCATAGATTACATTAAATTAAGTAAGTATAGCAGAGTATAGTATCTTTATAGAATATATTTTGCAGTTAATTTCCCCACCATGAAACAGGAAGTTCAATCTAGATTAACTGGATCAGCTGGTACAGAGGAGACATTCCAATTTGGAACTTCAACATAATTGGAAAAATTCCAAACTGGAACATTCCACATTGCTCTATCAAGCCAACTGAAGCCAGATAACTCCAGCAGGGTTTCCAAATAGGGTTTCTTCTAACCATGAGAAAGAAAACAGCTACTGCTTCCGTGCAACAAAAGCTCCAGAGCAGCAGCTATTGATCATTATACAACTTTATGATTTACTTGCATGAAAGAAATATTAAATGGCTGAAACACATCCCTTATTTAGATCCTTTACTACTACTACTACTAGTAAGCCTCTACGTAGTAGATACGTAAGGTCTAGTATTTGAAGGTAGATGGGAAGATTATAAGGAAAAGAAATAGACAATACTGCATTCTACCGTTATTGGTAAATGGGTCAGAAACGATAAGGACAATATAAAAGGCCATAACCAAGTAGAATACAGACAGATTTGCCCATTCACCCTGCTTCAACATATTTCCTGTACACCGTGGCCTTAAGACAAGGGAATGTATATCAAGGTGGGGTCCTTGAAAGGAGTTAAGAGCTGTGTGGTTTCGCACCCACCCGTCCAGCCAAACCAGTGACTGTACCATGTACCAGCAGCAAGGGTGTGGTGGATTGCAGGAGGCTATTGTTTGTTTAAGCAGCAGGATCATAAAAGCTACAGAGGTCTGTTTCACAATACATGAAAAACACACATCCACAATTGTTAGGAGACTTTAAGGAACACGTCCCAATTAAAATCAAACCCCCTCCTTATTGACAAAATGGACATTGTCTCCACATGTTGCCTAAATTCAGAGCCAAGACATTGCGAACGAGATGTTGATTTCTGCCTATCAACAAGAAGTCACACAAGTTAGTGTAGATTAGCAAGGTCAACAGGTGTGGCACAAAGTAGTCACTGGATCTGCAAATACAGATACACAGGCACACATACACATGCACGCAGACAAATACACACAGCTAACAGTAATACACATTACCAACAGACATCTGGACAATAGAGGCTGATTGTCAGCAGACAACATAAGGTGGAGGTAATCTGGACTGCCAACTAGATGAGCAGATGAGCTCCTGGACTGGGCAGCACCAGCTATTCCTAAATCCATTACTTTGCATGTAAAGTCCTTACTAAGTTCATTTCAAACTAGCATTCTAATGCACTTAGTTGTACACCACTCAAACTAAGTGTATGTTTTTCAGCAGTTAAGCTGAGTCATACAAGTGGGCTTACCACCCAGTGATGTGTAAATCTTGATTATGGAAATACTTACAAGACAACTGGACTTAGAAAGGACTGACAAACAGCCGGTGAAACCAGCCCTTGTTCTCTGTACGTGTTTGTATGGTATGTAGGCTATAGGCCATAACCAAATCAGTTTGTCTTCGTTTTACCGACACAAAAACATAGCAGAGACATATTCCGATTTTATTTTATGAACCAGACAATTGACTTCATGATCGGAAGTAAAAAAGAAGAAAATCAATCTCAGAGGTTACTCATAGCCTGCAAACAAGACAGACAAAACAAAAGTGCGGATATCAAACACATGAAAGCAGTGAAAACAAAGGAAGGAGGGGAGGCTTGTGATGAATGATCTCTGGATCATAATATACAAGTGTAAGATTTTGAGTGTCAATTTAACCCTGAGAGTTAAATTTGACAGTGTGTTAGTTTCACAGATGAAACGGGAAGAGTGATTGCGAAGGTGAGTAAACATTCCTCTGATACCAAAACAATCTCCTCAAGTCAGATTTACACTTCACTGTGCACCGGTGTTGCACAGAAAAATAGCCTATCTACAAGCTCACAACACATCACGATGCGTTGCGAGCTTGTAGATCTACTATTTCTGGCGCACAACACCATCATACACCATCATACGGCAGAGTATAAATTAAGTATTAAATGAATAAAAAGACTGAAATGCAGAAATGGTCTCCATCATTCTACAGTGGCCCTACACTCTGGAAGTTCTCTGTTAGTCTACAGTATACTATGGACTCAACAACCATTACAAGGAGGAAGACGTATACCAATTTATAAAACTACAGCCAGGGTGGAAAAGTCCACCTGGCAAAGTGGCAGGTGAAGACAAATTCAACAATTAGTCTGAATTTGACCTTTCATAGAATTCATGGCCTTAGATTTAGCATGCTATAATGATTTTTTCTTTACCTGCTGGGATGGACATTATAGAAACATTAACTCTTATTAAACTTAAAAGACAGAAGTGACCAGCATGTGTAGCGTCGCTATGCCAACACCAGCCCACGCCCCAAAGAATAATTTCCAACGAAAAAAGCTCCAGAGAAGAATGAAAGAAACCTTACTGCATCTATTGGCGCTTTTCCACCGCATGGAACCGGCTCCACTCAGCTCTACTCTACTTACTTACCTCTTTTAGTTTTTCATTAGGCAAAATGACCAGACAGAACTGTCACTAGCATGATCGCGTCACAATGGACTACCCTATACTGCATGGACGCTCCTGAATACTGTTAACAAACTTTTAAGCTAGCCATTGTAAATGTGAAATTAATCAATATTGACAACATGGATTCTTTCTCACCAAAACTTAAAAAAAAAAAAATCAATCTATCAAAATAACTGTACAGGTAAAATGCATAATACTTTCCAGGCAGCATTGGTGTTAGCATTAGCTTTAGCATTGTTTGCACTCAGGACAGGAGTGGGTTGGATGAACTTGCTATGACAACCAGCTAAACTGAGGGGGTTATATTTGCAGTTGTAAACAAACTAATAATTTAGTAAAGCGAGTCGAGCCGAGCCAGTAGCATGCTGTGGAACACTAAGCGAGTAGAGTCAAGCCGAGCCAGTACAATGCAGAGGAAAAGTGACTGATGACACACAGGAACGTAAAAGTGAAAGGTGTGAACTCACGCTTCAGACTGGGCAATGTCGTCCAAAGTGGCTGAAGCAGACAGATATCTATGGACACAACAGTATAGGATTGGTCACACAATGTTCAGGGAAGGAGTAAGGACAGACAGACACACACACTACAACACCATGCACACAAATTTCAACAGTACTGTACAGGGTTGAAGACAGCCAAATGTGTGCTCTTATAATGGACGGAGAGAAAGTATTTACTTCGTATTCTCATACAAACTACAGTTTTCTTCACATGAGTGTAAGCGCTGTGTGACACTTCTGATGTCCGACTAGTCATTACAAACAAATTATACACATACACACACAAACAGTTAAGATGGTGGGAGGAAAATGGTTAGATTTAAAATGTCATAACACTCTGTGACGCAGCTGTACATTTAAAGTCAATCTGCACAAAAATACTTATATAATAATAAACTATTTGTGCAACTCTTATTTTTTCCTATAATATAACAAAGTGCTGTGAACTGTTATTGTATGATATAAAAAATAAGCCAACAGACAACAATACAGGTCAACTATTCACTCTTCACAAAATAATAGAGTAAAAGAAACTGCCTTGGCTACAGAACTGCTGACCACTGTATGTAAGCTGAAATTATAAAACCAACCTAGCTTGAATATAGTCCAGTCTAAGTCAAGGTGCTGAGCCTCTTATCAGGTCCATGTCACTTCTATGGGAAGGACTTGACTTGGCACTGCACTCTATAGCTATACCAACTATACGAAAAATGTGTCAGCTTTTATATTTACATTCCACTTTCAACATATGGGTCCCAAAACCTTCCCTATAATCGTTTATTTATTACAGTCATTCTTCCCAGGTCTGATGCTTTTGAGACATTATTAGACATGTCAATAGTCCTAGTTTTGGACCAGTGCTGTAGAAACTTAGTTCAGTTTGAGGACATTGTTTGCTGTTGTGTAGATGATTTGGAATAAAATGAGTTTTGAGTTCAGTTTGTTGCAACAGGTCGAGCTCTGGTCCAGTTCTGTCAAGGGAATGGGGTTATTTTAAGCTCAGAGTTAGTTTATTCAGCTGATGTTTTTCTCTATTCTGCATGATTACATTTTCATCCTGTTCTACCTTTTTTCTGCTTTATCATTCATATCCACTAGTGAATAGAGTAAAATTGTTCTGTATTTATAACATAACCTTGGTTTCCACTTTGTCACTATGACTAAAATTTAATAAAAGTTATGCTACTTCCCTCAGCCTTGATTGTCTGCATTGAATACATTTGAATATTTGTTTTTGTATCTGCCAGGCCAGGGGCTGAGACTGTGTTTTTTTCACTCTTGTGTGTCAGTGTGTCACAAACAACAGGACCAATAGGAGCCAAACTTGTACACTCTGGTAGTAGTGCAAAAAGTACACTCCCTGAATATTTTCCCAATCCATGAACGGCTGTGTTATTTAATGTTTTTGTTTCCTCAGGTCGGACGGCTGCATCCCACGACTTACACAGCCCTTTGTATGCGCTCCGCGTAGCACCTCCTTCTAGTTTAAAATAATATTACATCAAAGAGACATGGCAAAACACTTTTGATTCTCAGCTAAATTAAACTCTGGTCATGGAAATACTGTATGTGTTGGGTCAAAGAGACAACGAAACACCTTAGCAAAAAGCAGACCAGTGTAGAAGTACACACTGCAAACACATTAATGGATCCAGCAGCAGATAACACACTGATTAGTCAGTAAGCAAGCTGGCACATACACTAGAGGTGTGCATTGGCACTGCCCTCACGATACAATTCGATTACGATTCACCAGGTAACGATTCGATCCGATTAACCTTGTAATAATTGCATCACACTTTTCTTAATTACTGCACAACATGGCAACTTTTTCATCAGTCAATACAAGCAGTCAGATATACTGAACAACATATACATCTGGCTGCTGCTCTGTGCAATTAGCAATGATAGCATTTAAAAAATATATATAATAATAATAATTGATATATATATATATAATAATTTATAATCGATTATTGACATTTGTGAATCGATTCATAATCGTCCATGTCCACATTGCGATTAATCTATGAATAGATTATTTTCGAAACCACTAACATACACACACACACAGAGAAACGATTTGCACACACCAAACCGAGTTGACCTGACCACTAAAGAATATCGTTCGGGAGATCAACCGGGTCAGATGTCGGGTGTAAAGGTGTTTAAAGTAGCTGTGTGCACGCCGAGCATACACCGCACAGATGGTCGGTTGATCGCGCTGTTATGTGCCTGCGTGAGAGGAAAAAACTCCATGCCAGGAGGTGCCAGTAGTCTGCAGGAATCTGCAGTGTAAAAAGGTGTTTCTAAATGTACTTTAAAATGAAAATGTAATTTTTTTGTACCTACATTTTAACATCTCATTTGCTGTGGCCACATCCTATTGCCTTGTGCTATAAAAACCAGACACTGCTGTCCCTGTTGACTCACACAGGACTGGTTATTGTAGTGGGTTACAGCAGCATAATGCCTCTTACTGTACAATCCAATGTCATCACTGAGACACAGTCACTGTCACGTTGAACATGGACTGAGAGACCGCCTGTCTGCCTTCTATTTCAGTGCTTGTCTGTAGTTACAGGGTGTACGTACCGTATGTGTGTGATAGAGAGTTAGTGTATGCAGTGCATCTCTTTATCTGTACCATCTTTGTCACATGGCACACTTACTAGCTTTTTCCCCCGTTTGTGAGTGTTTTCTGTAGTCTGTTACACTGACCATCTCTATGAGTGTAACTACACTGTAAAATAGTCTTAATTGAAGTCTGACCGAGTAAACATGTATCCATAAGGGTCCAATAGGTCTCTAAATACTCCATTATGTATGTTATTATCTTTCTCTCTGGTTTCATATATCTCTTAACCTACTCTTCAACTTATTTTCCTTTTGTGTGTAATTCTGTATAGCATTATCACATGATACTGTGTCTGTGTTCATGCTTGCTCAAAGGCCAAAGGCTACGGAATGTGCCTGTCTGCACATACTGCAGTGCTTCTCAAGCTCCTAGCCACGAAAATGCACTTCTTATCCTTCCTGTGTGTGCGTGTTCACCATTTCCATGGTATATTCACCGTATAACAGGATCCATGTATGATGTTGGCACCTAACTGTGACCCAGTGCTTGAACACAGAGTCTTGCTGTCCCTGGAGACAGCTTTACATTATAGTGGTTTATGTCTCCCCGGGACCCAAACTAGTGAAAATAGCGGATCTACAAGCTCAGAACACGTCGCGATGTGACGTGTTGTGAGCTTGTAGATCCGTTATTTTCACTACTTCATAAAACTATTTTTTCCCTCTAATGGTTTTTTTTATGGAATTCTTTAGAAAAACATTTGAATTTCTTTTTAAATTATGAAAAATTGTGAGGAAACAAGAAATAAAGGGGTATTTACACGCGACCCATAAAAATTGGTCCATGACCCACATATGGGTCCCGACCCACTGTTTGGGAAACACTCCACAAAGCAGTGTGTGCACACGTGCACGCTTTGCAAATATGTGCTCCTTCTCTGCTAGTGTTTCTAAAACTTCTAAAATGCATAATCTGTGTGTCTTCACCTTCCACCTCTCTTAACACGTCATGTGACAAAGCAAAAACCTGCTAGAGCTTCCTCTCTCTTCTGTTCCTGTCTGTCCCTCCCTCCCATTACCTCTCTATCTCACATTCCATTGCTCTCTCCTTCCCACTCATTCTTGCAACAGCAAGTCTGGGCAGTCCGTCTGGTCGCCAGGCAGCAGACAGAATTGTGTGTTGGGATGAGCCGTGCTTTATTTCAGGCATGCTTGTGGTTGTGTGTGTATATATATATATATATATATACGTACTGTATATGTGCATGATGGTGTGAAAGCACGCCTAATTCAAAGTACAGCATGCCACCCATGTCAAGCTGAGCTAGATAGCTGCAGAAGCCGGTGTAGCTAGTTAGCTACAGAAGCAACCATCCAGAAAAATTCCATTAGCTTTAGATTACACAGCCACCGCACAGAGGACACAGGGACAAAACTCAATACATTACTGTACACTTCATACTGCTCATTACTGGTTCATATGGATTCATTCAGCAGTGGAAAAATGCCACTGGATGTGTAGAGAGAACTTAGGAAGAAACTGAAACATTTCAAATCACAATATTCATCTGCTTAATATATACTTTGTTGAATGTTGAAAGCTGAAAGTTGCAGCAGATCTACAAGCTCACAACACATCATGGTAAGACTTGTTGTGAGCTTGTAGATTGTGTCTGTTTTTGTTGCACCTTGCCTTAACTTAAAACAGAAAAAGGTTCAGTTGTATGATTTTTAAATTATAATTGTTTTAGTCATGGCTCCATTATCAACGTGTTTATCACAGTTTCTCTCTCTACAATATTTACCACATAGCCTGAATAAAGGCTGTCATTTTCACTCCGACTGACCGACAATCTATTCCTCCATTTGCTACATTACAAGGAACGTATACTTTTTTGCATTTTCAAACTTTGGCTTCATTTATACTTGTTGCTCAACATACTGTTGGGGACAGATTTCCAACTGACAACTCCCTGAGACACTGTGTATAAGCTAAAAATACATTCTGTCTATGCATAAATGAGCAATTCTTTACAGCCAGTTCATCCAGTTCAGCTATATTAAATTGAATTCTTAAATAGAATGCACCACCATCATTCCTGTAATCCTACAATAATACTATTCAACTGCATAAAATTACAGGGATATTTTTCATTGAGGTATTGCATAACAGAATTTAAAAAATAGCAACACACAATGGTCTCTGTGTGGGTATAAACGCAGAGAGGAAGTGGTTGTGCTGAAAAGCAAGAAAAAATATGGAAGAATGCCTGGCTGAGCTAGGAAGTGGAAATGAGGATGTCACCAGCTGTGCCTGGATGGCCAGAGGTCACATGACCTGTTGGAACAGGAAGTATAAAACAACTGGAGAAACCGATAGGAGATAGATGGGATGGGGGGAGTTATAAGAGAGAGGGTGAATGTGAGGTAGAGAAACAGAGGAAGAGGGAACGAGGGTGAGACAAGCACAAAGAGAAAGAAAAGGGGGTGAGGGAAGGAGAGAGAAAGGCTGAAAATGAGAGGGAGAGAGAAAAGACACTGCCAGGAGACAACAGATACAAATAAGAGACAACGAAAGAACCGCATAGACAGAAGAAATATAGAAACAAACTGCCGGAACGCTACATGCTAGCGTAGAATTTAAGCTTCAGTCCTTCACGTTCTCGTTATCATCAAGAAGACAAAGACGGGCAAAGGGAACACTGTGGGGCCCAAACACAGCAACACAAAGCTAATACAGGGTTACACATCAGGTTATCAGATACCAGGGTCTACTTATGCCTATTCTATAATTAGTTGTGTACCACGTTGCGCACCAAAAATAGCAGATCTACAAGCTCATAACGCATGATTGGCTATTTTCAGTGCACAACACTGGCGCGCAACTAAGTATAAAATCAACCTTAGCAGACCACAAGGGACAGCCGATTGAGAGGAGGTGGTTATGCGACACAGACTGTAATGGTTAGGTGACAACTCCACACCAACAGCAGAAACAGACTTCTCAGAGCATTACAAGTACTGATCTAGGAGGAATACCGACTGAAACAAGGGGGGGGTTCTCAAAATGAGGTCCATGGACTCCTTGGGAGGTCCTGAATCTCCACCAAGGGGTCAGTGATCAAAATTGAGGGGGTCGCACTCGCAGATGAAGAACAACTAGAGGTTGACTTTACTTTATGGTCAACACATAATAGCAGCACGTCACTTTGTGCCGTGCTGCAAGCTTCTGCATCTGTTCTTTTTTTGAAAAATCTTGAAAGTGTTAGAATTTTTTTTAATAATTTAGAATTACGAAAAAGTGTGAGAACTGCTGATTTAGAAGGCATTTGTAGAATCGGCCTCAGGTCGTAATGGGTTAAACCAGTTGAGAATCACTATTACAGAAGGTTCTCAGAGGGATCCTGAGTGTAGTTCAGTACTACTGCTGCTACTGTGAGACGCTGGGTCAATACCACAGGTTAGAATACAGCTGTTCTCAAATATAGAGAGAGGGTGAGAGGACAGTAGGAGCTAGAAAGCTTGAGAGAAGGAGAGACAGTGAGACTGGTGTTTTATTTGAGAGGAGGAGAGGGTGATGGGTAAAATACAAAGAAAAGAAAGTAAGCACAGAGGGAGACAGCGAGGTGGAGAGAGAACCAGAGTCTACGTAAACAGAGAGAGCGAGTAGCGAGTGAGGGAGTACGCAAGTAAATGTGAGAGAGTGAGAGCAGAGCTGTATGAGAGCAAATACTGCAGAAAGTGCACACACATGCATGCGTGTGCGTGCGCGCACACACACACACACACACTCACACTCTATTAGTACTGTGCGAGCAGCAAACAGTACATTAGACTCACAAATCAGAACCGGCAACTTTCTCATTCCACTCGCCCAGTTTCTCTGTGGTTTTCACATAGCTAGAAACAGACATGAAGGGAAGTTGTGATAGAAGATAACATACAGGATTAAAACTGCAGGTGTTTAGAACTTAGAAGTAGTCAGGGCTACACATTCCCACTCGCAACGGAAAAATGTAATCCAATTTCTTTAACCCATGTCCTTAGTGATCCCTGATATTTCTGGTTTATCTAAAAGGACTGTAATCTTACCAGGAAGATAATTGCATTTCCTCTGCAATCCATAATAAACCATACAGTACATACAGTCGAAGGGCCCTCCAATACAGTACCATAATACATAACATATTATTTCATACACTATATACTTCCTTTGATTTTCTTGATGGTATGTTAACACATTGAGTGCCAAAAACGGTCCGGACCGTTTTTGAGAAGCCATCCATTGTGTGCCAAAAACGGTTATGACCGTTTTTGGGAAAAAAATTAAAAACAATTTTTTTTTTCTTCTTCTTCTTCACAGCACCAGGAGATATCATTTTTTGAAGATTTAGACTCCAATCCACTTCCTGGTTAACTTATGACTTCAAAAGCCTGTATCTCGGCTCCTGTGTACTTTTTTTCTAAAATATGTATTTTTGACTATTTTCGACTATTTTCAACTGGCTGCAACTAGCGGATTACCTAATTGCCTTATATAATTCGGTATAACTGCAGAGTGCTCAGAAGCACCCATATGTCATCATTGGATGACTCATGCACAATGGCGGGTACATCCGATAACTCTGCTACTGAGACCACAGTCACTTGGTCTGTTTGTGTCACACAGTACACATTTACAATTAAATTAGTATTCACATTGTCATAATAAATTAAATCATAATTACTGAAATTAAATGTGCTAAATAGAGTAAAAATGAACTACATCAGAAGGTCTGTGTTGTGTGACTTCCAACACTGAGCACCTTTACTAGGTTTACTGCACCGTCATTGGGTTTGAGGCCAGTGAAACCACTCACTCTCAATCTAGACACGCATACAGTATAAAACATATATCACCAGTATTAGTGTGTGGTGAATAGATACGTACGCATTGGATGTCTGTACGTCCTGCCAGCTCTTGCTGATGTTCTGTTTGAACTCGTTTAGTGGACTCAGACCCAGCTTCCTCTTCAGCTCTGTGGCATGTTTCTCTTTGGCCGACAATACCTGCCGCAAGGTATTGATCTCTTCCTCCACCTGGAGATATGGAGATAATAGAGAAGAGAGACAAAACAAGAAATGGGATGATGGCGGAGAGAGGTAGATAAGAGTTTTGGATTAGGAATGCATTATGTATAATATGTTTTCAATCACATTGCTATATGAATTTTCACAATAAACACAAAGGTCTGCAATATCCTAATATCCTAGTTTAGACACCATAGATGTTTTTCACAAGCATGGCAGACACCTCTGCTTCAGGCTGTGCGTCCAGTGTAGTGTCAGATTTTCAGCCCGCTAGTTTTTCATTGTTTACAAATGCAAACCTACACCACCTTTTTAACATTGAGTCACGTCTCGCTTCCTTAAAGACGCACTGCCGGTGCTTTTTCTGATGGAATGCAGCCAGATGGGTCTATTTTTGGTTTTGGCACTGTGTTTTGCCCCGTATTGGTACCTAATATGAGCTCAGAGCAGCTCTGCCGTAGGTAACGATCATATCTCCTCAGACAGATATGATCACTTGTAGATATAATTGCTCGCAAATTCCATAAGTGACGATCCTAGGAAAGACGGCTTCCAAGATACATTCTGTTCAACTGTAGCGAGCAATCACAAAAAAGTCAAAAAATTCAGTTTAATCTCTTGATGTGTCGTTTGACAACAGAAACCGAAACCCAATAGTATGTAAATGAAAGCAGCCGTGTTGTTTAATACATTATATTGAAAAACGAAATAACTGTTCAGAGTGTTGGATACCACAGAAAGTTGACTTTTTATTAACATAGCTGGCAATGGTGAAAATGGATCTAACAGCATGTACAGTACCATCACACTGAAATCACACACTTAAAATAAGGCTATTTCTTATCGCATCTCATATTTCTATCACTATATTTATCGCACATCAGATATTTTCTCCACATCGTGCAGCCCTATTTTGAATGCAGAATCCCTCATTCAGGCAGCAAAATGGCAACCCACTTGAGCGGTGGAGTTTCCTTCCTACCTTGATGAGTTCTTGGTGAAGTTCCTCAGCCTCTTCCTCTGACAGACCAGGGGGCAGAGGGTTGACAGAGTTGCCCACCGCCCCTTCCTCCATCATCACAGGGACGTCTGTCAGACTGTCTGAACGCTCCACATCTACAGCTTTGTTAGGCGAGTTCAGGTTGATGTCTGGGATGGAGACCCAGAGAGGGAGAGGTGAGAGGAAAGAAAGGCAAGAGAGGAAGGAAAGAATAGGAAGGACACAATGAATAATAGAAAGAAAGAAGAAAAGAGACGGACAAATTGAAAATCAAAATAAAGGCAGGAGAGAGACAAAAGGGACAGTTGGAGAGAGAGGAAAGCGAGAAAGCGATAGGGAAAGTGAAATGGAACAAGTAGGAGAGAAAGAGAAAAGGTACAATTAGTCCATTTGAAACATTAAAAGCCAGGTGTGGATTACGCACGGACGTGCACATACACACTCACATACACACACACACACACACACACAGCAACCAAGGCAAGTGAAAGGCTAGTGTTGCAGGAGACATCCGGAGAGGAGACAGTAAAGTGTCAATTAGCAGAACCAAGTAGGTCTCTGTGATAGGAGAGAACCCCCAACACTAACCACAAAGTCTCCCTGCTCCATTACACCATTTACTACAGCACAACCGGATCTGAGACAGCAGGCTCCATTAGGGAGATATTGCTGAAAATTACACTGTATTTCAAGTCAACTGGTACATTGATGGCAAAAGGGAGTGATAATCCACTCCACTCACTGACCTGGAAGATTGATGCCAATGGTAGGTGGGTGACTCAACCTGAACCAACTGCATAACCGACATAAACTGCATAGAATAATGGGATGATGATACATAACATGAGATGACTCATTAAATAGACTACAAACTGAAGTGGGGATGGAATAGAGCAGCGTCAAGAGAACAAAGAGCGGCCCTTTGTCTCAAAGACAGAATGAGATTGGTTGAGTCCTGACTGGGGCTTGGCTACAGTACAGTACAGCACAGAATCTGCCACGCAAAGGCAAACAACACAAGGTTTTAAAGGTCACAGGTCATGAGTGATGATAAAGGCTTAATGATATCATATCAGCAACAACTACACCCACAAATTGGATTCAAAGATGCAGGCCAGAATCGCCAGATGAGGTCATTTTTCTTCTCATCTTCTTCACCATTCATCCAGTTTTACTGCTGTCAGGCTTCGTAGGGCAGAGATAATGGCACACTAACACAAAGCCATACACCTCTATGCCTGCCTTGTATACAAACAAATTTACATGGGGAAAAAACAACTCTGAATCAACCCCTGATATCAGTGGAAGGGACTGACTTCATAAAAACTGCTCTCCAAACAGATAATAAATGACCCAACATATTAAACAGACAATATACAAGAACCAAAATACAATAAAAAAAAATTATCACACAAACCAAAGTCAAATATATGTGGGATCAAAATGCATAGGTATAGCATTTAGCATTTCATCACCAAGTGCTATCAAGCACAGTGTACGATAGACTTTAAGTTATCTATTGACAGAACTCAAAAACTGCTGAAGGAAAAACAATCCTAATTGCTTGGCTTTTGAGTCTACTCTAGGCCAACACCCAAAGATCCATAAGGAGTAGTATGTCAAGAATGACTTTTCCCCCAATGGAAAAGACAGTTTTAAGAGACTAGATGCCCAACAGGCAAGGCCCAATTCACTCAATTCTCCAGTATGTCATACTTGAAATAGGCCAGCACACATCACTTCCTATTAGTAAAAAGAAGGCCTTTAACTGTAGGTCAACTGAAGCAGCAGAACCCAATACAAGGTTTACCTTTATGTATAATTGTAAACAAGATGCAGAATTTGCAGCCATGTTTAGATGATGGCTACTAGTCTTCTAGAGCACTTCCACCAGTTCCATACAATGTTGTTCACTTCATTACAAACAGTTTGAAACACAAACCGTTGCAACTTTGACAAGAGCAAAGTGTAATGATAAAACAAATTGATTTTCTGTTTTCTGTCAGCAGAAATGTGTAGATAACGACTATCAAGTGTAGATTTCCGTGCAAAAACAGAGGCAACAGCAGTCACACAACACGTCCTGTCAATAATGCCATTGCCACGTTAAACTAACTATATGGCAGTAATAGGTACTTAAGAGTAAGCAGTAGCAAATAAATTGACATCAACTCTGAATTAGGAATTATCCAGCAATGTTGATAAACATTGTGTTTAAGTTAAGACCTATTGTGATACATATTATTGCTACAGGTTACCTAAATGCAAGGCCACCCACCCGTTTGTTTACAAGCAGAACAGACACGCCCCACGAGAACTGGAATGTTTAAACTTGCCAAGGTCTGTACATTTCCAAAAAATGACCCACAGTAAGTACAGCAGCTGCTGACCAGAGCTTAGTCATGATGCGATTTCACTTTTTATGGTAATAGTAACACGACATCATCTTCCTTTCCCATGAACCGGTGTGTGAAGCAATCCGGTGACCTAGTCAATTCTGTGACTTCAGGGGTCGTCGTGAGAGGGTTTGTTGGGTGTTTCAGGATGTTTTACTTATAGTTTCAGTAAAGTTTCAGATCACACGTAAGGTATTTTAATGACACACTGTTCATATCTGTAAGATATTATGTCCTTCGCCATTAATCTTAAATGTTAATTAAATATACTTTATATCAGACATTCAGAATGAGACTGTATGCACCAGAATTTGGTTATCACAATACATGCTTCATTTCAAACGTGACAGCATGCAAATGTAACATGTAAACACCTTTTATTTATACACCTTAAATGTTTTGAAAATAGAAGATCTAAGTGGGAGGCACAGACTGACACATCAGGATTCTATAGGTCACACTTTTCGCTGCAACAACTGTCCCTGAGTGGTATTTCCAAGCGGTCTGTTGTTGCGTAGGGCCCACTGACTATCTTGTTGCTGTATGTATGTATGTATGTATGTATCTATGTATGGTCGCTGCACAAATATCAGTTATTTAACAGCCAACAACCCCAGACAAAACAAAAATATGACACAGGAGTTGTATGAACTAACGTTCAGCAGCAGCATTCCGTTCAATAGCAAACAAACCACAATATATGCTCACAATAATTCAACAATGCCTGCCCACATATCGTAGCTAACGTTGGCTAGCTGACTTAGCTGTCTAGCTAACAATTACCTTGACTGGCGGGATCCATGGCGTCGAAATGACAGGTGGAACTCTCTCGAGTAGCTTATTAAACGTTAAATGTTAGCAGAACGTGGATAAAAACAGACTATAGGGGTGTCCACTCGCTGAATGTAAATGTTTAGTATAGTTTCGTGTCAGCTTTGCTCCCACTGAGTCCAACTCGTCGAGAGACACTAGGAACAACACACTCCTCCTGAAGCTAAACAGCCAGCTCAGCTGCCTGTGTCAAGTTAACTGTCATTACACACCTACTTCCGGCGAGGGGAATTTCAAAATAATATTATCGGTCCCATAAACATGCAGAATAATCTTACAGTGGTGGGAAAAGTACTCACGTTTTTTACTTAAGTAAATCTGCTGTTTTCAAATGGCCAAAATATAGGGCTGAAGTGGTTAATTACAATATATATGTTTTGTAATAATAATCAAAATCTAAAGTAACTAGAAACTAAAGTTGTCAAATAATTGTAGTGGAGTAAAAGTCCAATATTTGTCTCTGAGATGTGGTGGAGTAGAGGTAAAAGTAGCCTACTGAAAATTGGAAATACTCCACTTAAGTAAAAACATTTTACAGTACTTGTACTTAGTTACTTTACACCATACTTTACTGACAATCTATCAGGGGTCTTCAACGTTTTTCAGGTCAAGGACCCCTTAGCTGAGAGAGAGATGAAGCATGGACCCCCGGCCCACTACATATTGTATAAAATTGTGTTGCAGTCACTGCAGATTAAACTTTTTCATAGATTTCATAGACAGCTTCATAGACTTGTTTGACAGCACTATCATCACTTGACCGTTGGCTCTGTACTTGGTCAGCTCTTTTTTCCTTATACACCAAACCTCTTTGCCAAAAATAGCCAATCGGATCTACGTAATGAGCTTGTAGATCTGCTATGTTTGGCTAATGTTCCCCTCAGAATAGGGATGCTAGGGTTTAAGTGGTTAATGTAGAATCCTATGACACAAAGATTTGGTGGCCCCCCTGTAGTAACTCTGAGGGCCCCCTGCTGAAGACCCCCGATTTTAACAATACAACATTTGAGTACTTTTTCCACCACTGGGTAAACATTTTAGTCTAAATAAATGTTCCTTACATTTTGAAAGCAGGTACACTAGACAGGAAGTTCTGTCTTTGCAACTGTACTCCAGGGGTTCAGCTTTTCGAATGTTGTGCTGATTTTCCGGAGTATTCAAAATAATGACTAGCAGAAACACCTGTCAAAATATTGGATATTTTGTGTGAGGCATAATAATGATTTTGCATCCTGGGTGCAGGTACATAACATTGACTCACTCTAGAATAATTATTATATTATTATATATTATTGTCTGCTTAAGCCAATGTTTAAATAGCAATAGTTGTTCCTGTGTGCTTGTAATTGTGCGCGCGCACATGTGAGATATGTGATATATGAGAGAGAGAGAGAGAGAGAGAGAGAGAGAGGGGGGGGGGTGCTGATTAGCGCACACACACACACACACACACACACACACACACACACACACACACACACACACACACACACACACACACACACACACACACACACACACGTTTGGTGAACAAATTAAGGTTTATTATTTCGTTCAATAAATCTAGCAAACACACTTAGTTTCACATAGCCTGTAATGCATCATGCTTTGCTTATAACAACCAGATTTGATCAAATATTCATTGAAATAGTGTAAAGCTAATCCAATTGCCACTAACTTGGGGGAAAAATAAATACCATGCATTAGAAGCAGTGGAGTAAAAAAAACAAAAACATTATTAAGACCTGATTATTTTAATCATGTACTGTAAAACAACACAACAGGCATGCTATGCTACATCCAAATCATATTGTACTACATGTAAGGCAATCATTAATGAACAGCCATTGACCATACATGGCTCACGAATCACGATGGCAGCCATTTTGCTCTCAAGGCTTAATCAATACTTGAGTTGAGGCATATATTTGTATGTCTGGATGGAGTTGTGGTTGTGGATATACCCCACACATAATCTACGTATGTTAACAACAGGAATACAACGCCTTGGCTTTCATCCACCCCTCAAATCACGCTCCCATTACTTTACCACTGCCGAACACCACTCTGTGTGTTAAACACAGTTAAAGGCAGATCCTAGGTCAGTCCTGTCCAACATAACTCATACCATGACATCAGTCATATCTCATTGGGTCAATGCACTTGGGACCCCTTACCATACTTTACTTAACCATCACTTTCTAATATCAATGAAAATACAAAGGCTGTTTAAACATAATAGATTCAATATAAACATAGTGTCTGGAGTGACTTTCTTTCTTTCTTCCTGTTTGTTTATCTTTCCTACTTCTTCTTGTACAGGTGGTTGAGCCAGGAGAAACTGAGGCGAAGAGGACGCTCGCTGAAAGTGCAGGAGGTGGAGGAGGAGGAGAGGGGAGGGCTGGTCTGAGACGAACTCCCCGTCTCAGTCTCCATCTGGAGAGGAGGAGAGGGACAGCAGATCACTTTCAAATCCTGAGGGCTCATTTAACTCTGAGCGTGTACAAATGTAACCAAAATGTTACATTTGAGTAGCACTCTAATAATATGGCATTCTCATAAACAATACAGTAAGTTGTATACATTTTCAAAATTGGGGTTTGAACAATGAAATCCCCCCCTGCCCCCGACATAGACGAGGGGAGACACAGAAAAAAACATCAATTTTTTTCCCCCAATAATACAGGGATACTAAAATATATCATCATCAATATTACATTTAATTTCACAGTAAACAGTTTAGACTAGAGTCTTCTGGAGCATTGCAAGTATAGCTGGTTTTGAATGTTAAACATTTACAATGTATATTTATTGGCCAATATTATACCAAGTACAGTCAATACAGTACACCCAACTAGCAACTTCCTCTACTCATTATGTCATGATGATTCTTCACCTGGCAGACAGCTGCTTTTTCAGCGGAAAACATTCCTCATTTAAAATAATACTAATTTCCATATATATATTTTTTAAAGCAACTGATGTTGTTGTCTACATATAGCCTACTGTAGAGTAATATGCAAAAATCTTAAGTTATCCCTTAGCTGTTGCCCTACCTTTCAGTAGTTAGATATACTGAAGAAACCTATTAACAGTGCTTTATGGTTGTCAAAGAACACAAAAACAGAACAGCAATCTTTTGTCATGCAGTGAGAGGCTCAAGACATAGATAATATTAGTAAATGTGGAAAGTGAACAATAAATCCACAGAGCAAAGACAAAAGAAGATGTTAATAGTAACCCGACCTGGGTCAAAGGGTTTTTGCCAAATAATTGTTAGATTATTTTTTTTTACCTTGGGTTGCCAGATAAGTGGCATTTACAGCTTTAAGACAACTTATAAAAGCCAGACAAATAATCTGCATGGCTTTTAGTTGGCTCATTAACATGAACTTAACCATTCTACCACTTGGTGTCAGGAGAGGCAAGGATCACTTTGCTCTGTGTATATTCTACCTCTGAAAACCTCTCTAACATCTGTAACCAAAAGCACACCTAAAAGAAAATACATCAAAAGCTAAGCTTGTTGATAATAACTTCCAGTACTAAAATATTATGGATTACTAAATCAAGAATCCCTGTAATGGAGCCTGTATACAATACATAGTAACGGTTAATTCACTGTATTCTTAAGCATCACTTTTCAAGATAGTCAGATTACCTTTTTTTCGTTCAAGTAGAGAAGACCTACTGAATAAAAGTAACTGATGTAGCATTCCCAAAAACAAGACAAGACAATCCAAGTGCTACAGTTAGATTAGAAGAAGTAAATCTAATGCCCAGCAAACATTTTGCAACTGGTCAAAGTTTATGAAATATTCCAAAGCCCTTGCTGACCCAGGCCTATCTATGTGTGAATACCTGAGCAGTGAAGCAGTGTGGATGGATGGATGTCCACGTGGGTTTATGTGAGAATGAAACCGATGTAAGCCCATATTCTCTGCAGAATGACCAGGAGGGCCAACAGGTAGAACACCATTGTGATAATCTGGAGAGAGGTGGAGGTATGGAAGGGGGAGTGGAGGGGAAGGAGGGAGGGATAGATGGATGGAGAGGGAATGGTGGAGAGAAGTATGGAGGGAGAGAGTTGGGTAGAGATGGAGAAGGAAGAGGGCACGATGGAAGGATGAATAGAGGGAAGGAGAGGAATGGAGGTTGTGAGGGAGAGGAGTTGAAAGGAAGCATGAAGAGATGTAGTGGTAGAGAGAAGTGAAAAGAGAGAAGGAGGGATTGAGGGACAAGGATGAAACAGAAGAAGAGGGAAGAGAGGGAGGAAAAGGGGAGAGATGGTGTGATGATGTGCAACATACTGTAAAAGAAACATTGTGTAACGTATAGCTCTATGGGAGAAAGAAAGAAGGAAAGAAGGATGTGCTTCTGATCTTCCTTTCATTCTTACTTTCTTTCCCCCCCAAACATGGCGATGGCACAGCGGAACAGCAGTGTGTGGTGATGCTACTGAAGCAGTGTCGGCCACATTGCTTTGGTGACTCAGCAAAAACAAGGAAGAGAAGGAGAATGTGGAGGCATAGCGGCATCAGCTGGTGGATGAAGAGCCTGGTCAATGAGGATGATGATGATGACGAAGATGATTGACCAAACTGACCTGAGGAGAGACAGAGGAAGTGGGGTTCACTCCATTCTCAGCACCGCTCGCCTCCTCCATCTTGGAGTTGCTGTCTTCAGGTTGTTTTCTAATCTCATCTAACTCCTGGTTACTCTGTTTGAACCCAGAATTTCCAGCCTCAAGCTCTGAATCTCTCCCCTCTTCTACTGAACTATCCTGCTCCTGTGATTCCTCTGCTGTACTGCCTCCGCCGTCATCAATACTCTCTGAGAGATCTAGCTTATGCTTCACTAGATTACAGCTACTCTCTTCCATCGGCATGTTATGCTCCACTAGTCCTAGGCTGTCTTTGTCCAGCTCTGCACTTCTCTCTTCAGGCTCTACACTTCTCTCTCCCGGCCCATCAGTCATCTCTGTAGCTTCTGCGTTACATCCCATCCCTGAAGCACTTTCTTTGAGCCCCTCTCTATTTTTGTCATTCTCTAAGCTACCATCCTCCCCAAGCTCTAAGAATCTCCCCTGCAACTGCAGCCCAGCACCATTTCCCTCTGCTGAAGTGGACTTTGTGATCCCTTCACTGTTGGTAGAACTCTCCTCCGGCCTTGAACTATTTTCCTCCACTTCCATGCTGCCCTCTCCCACCCCCGACCCACCCTCCTCAGCCCCAGATAGATACACCCACCCCTGAATGTCCTCTCCTTCATTCTCTTCCTCCATGGGCTCCATGTCTCCTGCTAGCTCCCTAGTCAGACCTTCCGGGAGTGAGGGGGTGTTGGAGTGTCCTAACCCGGTAGGTACAGGATGGATTGGGGGTTGAGAGTGAAGCTGAGTAGCAGGGAGAGAGGCTGAGAAAGGTGGGTATGCCTGGGCCCGAGTGTGGTCAAACAATGGGAGATCAGGAGTAAGTGACTTGGAGCTGAGAGGAGGTTCTTCTTGAGGATGTTGCTGGCTGTTATACATATTCTGTTGTTGGGGAAATGACTCAGGCTGAGGCTCAAACAGAATTTGGTGTTTGGGCTGAGCCTGAACTGCAGACACAGATGGTGCCAGAGGTGGAGGCTCTTGGATGTTAAACTGGGGTAGGGGGGAGGATCCTTGAACCTGTTCTTGCAATTGTGATCGCATTAGGGCTGACCCTTGAGCCTTGGCCTGGGTCACGGCCACAGGAAGGGGTTCCCCTGCGAAGCTGGAATCTGGTGAGTATATCTGATCCTCCGTTGGCAGGATGTCTGTGGGGGAAGCTAGGCCAGGGCTCACCCTGTGCCAGGTATTGGGTCTGTACCAACTGGGATAGAACATAGCATGCTCTTCCTCCTTTTCTACACTCCCATCTTCCTCTTCTTGAGCTTCCATTTGTTCTTCCTCTTTTGATACTGTCTGGGCATGGTTGATTGCTTTCCCATCACCTGTACCATACTCTGCATTTCCCCTCTCAAACTGATAGATGAGGGGAGACAGTAATGATAGTAGACAGACAAAATGTGAATATTATATAGAATATATCAATTATGAGGTTGTATGAGTGAATGCGGGATGGTACAGTGAATGACAATGTCAGCATATCAAAAATGACATAGGAGCAATAGGATTTATCCTGCAAATAACATTGTTTACATTGTTTTCAGGATACCTGCCCTGCAAGGCTAAGTGTCAGTAACAACACATTAATTAAACTGTGACATAAAAAAAATATGACAAACAAATAAACGATACATGTGTTTTTGGTCCAGTATAAGGTAACTTTAGTCATGGACTGTGATATTTAAAACACACACCAATATAGTTAAAGTTAAAGTGCAGTACCTGTTGCATGCTCATTCCATCCTCCTCTTCACATTGATGTATGACCTTGACAGGGTCATGTTGTGCCACATTCTCTATCTTCTTCTCCTCGCCTTCCTCATCTTTGTTCGATAGACTGACTCCCTGCTGGCCGTCTGACTTCAGCTCCCTAACTGGCTCCATAGGGCCCACAGAGTCTATGATTGAAACCACCGGTACTGTATTCTGTGTTGGCACCGGTGATGAGACTGATGGTTCTGGAAGTGGTTTTGAGGCTGGCAGTGGAGCAGGATGCTTTTCTAGGTTCTGGACAGTGGGGTTTGATGCTAATTTAGCATTCATGTTCTGAATAGTGAGCACTGGGAGCTTTTTAGACTCAAAGTGCTTCAGTACAACGGGTTCTTTTGGTTGTTTAGGTTCCAGGTTCTGAATAGCAGGTTCTAGGAGCCGGAGGTGTTTAGTTTTTAAGTTCTGAACAGTGGATTCCAGAGGCTGCTGCAGTGCTCCTGACTGCGGTTCATCAAGGTGGGGTTCTGGATCCGATTCTAGTTCCGGTTCTTCAGGAACCTCCTCTTTAGCAGAAAAGAGCAAATGTAATGTTTAAATTAACCATGTTTTCAAATTAAATGATCAACATTCTGTTGTCTATCTCTGTGCTTTAACGTGCTGTATTACACTGAAGTACAATTTGTTAGTTGTTATGGGAGACATGAAAGTATTTTATGTTGTGTTGCCAAGACATATTCCTCATCCTCAAGTACCTCATACCTACAATAAAGTCTTTTGATCCTAATCATATTTTAATGAATTAATGAATTAATCTGCTCCATTTTCTGTATTCAAATGCAGCAACTAATAGGTTTGTCTTTACCTTTGATGAAGTCTATGCTGTGCAGGGCTCTCTCCTGATGTTTGAAGTTGAATGTGTAGTGGCTCATATTCTCGTAGTCTGCTTTAAGAGTCTCCACCGGACAGGAACTGGTTGCTGTCATCACTCTGGTGAAGAAGAGATGGGGAAGAGGCACCGAAAGGACAGGAACGGGGATGGGGGGATGAAAGAGAGAGAAATGAGGCTGAGCACACATTATAAAAAAGTTAATAATTAATTAATAACGGGAAGTTCTATCAACTGTCCTGATGGAGGGGGAGGGTGGTCGGGAAGGCGGGAAGGGAAAGATGGAGAGAGAGAGAGGCTATAACAAAGCGCTGGGAAGACGAGAAAAAGAGAGTATGAATTGAATTAAAGTAGATTGAGACAACTGTAGAAGAAGGAGACAAGAGAGGGAGAATATATTTATCAAGGGGATATGGGAGAGGAGGAGGAAGTGGGGGTAATTGAAAGAGGGGAGATGGAAGAAGAAAAAGGGGGAAGAGAGGTAGATTGTGTGAAGTGTGCGGTCAACTTTGATAAAGCAAATGACTGTAACAGAATGTCGATGTGTGTAATCTCACTGTGTGCTACAAAATGTTTGACTTACTTTGCAATTAGCTCTCTGGAATTCTGAAAAAGGAAGAGAGAGAAAGAGAGAGAGATTAAGAGATAGAAAGAGAGAGAGACAAAGAGAGAAAGGGAGAGAGAGGGAGGGAGAGAGAGGACAGCATTATTAATAATGATTTAGACAAAAACTTTTATTTCAAAATTCATTAACTCCTTACAACTGACACATATCTACCTTTCTACACGTGTACTGCTACATTAACGCACGCACGCACACACACACACACACACACACACACACACACACACACACACACACACACACACACACACACACACACACACACACACACACACACACACACACACACACACACACACACACACACACACACACACACACACACACACACACACACACACACACACACACACACAGTACCTGCACAAAGTCAGCCGTGTCTGGTTCTTCCATGCTCCTACCAACCGTCTCCATCAGTCTGGTGTTGGCCTCTACGCTGTCTCCATAGCAGCGTACCAGCGACTGTACGTGGCCCGTCTTCTCTTCCTCCTCTGAGCTGATCTTCTGAGTCATCACCTTGGACATGATGATGATGATGAGGAGGAGGGTAACCACATCATCATATGACAAATAGCGAAAACAGTGGATTTATTACAAGCTGGAATATGCGCTTGTAGATCTGCAATTTTAGCTATTGTTTAAAGGAGTAGATCACCCAAAGTCTCCTAGTCTCCGGTAGGAGACTCTGCAAGTCTCCTACCGGAGACTCCGGTCATCAAATTATTGACTTAGGAATGCAACAAAAACAAAGAAATCGCCATTAATTCAAGGCTTCATGGGGTGTGTAATTGATAGAAAATGAAAATTCTTGGGTGAACTTTTCCTTGAAAATCTTTTTTGGGGAAAACAAAAGTTTAGAAATATTTTCAACATTTGCCCAAAACAGGCACATAAAAGGAATGAGAGAAGGAAGGAATATCCTTAATAGTTTGAGAGCAGAACAGATACCTTGCGCCTCTCCTTCAGGATGGAGAACATGCGCTCAAACCTCTCACACAGACTCTGCTTCTGTGTCTTACAGTTCTCCTGGAAGAGAGGAGAGAGGAGGGTTTAGCACTCAACAGGACTCTCTAAATCTGACTGAGAGAACATACACACGCACGCACGCACGCACACACACACACACACACACACACACACACACACACACACACACACACACACACACACACACACACACACACACACACACACACACACACACACACACACACACACACACACACACACACACACACACACACACACACACACACACACACACACACACACACACACACACGCGCGCGCGCGCGCACACACACCTCTATGTTCTTGCAGCTGTCCTCCAGGTCATTGATGAAGGCCTGGACTTTGAGGTTGACAACGACAAGAGAATCAACCCCCTCATTCAACTCAGCCTGCAGACACAGCCAGGAAGTAGTAGCAGTAAGTAAGTAAGTAAGCTTTTTGAAACAACATTTACAAGGTGCTGTACAATAAGGAACCCATAGTATGAAATAACCCATACTAAGAATGCAGTGGTGTAAAGTAACTAAGTTACATGTACTCAAGTACTGTACTTAAGTACAATTTTGAGGTACTTTTACTTTACTGGAGTATTTCCAATTTTCTATACTTTTAATTCTACCTACACTACATCTCAGAGACAAATATTGTACTTTTTACTCCACTACAATTATTTGACAGCTTTAGTTACTAGTTTCTTTGCAGATTTTGATTATTATCACAAAACAAACATTAACCACTTCAGTCCTATATATATCTACAAGCTCAATCTACAATCTCACAATGCGTCGCGATGCGACGCATTGTGAGATTGTAGATCTGCTATTTTCAAAAGATTTGTATACATTCTGAACTTGTGAAATGGGACATTCTGCACAATGAGTACTTTTACTTTTGGTAGTATATTTTGATTTTGAATACTTTTGTACTTTTACTCAAGTACATTTTGAATACTGGTATTTTACTTGTAACAGTCTTACAGGGCATTTCTACATTGCAGTATTGATACTTTTACTTTAAGTAAAACATGTGAGTACCATCATCACTGTTAAACTGTATGTAATGCTGTACCTTCCTCTGCTTGTAGACATCAGGGAGAGGGGCCACCTCACAGGACTGGTGTGCTCCAAACACCTTGCAGAGAGAACAGGTTGGAACCTGACAGCTCAGACAGAAGATGTTCACCTTCTCTCCCTCGTGGTCTGCACACGTCGTCACTGGAGACCGGGGCTGCGGAGGAGGGAGAGAACTGAGGACACGGCGAGAGGGAGGTGGGTGGAGGGAGATGGAGGGAGGTAGACGGGAACATTGAGGGGAAAAAAGGAGAGACAATGGTGTAAGAGCAAAATGGCCGTCATGAGAGTGGTCAATTCACACTGCCTTTCAGCCAGGTCTGTGATTGATTGATTGATTTATTGGCAGGGACATACAGCAAAATAAAACCAATAATAAATACATTCATTATCATCCAGTGCTCATAAGTCCACTAGTATTCTAGTGCCGATCTACAGGCTCACAATGCGATTGGCTATTTTTTGCCAAATGTTTGCTCCAGAATAGGGACGCTAGGGTTCAAGTGGTTACATTTCCAATGTACAAGACAACTAAAAAATCCAGGACCATGGCTAGGACATGGCTACTGTATATAGTATATCTGCTACAACTCAACAAATTGATGGTTATCATAATTGTCTGTGTGGAAAGCAGAGCTTCATGTACTGTATGTGTTCATCTAATGAATCCTGAGGCTGTTCTCCTCACCAGCAGGTGTTGTTGTTGCTGTTGTTGCTGACTTCCTGTTTGTAGACGTCAATAATGTTCTCCACCAGCAGGTTGCGCTGCAGGCCATACACACCATGGCGGTCCAGCACCACTTCCTGTCTGCAGGATGGACAGCGGAAGCGACCGCTGCTCACCGACATGGTGGTTCGAGCCTGGTACAGAGAGGGCTGCAAAGAGATATAGTGACATATTAACATACACAGCACGCACGCACACACATACAGTGGAAATGTGCTCTCGATCTTTAATCCTAATCCTTTTGATATGTACCGCAATATGCTCATGTATACACAGTTTTGTCAATAGAATTTTCAAGCAATCAATCAATCAATCACATACACACGCACCGACGCACGCACGCACACACACGCACATATACACACGAACACACACACACACACACACACACACACACACACACACACACACACACACACACACACACACACACACACACACACACACACACACACACACACACACACACACACACACACACACACACACACACAAGAACAGGTTCACACAAAGAGAAAGACAAGTACAGGACGACAAACTGGTACACACAGTAGACAGATGTCACACACATACAATAATACACGGATAAACAGATACAGACAGACACCTATTACTGTAAACACAAACATGTGCACATAAAAAGACAAAACAGACACATGAATATCCACAGTAACGTAGAGTACACAAATTCATGCACAGGGGAGAGAGACAGACGTATATATAATATTTCAGTTCTCTGTTTACGTTTATAAACATATAATTCAACATAAACAGTCCTCTGTTCCCAATCTCTCCATTCCCAGTCCTCCCATTAACAGAGCACACTGGGAGCACAGGTCTCTGCCAGTTGTTGTATGCTGCTATTTCAGTAATATGTGCTCATATTAACATTCATTTGAGGTCAGTCTTCCAGAGTGTCTTGAATCTGTCTCCCAGGATGATATGAAGTAAGAGCTCTGGTTTAGGATCGGTTGCTGGGGCAAAGGAAGATATTGGGAGGATAACATCTTATATATCATCTTATCACATTATGTACTGGATGGGTCTTTGAAGAAGAGAAAGTCTCACATGCACACAAACATAATGTATGTACTGTATGTATGTATAATGTGGAGAAAGAGAGAGAGAGAGATCTGACTTGAAATAAGATGAGTGGAGACAGATGAGAGAATGAAGGGTACAGGCAGGGAGGCAAGGGAGAGGAGAGAGGGAACAGAGGGGAGAGGAGAGGATAGTGTCTTGAAATAGTTTTCTTTAATAAGCTACAGCTGCTGCTTGGCCTGAGTAATGGATCAGAGAGAGAGAGAGAGAGAGAGAGAGAGAGAGAGAGAGAGAGAGAGAGAGAGAGAGAGAGAGAGAGAGAGAGAGAGAGAGAGAGAGAGAGAGAGAGAGAGAAAGGGAGAGAGAGGGGGGGTCACTGGAGGTGTATCTAGAACTGTCAGTACTGGGAAATGGGAATGTGAGGAGGCTGGATAACTAGTTATCAAATCAAGATGTTGTTTTATGCGTGGGTTTATTATGTATTACTGAATTAGAGGAGCATTAAAAGACAGACTGTGTTGTGCTGGTTAGGGGTGAAGTGAACACAGTAAGTATAATAAGGCTTTAGGAGGATCTGGGAGGAGAGGGGGGGGGGCAGGAAGGATTAGGGAACTTGGGGTAAGCCATGTTTGCCGGGGGGTGAAATCGGTGGGTTGGAAGGGGTGGGGGTGGTGGGCAGGTGCTAGATCATAGACTCTATGTACGTACACATACAGTATATAGACAAGGTTAGACCAACAGTATATACAAGTTCAAATCTTTGTAGTCCTGCAAGGGAAATATGATTTGCAGGCACAGAGTTTAAAACACTGTAGTTGCAATAAAACATACCATTGAACACACAGCATTACCCACAATCAAACATGCTAAATAGAGATTATTATGGAGTCAATCATACCCAGACAATAAGCCAAACCTACAATCAATAGATCATGGTTGAGAATAAAATGATCTGTACTTTATCGGAGCTAGTACAATAACACTAAGAACCTACTACGAAATAGTAATATGAGGACAAATCACAAATGGCCCAATGGGGCTAGGACTGGTGGATGATGGGTAGGGACTTGGGAATGGATACAAAAACATGTTTTCACCAGCTGGAGGGACTGTGGTTTAAGATTTCTGAACTATGTGGCAATGTGTGTGTGTGTGTGTGTGTGTGTGTGTGTGTGTGTGTGTGTGTGTGTGTGTGTGTGTGTGTGTGTGTGTGTGTGTGTGTGTGTGTGTGTGTGTGTGTGTGTGTGTGTGTGTGTGTGTATATTACACAACTGCTGTATGTATTTTGAAGTTGAAAACACATCTGCACGATAAGCAACCCCATGGTCTGTGTGTGTGTGTGTGTGTGTGTGTGTGTGTGTGTGTGTGTGTGTGTGTGTGTGTGTGTGTGTGTGTGTGTGTGTGTGTGTGTTGTAGTTGTGCATCTCTTATATGTGTCCACTGACACTAAAAGCAAAGCCTGCCCTGGAGGGGTTAAAGGTGATGAACATGAGCATGGCAGAAGAGGAGTCTATAGGGTTTCATTTCCACATGCCACACACTCATTCCTGTGCACGTATAGGTGTGATGACACACACACACACACACACACACACACTTATCTACACAAATGCATGCACAACACGCACACACACACAATATGTTGTTGTTTTTTGCGTCCAGTCGTTTAGATCAGTTTCCTTCATGCTTCAAGACTAACTGATGGCCTGTGTCTGCCTGTACAACAACATGTGACTCTGAGTGTGACTCTGAGTGTGCGTGCGTGCGTGCGTGCGTGCGTGCGTGCGTGCGTGCGTGCGTGCGTGCGTGCGTGCGTGCGTGCGTGTATGAGTGTGTGCACCAGGGACAGTCCCGTTGACTGTCCAGTGGAATGCTGTTTGACACGGGGAAGGGACAGTGGTGGATGTCATATCACTGATCAGGTGAGCTGCCATGTTAATTCACCTTGGTCATGCTGCATGGCTGGTCAGTGTTTGTGGAAACACAATATCACATGAGTCTAATCCTTCTAAGCCAGGCAAAGAAAAATAGTTGATGGATGAAGTGGTCTTTTCAACATGTCTGTCTGCCTATCTGCCTTCCTCGTTACTTATAGCTCATAAGCTCAAGCACTTAACTGCATGTTAACTCGCACGCACGCACGCACGCACGCACGCACGTACGCACGCACGCAGAGCTTATAAACAATCAGATCATACAGTATATAGGTCAAACAGCATGTGTCTCATATGAGCATATCTCTTTGTTTTCCAAACTATGTCCCTGTCTAAGTACTGGTAATCCACAGTGCACACACACCTGTTGGGGATGTGATATGGGCTTTGTTCGAATTTGTCTTTGTTATGTGGCATTTCGGACAGCCCTGCATTGAAGTGTTTGTGTGTGTGTGTGTGTGTGTGTGTGTGTGTGTGTGTGTGTGTGTGTGTGTGTGTGTGTGTGTGTGTGTGTGTGTGTGTGTGTGCACTGTGTGTGTGTGTGTGTGTGTGTGTGTGTGTGTGTGTGTGTGTGTGTGTGTGTGTGTGTGTGTGTGTGTGTGTGCACTGTGTGAAATGTGTGTGCATGTACATCCTATACTGTAAGATGCAGGGCATAGCCTTGGCGTACCCTCCTCCTCCTTCTGTTTCTCACTTCTCTCAATACAAAATGCTTTATTAGCATGTTTGGGCAATTTTGTTTTAAGTTGCCAAAGCATACATATAACTATTCATATAATAACAACATGCCACATATACAGTATATAACCTAAAGAGAAAACAAGCAAATAATAAATAACCAAACAATGACAATAATGAAAACAAGTGAATAACTCTCTCTCTCACACACACACACACACACACACACACACACACACACACACACACACACACACACACACACACACACACACACACACACACACACACACACACACACACACACACACACCTGGTATAGCTCGTTGGCACACTTCCTGCAGAGGTTGTGCTGGCATGGGAGGATGACCACAGGCTTGGTGAAGATGTCCAGGCAGATGGGACAGAGGAGCTGTTTCTCCAGGGTTCCCAGAGCAGTGTCCCCCTCAGCTCCCTGGAAGCCCTTCAGCGACCTCAGCTCCATGGGCACAGACATGGCCACTCAGCCAGAGGATGTCTTCAGCGCAAGAAAGTAGCAGAATGTCTGTATGGACCGGTGTGGGGTGTCTTCACTCTGTTTGGGTATCTATATTTAGTAGCCGTCTATGCTGTTTGTCTGTCGATCGGTCTGTTTATGTGCCTATATATCTGCCAGTCACTCAGTCTATTTATGTATTCAGATAAGAAAAACATCCATACATAACATGGAGCGGGCGGTCGGTCCATGTAAATGAACAGAAACCAGAGAAGAGAGAAGCAGGCAGGATCTCTCTTCTTGACTTTTTTTGCTTTCAGAAATTCTTGGTTCTGTCTCTTGAGTTTAAATCGCCCCAGGAAGCGAAGTTTTGTCCAGTTTTGAAATCTTGGAAAAATGATCCCGGCAAGAAGCTTTTCATACCCAGCCAAATTTCAGATACAAAAATGTACATCACATGTGAATAAGAGGTCATTTCAATTCACATGTCAGAGAGTGAATTTCCTGATCCAGGACAACGGTTGGTATTGCTGAATGGACCACACATTTACTAGTTCTTAACATAAAAAAAGCAAGATTTCCACAGCTAGTGGCTCTGACTGTAGCAACTAAAGCCGGCACGATGCTGGTAGGAGACAAGAAGTTGTCTCTCTATTCTTGGATCTGGGGTCACACTTTGTATCTCTTCGTCTGCCACTTGGGCCAAAAGTGTCTCAGAGGCAAAGTCGGATTAGGACTCGTCTTCAGGGGGATAAAGTACAGGTCACTTTCAAGATGTTTGTTGAGTTCTCTGGCCACAAGAAAGTGTAGAGTGTGAAGACAAAGTACATCCCAACTTGAGCTTCCTGGTCTCCTCGCCGTGTGCCTGTTACAGAGACACCGGTCTGTTCAGGACTGTGGGGTTCAGTGTCTGAGTCCACTTTGCTAGGTGGTCTTCCAAATACTCCTCTTCTTCTCCTCCTCTCCTCCTGTACTTCACCCTCGCTCAGTCAACGGACACTCCATTCCCCCCTTCTGTTCCCACAGGTACAAATCACTATGTTCATCTGTTTGTAGGTCGCCATCCGCCACAGCACAAGAAGGAAAGAGAGAGAGAGAGAGAGAGAGAGAGAGAGAGAGAGAGAGAGACAACAACCAAGAGACTGAACTTAAACGGTGGGGGTGTCCGATTACGGCCAAGTTCCCAGGGACAGTCCCTCCACGCTGACCCCAAAACACGCGCACACGCGCGCACACACACACACACACACACACACACACACACACACACACACACACACACACACACACACACACACACACACACACACACACACACACACACCATATCAGGCATTGGCTGGTATGTGGATACATCATACCATGGCAAGCTGTGCTCTTTCTACAATTACCTCCACTGCTCCCCCACGCACACCCCCTACCCTATTAGCTAACACCAGACAACCACACACTATATTAACAGGGGCTCACACCGTTTGTACCTTTTTGTGCCTCCTATTAGAATGGATTGATACACACATTAGTTGATCTATTTTGTGTCCCACTTTCTTTGTGCATGGATGAAGTAGACTCTTTTTTAATTTTAAACAGGGCACATATATCTGAGCCAGTTGATTAAATTAAACTCAATGTATAATAGGCGGGATACAAAAACACTTTACGGTATATGGGAATACCGACGATCTGATCCCCATACAGGCCCAGTAGCATGCTAGTATTAATAGACGTAAATCATGCAATATGATACCTTCTTCTGTTTTTTTGTCAGGTCATCTTGATAACATGACTCATAATTAGGTCTTGAAATCTTGAAGTGTGTCCACTCCACCCTTATGAAAAGAGACAAAAGACTTTTCTTTGTGCCAATACTGCAGCATGAAACAGAAAGTAGACAGTAAAACCCTCTATTTATATGTATTGTAACTCTCAGAGTGTACAAATTAGTCTATTTGGCTAGATTTGTACACTCTGAGTTAATTGACGCCCGTCCTGAGTGTAGTGTTCAATTAACTCAGAGAGTGTACGAATATAACCAAGAGATGGGTTTATATATAAAAACTAGAAAAAGTGCTCCTCGGAGCACAGGTCTCCGCCAGGTCAGGTAGGTTATTGTGGGGCAGCAATGTTCGGAATTAGCCAATCAGGATGGAATATGAAAAATTGGATGGAACCATCTTGATCACTTGACTATATGTGCGTGCAAAGTGTCGCAATCGGACGCTGCATTCATGATTTGTGGCATTTTGTTCAAAACGGGCCACTCCTGCAAACTTTAGATGTCAATGTTAGCCAATCAGGATGGAATATGAAAATTTTAAAAGATCCATCGTGATCACATCATCGTGATCACATGACTATAGAGATCAAGTGTACCGATGTGCGTGAAATTTGGATAAATTCTGAAGGCTTAATATCAAAGAATGTGTTTTACATAAGTCGGCCTCCTGGTGGCGCTATGAAAGGCAAATGTGAAAAATGCAGGTCAGTAGTTTTTCCTTGGCCTCTAGGGAGTGTGCGTGCAAAGTTTCATGCAGATCGGTGCAGTTATAGGTAAAAACATAAATCGTCCATTTATAGCGCCACCATGAGGCTGATTTGAACATTTTCAAGTGGCATTTCTTCCTCGGCCTAGTGGGAATGTGCGTGTGAAATCTCACGGAAATCGCAAGCTGCGTTCATGATTTGAGGCATTTTGTTGAAAACGGAGCAATCCTGCAAACTTTGGAAGCCAACCTTAGCCAATCAGGATGAAATATGGAAAATTGGACAGATCCGTGTTGATCACATGACTATAGAGATACTGTGTACTGATTTGCGTGATGTTTGGATAAAATCTGTAGGAGTACTGTCAAGAAGTGTGTTTTGCAAAAAGCGGCCTCCTGGTTATAAAAGGCTAATTTGAAAAATTTGGGGCAGAGGTTCTGCTCTGTCATCCAGGGAGTGTGTGTGCACAGTTTCGTTGCGATCAAGCCAACGGTGCCGGAGATTAGCTGTACACAAAATGACAGAATGACGGACACACGGACACACGGACGGACACACACACACACGGACGGACGGACAGGGGGCAAAACATACTCTCTCGCCATGCCTTTCGGCCTGGCGGAGACAACAACAAACTCCTATAAAGCTCCTGTGTATTATGCAGCAGGTTAGATACCTGGGCTGGTCCTGGAAACCTGTAGCGTGAGTGAGTCCACTGTGAGAGCTGGAAGGCCTGGAAGACATCACTAGACTGTAGTGTAGAGAGACACTGTAATGAACATAGAATGGTGAGATCCTGTAGTGTAGTCAAGGACATACGCAGATTTTACAAATACACTTTTGGATACTTGTTTGAGTCATAAAGTCTAGCAATGTATCCACTCCTATGGAAACAGGTATGAGAAGAACACAGCCTCATTGCCGCAGACAGGTAGTACACGAGTGGTACATCAACCCGTTGTCAGCGCAATTACATCATTTATGAACTGCCATTGCGTGATATTTACATTTGATGTTAAGAGAAAAAAGCTCAGGATATAGCAACGGATAATTATCGAGGAGGAAAATAGGATTGTGGCACTAGGACTTTAATAAAACTCACACAGAGACAAAAGAGGTTCTGAAGCATCGGAAACATTTATTTTACAACAACACATCAGATCAGTTTTTTTTGTTTTTGTTTTTCTATTTATCCATTCATCTGTCAGTCTGTCTGTCTGTCTGGGCCAGTAAGCCAGACACACACATACACACTATGGATCCATGCTACAACAGAAAAATAAAACAATAACTACATCTCTACCTATGAACTGCCACTGCATGTATGTACAGCAGGCCTGCCAACCAGAGAAAAAGCTTCTAAAAATGTATACATTATATTTATATTTACCAGCTATCTCATAAATTCAATATTAAAAAGATAGCAAAAATAAAATAAATACAATAATGCTTTGATATCATCTGATCACTATATTTGCACTATTGTCATTTCTCATTAGTTATCTCTCTTAATATTTTATTCATCAGTTTTCCTAAAAAGAAAGTGTTTTGTTTCCAGTTGTGTATTAATAATATACACTTCCTTCACTCAGACACGGCTTCATGTTTGGTCGATGAGAAAGAAATATATATACTGTATATATATATAAAAAGAGGAGGGTTTGGGGTTATAGAAGTGGCATTTCATTGGTCAATATTCGCATTACACGCTGGTATGACAATCAATCAAACATCAAAGATAGTGGGGGGAAAACAATTAATTCAGTCGAAAGCAATGCAGAACGTGATTGGGTTAGGTCTAGGACGGCAGACAGAAATATAAAATGAATGATGCTCTCTCTCTCAGCTTTTATTGCACTTTGATATTTGAGTGTGGAAAGTAATCGATTTATAACAGCGGTGTCCCATCATTCCAACCAAGCAACATTATACCTCTTTCTTCTAACTGGCTGATCCATCAGGCACCTTCTCTTTCGTCTATTGTAGAAGTAAGTGTTTTAGGCCTAGTTCAGACCAAAGATTTGTGAGATGGAGGGACGAATCCGTTGCAAGCCTGATTTAAACTTTGTGGCACAACCGTGTCGCTAGCTAAAAATAGCTGACGTACAAGCTTGTGGAAGCAACACGTTGTGAGCTTGTAGGTCTGCTATTTTAACAGTGTGATACCATCGTAAGACAGAGCATAAATTTAAGCTTTAGAACGTTGCAAAGACAAATTGCAACTGAATTACCAGGTAACTACGCATTTGGTTGGAATGAAAAGCTGCAAACACTCGTACCTCTACAGCACATGACTGGACACAGCTGTTATGAAGCATTTAATTGACACACAAATATAATGGTTAAAAAAACTGCCTCCTTGTTTTACTAAAAACAACAATGAAATGACGTAATGATACAACACAGCCCCCCCTCATACAGGTCTCAGGAGTGATGGATTGCTATTCACGTTTGACAAGTAAACGTGTCTTCTTAAAAAATAAATAAACAAAAAAGGCTAAACGAACAGTTTGAATGTAAACTGCTGTCGTTTATATTTTTACGGTTACTACCGGGAACACCCTCGACTTAAGAGAGCTGCTGTCACAGAAACAAACTTTGGATATGAATAGGTCAATATCCTCCCTTCATTAACCTCATAAATAATAAGAAAACAAAACAAAAAGATGAAAAACTAATCTACTGAGAGACACGAAGAACAAGAATCAACACTTTGGGTTTTGGAGATTAACAACTTAGAAGTCTAACATTTAGTTTACAACACATGTACAGCAGTTTAACTTCCTCACACACAATCAAAAACTAGAGAGAATCAGTAAATAATAAAAGGGCTCAGTGTGTGTGTGTGTGTGTGTGTGTGTGTGTGTGTGTGTGTGTGTGTGTGTGTGTGTGTGTGTGTGTGTGTGTGTGTGTGTGTGCATGCATACACAATAACCACATTGAGGGATTGTTGCAAAAATAATGTGTGTTTATATGTATGAAGAATATTAGCCAATATATTCATACTCTCCTTTATTTTTTATCAGCGCCCAAAAAAACAGTTTTGGTTGGGCTCCCATTTTCTCACCTCACATTTACAATTTACACTATGGGCGAAAAGATATATGTGCATGTTTTATGTGCGTGTGTGTAATATGTGTTACTAAGCCAAGAAGTATGTGTGTGTATGAGTGTGTATTTGCAATTAATTACAGCTTGACAAGACAGTTGTGAAGACTGTCAAAGAGACAGTTGGCTGGTTTGGTTGTATAATGATTGTGTGCAATGTATGTGTGTGTTGCGTAGATGATAAATATTCCTTGGTTCAGTCAGCGTCTGTCGACTGATTATCTGTGAGTCTAGTTATGGTATGTGTGCGTGTTAGTTCATGTGGGTGTGTCCATTATACATCAGTGCGGCAGCTGTGATAATGAATATGGGTGTTTATGTAGTGTGTGTCTAGCGTGCATTAGTGCAATGGCTGTGAAGTGTGTGTGTGTCTAGTTTGCATCAGTGTGGTAGCTGTTATATGTATACAGGGCCGTTTCTTACTATATTATGCAGACTATGGTTGCATAGCTCCTTCAGAGCCACCAGGGGGACCCTGCACTCCCTCATAGGTTAATCTACAGCACCTACACATTTTAAGACAAATGCATTTATTGTAGACTAGAAAAGATGCAAGAGCTGATTTTCTGTATTAATTATTATTAAGACGGCAACATCTTAAATTCAGAGCCAATTTCACAAACTGGATGTTACTTTTTTTTATTTTCTATTGTTAATTTATTTAGTTATTTTTGTGTTATAATATGTAGGTAGAGACCTTATACAAGCCATTTAGTTTCATGTCTCCTTTTAACTGTACTAAATCAGATCAAAGGGGAATGGATAGGGGAACAGGGGTATCTGGCAAGCAAATCCATTTAAATCATCAGACTATAGGGCTGTTCATAGTCAGGCGATTTAGTGTTTAGTGTTGCAACCGACGATAATCAAGTTTGATCAACATTAGTGATACCATACCAGTTGCCCTTATGGAGGCATTGGTTGTGGAGGCTGTCTTTCATGCATGTTTTTCTTTGTTTGTGGTCTTTTATTGGACTACTAGTCCAAAAAGAAAGTTGTTCATTATGATGAATACATAAGTTGTTTGATTTGCGAATTCTGTACACAATGTTAAAACAATTTGTTAATAATTTGCACCATTGTGATGATACTGGTACTGGATCATTATTAATGCTAATTCTTTGTGATGGCCACATTTATTTTATTAATTGCCTTTTGGGGCAACAGGATATTTTTAATTTGTTTATTTTTAATTTGCATGTTTGACCTGATTTTTCATAGAGCTCCTAAAAAGCTAGAAACGGCCCTGTATGTGGTTGCCTAGTATGCATCAGCGTGGTAGCTGCAATGTTTGTATTTTTGTGTGTGTATATAATCTAATATGCATCACTGCGGAAGCTGTGGTGTGTGTGTGTGTGTGTGTGTGTGTGTGTGTGTGTGTGTGTGTGTGCGTGTCTAGGTCTAGTATTCAGTGCGGTAGCTGTGATGGGCGTCAGAGGTGAGCCCGGTCGTCTCTGTGGCTGAAGATGGCTGCATCATGATTGGCTCCCCTGTAACGTCTGGAAAGACAAACACACAATTATTTCCAGCCACACACAAAAAACCCAGACAAATAAAATGTGTGTGTGTGTGTATGCGTGGCTCCCAGTCTTTCTTAAAAAAGTGTCTGTTACACGCATGCACGCCATACATACATACGCATACGCATGCACGTATGTATGTATTAGAGATGCGCGGATCGCGGTTTTAGCCGCGGTTGCCGCAGTTAACCGCAGTTTGGGTGGATTTGGGTCAATCAAATATAATTATTAATTAATATCGGATAAAACGCGGGTGAAATATTGCGGTAAATAAATTAATGACATCTAATATATCTATCCATAAAATAGCGAAATCTCTGCGTGCTTGTGTCTGTGTGAGTGTGTAGAGCAGCCTCTGTGCGATGCGATCACAAAATGCATTGATTTAGCCTATGGAATGTCGGTGCGTCTTTTTTCTTTTTTTTAACCAGTGCTGCTGTGCTGCGCTGAAGAGCAGTGCGCTCTGTAAGTTGGATGCCGCACAGTTGGATGCCGCACCGACATTCCATAGGCTAAATCAATGCATTTTCTGATCGCATCGCACAACTAATACTAAAACTAACGGGGAATACCAGAAAATAATAATATTTTGACATACGGGAAAAACGGTTGGTGCGGATGCGGATATTAAAATTGGATAATATAATTATTGCGGTTGGATAACGGATGGACAACTAATTTGTACCGCGGATTCGGATGACCATGAGAGGTCATCCGCGCATCTCTGGTATGTATGTATGTATGTATGTATGTATGTTTATGTGTGCGCAAGAATTGTCAAGGAGTCAAGGAGCATCTGAGAAAGCCAAACGTATTACACGTGTTCATGGGAATTGTACGCTAAAACAATTAGACAACTGTGACTTTCAGACATGCAGTTTAAAACGTCATTAATCACCCACCAATTTGGAAAACTAAAGGCCTTTGCACACAGGGTGCGATTAGTCAATCAGTTTTTACCGCATGCGAAAAGACGCACGAATCGAACTGGGTTCGATTGAAAAAAAAACGCATCACCGCATCGCATCGCCGCTCGGGGTGTGCATGAGGTCATTGAGAACCATGTGTTCATTTAAAAAATGATATTGTCAGTTTTTTCCGTGCGGAAAATCGCACCCTGTCTGCAAAGGCCTTAACTTGTCAGCGTTACCTTCCACAACTAATTTTAACATGTATTTGGCAGGAGTTACTTTCAAGCCGTGTGTGTGTGTGTGTGTGTGTGTGTGTGTGTGTGTGTACGCACCTCTCTCATCAGTGGTCATCTGAGCCTCCAGGTCTTCGGGTGAGACGTAGAACTCAGGCTCTTGATCAGGGGGTGGGCGTGGTTTACACTTCCCACAGCAGCAGTTACAACAGCAACACAGGCAACAGCAGAAATAACAGCCGGTAGCTACACCACAGAAGATGAACAACGCCTGGAGGCACAGAGAGGGGGAGGGAGGGAGAGAGAGACTTTAAACGGCACTGAATGTGAGTAAATTAACAATGGTCAGGAAAAGACAAGAGAGAAAGGTATAGGTAAAGAATAGAGATAGAGGCAAAGAGACAGATGTTTGATGACAGTGTGCCTTCGCTCAGAGTGGATGTGAATTGACACAAACGTGTGCATGTCAACGTTATCCAAAAAGCAAGCTGTTATACTTTTTAATCCATTCATTCTTATATCCATTATCCTTCCATGCCCGCCTATCTACCAGTAAAATCCTTTGTTAATTTAACTCTGAGATTGTACAAATATAACCAAATGGACCCAAATGAACACTTTTACTGTGTATTCACCCCTGCTTTAGTTCAATAAAACCTAGTTCAGGCCAAAATCTAACCGTTTTAAGCCCATTCATTGTATGAAGGAGCATAACTTTAAGCATTAGAACTTTGCGGAGAAAGATCACGTTCTGAATATCCCCTTAAGAGATGAGTATGAAAGAGGAGCCATGGTTCTTATCAGCAAGGCTATAGAGTACAGAAGTCCTGACGTCACTCGTCCATCCCCTGGTTCGTAAAGTAATTTAGCTTTGGAGAATAACATTGGGTCATCTTAGAATCGTCTCATATAAGAATTGTGGTCCAAAAATAAACAAACTGTCTCTGCGATATTGTCAGGGAGGTGGCTCTGTATCGTTTATGATAGTCAGTCACTCATATTTGAAACAGTCTGCTTCTGGCGAAAATTTAACTAATTTGTCGGAAGTAACATTAGCGTTTTTTCACCGTCAGTTGATGCTTCATATCCATAAGAGTAAAACCGCCGGGGTCATTTGTTTATTTTTGGAACACAGTTCTTATTTGACACGATATTAAACACGTCTATGGGAATTCAGAACAGGGGGGAAAAAACGCGACCCTGGTAGGATGTGTAAATTACGTCAGACTTCGGTGCTCTATTAGTTAGTCATCATATCTGCCAAAGAAAAGTTTACTTTGAAAGTCTGTATCAAACTTTCTCCTATACATAATGAACACCAGTTTTGTTCTCCATCGCCCGCTTTCACTCCATCGGGAATCGTAAGGTTAGGTTAAGTTAGGTAAGGTAGTAGGTTTACGGTTCAATCCCCGACTCCCCCTGTTTTAGTGTCCTTGAGCAAGACTGTGAACCCCTAACTGCTCCTGATGAGCAGGTTGGTATCTTGTATGGTTTACAGCCATCAGCTATGTGAATATGTGCGTGAATAGGTGAATGTAATGCACATTGTAAAGCGCTTTTGATAAAGGCACTATATAAATGCATAATTCCATCCACCCATCCCTCTCTCTATCCATACCGTGGCCCACCAGCAGTACAGTACAAAGTAGGTGCCGACGCTCTCCAAACTTTTACGTCATCTTTCCCTCCATCTATTTATCCATCTATCTATATCCGTCCCTCCCTCCGTCCGTCCCTCAACACATACCTTGGCCCACCAAGAGGACAATACAAAGTAGGTGTTGACGTTCTCCTCTCCAAACTGCTCGGCGACGTAGAGGCCCAGGGAGCCATACTTGTCGTAGATGTTCCTCTTGGTGCAGTCGTTCAGGATGGCGTGGGCGTTGTTGATCTCCTTGAACTTGTCAGACGCTTCCGGGTTGTCAGGGTTCTTATCAGGGTGGAATTTCAACGCCAGCTTCCTGAGAGAGAGAGAGAGAAGGGGGGGGGGGGGGGGGGTAAGAGGAAGGGATGGAAGGACGAATTAGAGGGAGAGATAGAAAGAAAGGAGTTAGAGGAAGAAATGAGGGTGGGGTGGAGGGACAGGGTCAGGGAGAGGAAGGGGGTGGAGCTAATACTCTTCTCTCCAACAACTGTTTTCATTCATAACCTTTTGAAAGGAAAAGTTATGCTGGACGCCGGGGATACGCCATGACACTCATGGGTGGCAGACCTCGCACCGGAAGTTCGATGAAATACATTGCAGTGGATGGAGCCGGCTGGACCAGCTCCTGAACAAACACTATTTCTGAACAATTGCGACCTTTGTCATATAATCGGTTCAGGAATATATAAGAAGACATTTCACAGGTTGTTCTCTAATCGCTTGCTTTTTGATGTGCACAGTACATCATTTTATTGAGGCATCTAAACAGCAGGCAGGTATCGTTTCTGTCTCGGAGGTATCGTGAGATTTCGTTGCCAGACAGGAAATGGGGGACAGTCTTGCGACACTTTGGCCGTTCAGAAACATACTTTGTACTTTTTAGATACCTCTATAAAAACATACAGTGTACACATCGAAAAGCAACACAGCAGAAAACAATGTGTGATATGTTTATTTTCCTGAGCAGAGTACTTTATAAAAGGTCTCAATCGTTCAGAAATAGTGTTAGTGTTAGTGTTCATAAACTGTCCAGCCGGCTTTCATAGGCTCCAATGTTATTTCACTGAACTTCCGGTGTGAGTCTGCCACCCAGTGCGACGAATCTGCCGGCTGGAATTGCAGGATAGAGAAAATGATGTCGGCGTCTCTTCCTTTTAAAGTAAATTCCTTGTTTTATAGTCGGAAGTGCTGCATGGATCCAATGGCTCACTCAACAGGTGCTCTTTAGTGGAACAGGTAGGTATACTGCACATAAAAACAAAGAAGACCAAGAAGTCCTGCTTGATTTTAAATGGTCCAGTGGTACAGACAATACCAAGAAGTCCTGCTTGATTTTAAATGGACCAGTGGTACAGACAATACCAAGAAGTCCTGCTTGATTTTAAATGGACCAGTGGTACAGACAATACCAATAAGTCCTGCTTGATTTTAAATGGACCAGTGGTACAGACAATACCATGGCACTCTGTGACCAACGCAAGTTGACTCTCCTCTCAGGTCTTCCATACGGGTCTCTGATGGAAGTCAAGAGTCCACATCAGCACTCTAACTCCCTCTAGTGGCTCAAACCAATAACTCTGTGTGCCTTAGTTACCTGTAAAATGTCTTGACGTCCTCTGGTGTAGCATTATGTGTCATGACTTCATGACTCTGATCAAAGCCAGGGATAAGTATTATGTGGTTGTAATAATTACGGAGGACATCTGTATTTTTTAATCCAGTGTGAATCGGCCAAGTCCGTAATTTGTAATAATTCCAGGGTAAATGACCTACCATATTTCAGCAAACACTGAGGTCATCGGATAATAGTAGTCCAGTGCGACAGCGCAGTCATTTAGGGTCAAATTTTGGTTTTAGCATGCTACGTTGGAAATTATGAATGAGAGTTAACATCATTTTGGATGCAAATTTGGCTCATCTCTCTACACAGCATGGACAGTGCATGTAATTATGGGAATAATAGCTTAATCAGAATAAAAATGCCTCATGTTGCCTAAACACTGATGGCCTTTGCAGACAGGGTGCGATTTCTCGCACGGAAAAAACGGACAACATAATTTTTTTAAAGAACACATGGTTCTCTATGACCTCAAGCACACCGGCTCCGAATTTGCGCCTGCGGCGGTGCGTGCCAATCGAATCGTGCGTCTTTTCGCATGCGGTAAAAACTGATCGACCAATCGCACCCTGTCTGCAAAGGCCTTTACATTGGAAGAGACTGGTCCAATCTCTAATCTGAATGATTTCAATCAGATGATTGTCAATGTACGCTAATTCAGACAGTGTACAAATAGAACCTTTGAGGATAACGTCTGTAAATTCAAGTAAAATACAGACTTTGCTTGTCCCGTGAATGCGCCACACAAAACACAGACATCGGGAGATCATTTATAAATTACCAGAGGTCCCAAGATAATATTTAGGGCTAAAGATTAAATAAAATTAAACATTAGTCATGTCTTGTTTACTTAGCACCTTCAGGTAGAGCTGCTCCAGTATAATAATAATAATACATACAATTTATATTGCGCTTTTCTGAGTACTCAAAGTCGCTTTACAAAACCGAAAACAAAATAAAAAAACTTTATTACGAAAAAACTAGATTAGAAAATCATTCAGATTAGAGATTGGACCAGTCTCTTCCAATTTAAGTGTTTAGGCTACATGAGGCATTTTTATTCTGATTAAGCCATCATTCCCATAAAAGAAGTAAAGGTAAAAAGAAAAGGGTGAATTAGGTAGGGAATGCAAGTCTGAAAAGGTGGGTTTTGAGTGTGGTTTTAAACATGGCGAGGGTGGGCGCAGCTTTGATGTGAGCTGGGAGTGAGTTCCATAGGGAGGGGGCGGCCACCGAGAAGGCCCTGTCACCTCAGGTTTGTTTCTTTGTCCTGGGGATGTCAAGCAGGTTGGCATCACCCGACCTGAGGGAGCGGGAGGAGCGTGGTATTGGAGGAATTAAGAGGTAGCGGGGAGCCTGGTTGTTGAGGGCCTTGTAGGTTGTGATTAGTATTTTGAAATCTATTCTGTGCTTGACTGGGAGCCAGTGGAGGTCATGGAGGACTGGTGTGATGTGGTCCCTGAATCAGGTTCTAGTGAGCAGGCGGGCGGCAGAGTTTTGTACATACTGTAGTTTCTTGAGAACCTTAGTGGTGACACCGTATAGGAAGCTATTGTAGTAGTCGAGTCTGGATGTGATGAAGGCATGAATCTTCCTTAACGTTTGCGGTTGTACTCTGTGTGTTACCTCTAACATTTGTTGATGTCCTCTGGTGTGTGTGTGTGTGTGTGTGTGTGTGTGTGTGTGTGTGTGTGTGTGTGTGTGTGTGTGTGTGTGTGTGTGTGTGTGTGTGTGTGAACTTACCTGTAACATTTCTTGATTTCGTCTGGTGTAGCATTCTTGTCGACTCCCAGAACGATGTACAGCGAGTCTCCTGACGTGGAGAGAGACCTCTGTCTCTGCTGATCCATTGCCTCTCTCTCTGTCCTTTACTCACTCTCTCACTCCCTTGCTCGCTCAGCACCTCACCTGTCAGATAGAGGAAAAAGAAGCAAGGTTAGAAGAGGTTATTGTTATTTTAGTTTTAAATCGTTTTCTACGTGACCATATCAAATACTACTAGTCTCTCAGGCTCCCATGGATCATGACTGCAGACTTTTATCCTTATAAATATTGTCATTATAGTTGTTACTGATATTATTGTTGTTGTTTAAGTTCATGTTCTATGTCTCTCTCCCCCTCTCTCTCTTTCACCCCAACACGGTTGAGGCAGATGGCTGCCCAACCAAGATCTGGTTCACAATTCTTCCTGTTAAAAGGGACGTTTTTCCTTGCCACTGTCGCAAAATGTTTGCTGAGGGGGTAAAACACTGGGTCTCTGCTCTAGATGTAAAGTGTCTTGAGACAACTTTGTGTGATTTGGCACTATAATAAAATACAAATAAAATTGAATAATACGGCACGCTTGCTTTAGTCACTTTAGTTGACACGAAATAAAGTCAGTGTGGAGGGCACACAATGGCCCCTTTGTCCACTGTATTCCCTCATACTGCAGTACCTATGACTGCAAGCAAGCAGGGAGTGGCTTGAGGCAGAAAGGTGCACAGACCGAAGCCATCGCACACCTTTCCTACTCTGCTGGCCGTCCCAATGTCGATTCTGCCCTGTGTGACTACAGTGCATCCGCTGCCAGCTTAACGGCGATACAACAATGTCCCCCATTCAGTGTCCGTACCTTCTAAACAAAACAGCAAGGCATAGTACATTCCCACCTTGAACAAGCTGTGTAAAAAGGCCAAGTAAGGAGTTGGTCTGAGGAGGTTACTGGAAGTCAACTCAGCCAGCCAACACAAATACAACGGCACTAAGTCGACAGTGTGTGTGTGTGTGTGTGTGTGTGTGTGTGTGTGTGTGTGTGTGTGTGTGTGTGTGTGTGTGTGTGTGTGTGTGTGTGTGTGTGTGTGTGTGTGTGTGTGTGTGTGTGTGTGTGTGTGTCTCTCTCTCTAGAGAGCTTATTGTAAGCATGGTAAGCTCAACCAGACTGGTGAGATACAAACAACAGACAGCTCCACAGCTAACTGCAATGCAAGTAGAAATGAGAAGTGTTAACTGAGACCACAGCTTTTATTTTCTACAGTGTTATTAGACTGTCTGCTGATTCTTGAACTACAGTTCAACTAGTTCAGCTATAGCTCAAATATATACGCATGGGAATTTGCCATTCCTTTGCAGTTTCTGAACATACAAAAATGCCCCCAAATGAATACATACTTTAGAGATTATATGTAGGATAAATTATGAAAGTTCAGAAATATAATTTCATTAAACATAAGCATATTTGAAATACTGTACATAAATACATATTTCAGTATGGGGAATATATGAAGAGGATCACTTTATGATCAATTAACACATGGTATTTAAATGTGCCTAGATACACATATACACACAGTTCCATAAACCAAACACATTACTCCAAAGAGTTCAGAGCACTCCATCAGCTGCAGTGCAGGCAGCACTCGTGGAGCTTTAGTAGGGTTTAGTGCCTTGCTCAAGGGCACTTCGGCAGAGTTGTTGGGCATTGTTGATGTAGTACTTTTCACCGTCCAGTCACCAGTTTACAGCTGGAATGCACCATCAGTTGGGTGCCTGGTATGAAATTACCAGTCAGTCAACCAGCCTGATATTCTGACAGGCTTCGACTGAAAGTCAGACCAACAGCTTTATTGGCACTGCAGGCAGCAGACGATTGCACTCACTGTGGTTAAAGTGTGGCAATATTGAATTCACCAATATGCTGTATATTGCACAAATCAACATACAATATAGATTTGTATTAAAGTTAAGGAAAACTACTACTACTACTTCAATGCACTAGTTAATGTTGGCGTCCTGTCACGCCTACAGTTAGTCCAAAACGATGCCACTCGCCTCTTAACAGGGGCACGGAAGTATGATCACATCTCCCCGATTCTTGCCTCCCTCCACTGGCTCCCTGTTCGTTACAAGATTTCAGTTTAAGAGTTTTAATGTTTGTTTTTAAGTCTTTAAATGGGTTGGCACAAATGTACGTATCAGAGCTTCTACCTCCCAATAACCCTACAAGGGTCTTGAGATGTACTGACCAGTCATTTCTCCTGGTCCCACAAACAAGGCTGAAGACTCGGGGGGGATAGATCATTTTCCGCTGTAGCGCCCAAACTGTGGAACAATCTTCCACCCCATGTTAGAGCATCTCAAACCTTGCCTGTGTTTAAATCAAGTTTGAAAACTCACTTGTACTCTTTGGCTTCCGTTGATTCAGACTGAGTGTTGCGGTTTCCATTAAGCTATGTGTCTATGTGTTGCACCCTCTGTTTATTGTGTATTGTTCTACTCTTAGTATTTTTTGTAAATATTTGTTACTGAGTGTACAGCACTTTGGTTCAAAGTTTTAAATATGTTCTATAAATAAAGTGGATTGGATAAATTAGGTTTAATGTGCCTTTCAAGAACGGGAAAAGGTGTTGCCAAAATAATCTCCTCTCCGGTGCTTCCACTTAAACCCGTGTTATTGACAAGTCTGTTTGCAGTAAAGACACATGGAGGTACAATGTTACACTGTACGATTAAGACATAGTAGAGGAAATGTGACAATATCCAAGCATATCAAATATGTATCAACATTTGGTCCATAAATAAGGTAGGTTAGGTTGTCCAGCACTGTCTGTGGTGTACATTTCACACAGAGAGCACTCATAGCCATCATATTTGTAGAGTAGGAGGCTTTAAAATGGAACAATGTGCTGTAATAGTGTATGAGTTGGAGCCGGTCTGATTCCAGCCAGGCAGGCCTTTTGTTGGTATTTAGACCAAGGTTTGAGCCAGTGAGTGGTTGGAGGCTAACCTGAATTTAGCTAACAAGATGTCAACCTGGCTTTCACCTACACACTCATCAACCCATTAAGACCTGAGGCCGATTCTACAAATGCCTTCTAAATCGCTGGTTCTAACGTTTTCGTGCTAAGGACCATCTGAAAAGGTTTTGTGCCAGGGACCCCTCCAGAAGAGAAGTTTTGTGTAAAAAAAAAAGAAAAGTTATTCAAAAAGTTTCAAACACTTTTTTTTAATAGCAGATGTACAAGCTCACAGCGTGGCACAGAGTGACGCTCTGTGATCTGATTATCCTAAGAGTTAAAAAAAAAATGTATGTTGCTATATAGCTAAAATCTAAATGACAGATGCTTTCCTGGTTTTAATAGGTTAATCTGACAGACACACGCGCGCACATGCACATGCACACACAGTAAGAACAAATTACGAAAGAGCGAGATAGATACAGCATTTTTGGTTCTCCTCCAGATACATCTCTCAATAGTAAACAGTCAACAGTAGTTGCTTTTTTTAACCACTTGGTACTGGCAAGAAGGCTAATCTTATCTAATTGGAAGAAGAGCTTCCCGCCTACATTCAGTCACTGGGTTAATGATGTTATTATGAGTCATCTTAAGATAAAACATGATTCAATGAGAGGCTCAGTAGCCAAGTTCTACTCCCTATATAATGGGACCCATTTATTCCTTGTGTATGTGCAGGGCCTTGACAGTAACGCTAATATCATTGAATTGACCTGTTGATTGGGCTCTACAATGGTTGGCCATTGGCCAATTTGAGGGTGCTTTGTGTGGAGTTGAGCCAATATGCAGAAGTGAAAGAGATAGAAGTGACATTAGAAGAGAAAGTAAGACAGAGGTGTTGTCACATCCATGTGAATAGGACAGAAAGAGACAGACTACATGCAAACATCCTCCTCCGTGTGCAAATATAGTTAATACAGGTCTGTCTGAAGCAGCCTCTCAGTATTTCATACACACGCGCACGCACACACACACATGCATACATACATACATACACACACACACACACACACACATTTAAAATGGCTTTACTGTGCTCTATCCTGATCTAATAAGCCTACAGTACTGCGCTTGCTTCATAGAGGATGTGGAGAAAATAGTGACTGACTTGTGACCGACTTCCTTACGGCTAGTAGTGATGTCAGTTGAGTGTGTGTGCGTGCGAGCGTGCGTGTATTTCTGAAAGCCATTAGTCCCTGGTCATTAAAGTCACCAGATGGCCGCTATCACCATGGAAACCCGGCATCGCCAAAGCAACACACATGACACCACACCGGTTTAACACCTCCCTCTCTGTTCCCGATTAACCAATGACAACACAGAATCAGCCTACCCCCGACTGGGATTAACCAATTGCTGTGGGCTATCACTACCCCAAGGATTATCCAGTATGTGTGGTGAATAATCACATCCGGACATCCCAGTGAACATAAGCCAATGAGATTCCACCTTACTGAGCCAGCAGCCAATGAGGCTGTGTGTTAATAGACAGTCATGGACTTCATTCATAAGAACTAACTGACTGGAAGAATTAACACAGTGGAGTGAGTAGTAGGACAGCATATGGTCTATATGTAAGGTGGTGTGTCTGTCACACACACACACACACACACACACACACACACACACACACACACACACACACACACACACACACACACACACACACACACACACACACACACACACACACACACACACACACACACACACACACACACACACACACACACACACACACACACACACACACACACACACACACACACACACACACACACTCTTCCTTGCTAGAAATACTTTCAAATCTGAGCTTATTAGAGGCTGTTTGAGTGTTTGTCTGTGTGTCAGTGTGTGTTTGTAGCTAGGGCATCACTTTATAGTTCGGGTTAGCCTGCATTTATCGTGTGGCATTTTATCTGACTTAACACATTGAGTGCCAAGAACGCATGTATGCGTTCTCTGCGTTCTTTTGAATCCATCACTTGAGTGCCAAGAACGCATAGATGCGTTTAAAAAAAAAAAAAAACATTTTCTTTTTAAATTTGACCCAAAGACCAAGGAGATATGACTCACAGAAGATTTAAACTCCCATCCACTTCCTTGTTAACTTAAAACTTAAAAATTCTGTATCTCGGCTCCTGAGTACTTTTTTTTTCTCAATGGAAAACCTCTGGCATAAAACAGCTAAAAAATCTGAAATAACTCTGGCATTCAATGTGTTAAGAGTCAGATCATGGTTTTGTGCGAGGAAATGTTTCTGTGCGAGTGGTGCTTTAGTGGTGGATAGATTTGGAGCACTGCCACTCTATTGTCCTTTTGAATTAAGAATTACTCACACACAGGAGAATTGGGAGCAGTGCCTTACAGGTTGAACACACACGCACGCACACACAGCCACACACAAACAGTTATTTGTTATGTTAAAGTAGTCTTATCACCAGTAAGAGAGCACAAGAAAAGGGAAAGAGTGAGTGTGTGTGTTTATTGTCATATGCATTAAAAACAGTGCATTCCAATGCAATGAAATACTTGTGCTCTTTCTGTGTGTGTGTGCTCTTTCTGTGTGTGTGTGTGTGTGTGTGTGTGTGTGTGTGTGTGTGTGTGTGTGTGTGTGTGTGTGTGTGTGTGTGTGTGTGTGTGTGTGTGTGTGTGTGTGTGTGTGTGTGTGTGTGTGTGTGTGTGAATAATTAATCGTTACAAGCAGGCTGGATAAGATGGTGACAGGTCATTTTACACTCCATTACAGGTTTAGTATCACAGACTGATAGCCTATCCTCTTACTTACTGTAGGAGGTACAGTCCGTAGGGGAATAGATCTACTCCAATATAATAGACATATGGTAGGCTATTTTTATAATATAAAATGTTGTAGGGAATACATCATTTTACATAATAAAAAATAGCATAGTATGAACTACATATATGATACTTTTTGTTGTCCCATATCCAGCCATTGATTTCTGGGTGAAGGGGTGATAAAAGGATCAAGAGGGTGTTGAGCTTGTGCTGACTGGTCTGCTGATACAGCAGCTGACCAATTAGGCTATACAATGCTATGTGAGGGCCGTGGGGCGCAACTCCTCTCAGCACTACTCGGGCTGTTTAAGGCAAAACGTTGAATTCACATCAGCAGCAGTATTTCGCTACTGCGTTCTGAGAAAGCGATGAAGTGCAACGCATTGTCTGTGGAGCCTGCAGTACCACCACGGGCACGGCCCAAGAAACCATCATGCCAGAATGAAATGTTTGGGACAGGGGAGTCTGGTGCAAGGCTCAGGTCCTGGACCTGGTGAGACGCAGGAGAAGCCCGGCCAGGAGGCCATCCACAGAGCCTAGTCCCTCCACGTGCCAGAGCCTCTCCTCCCCAGTCCCGGCAGAGTAGTTCCAGAGAAGCGGATTGAGTGGCCCGTCTTTCCCTAAGAGGACTGACCGTGGGTAGCTACTGTGACGTAAGTCGGGGGCTTGATCAACCCCGGCTGGGTCACCTGGGTGAGGGTGTATGTTGCGAGACCCGAAACACCTGACCCCAGGCTACAACACTGATGATACGTCCCAGTTGCATGCATGTGGCGTTTTTCTTTATTATGGAGAGGAACATCTGCCGCTTTCCCCACCACGGCATGAGGTGGAGCCAGCAAAAAAACGGAGTGGCAAAGTTGAAATAAGTTCAACTTTGCCGGTGCCACTGTGTGGCGGGACAGAGTGGCAGCCAACCAGAAGCATAGAGCGATGGAACTAGTATTGATAACAAACGTAGCGTGGCCTAATTCATACCTAAAATGTATAGAGGCCATTTACAAATAAGCTGCCAGAGATGAGCACCTGTCTGTGAGCTCTGCTGCCTTGAGCTGCTCGGAGCAGCGGAGCTCTCCCTGGACCACAACTCACTTATTTATGAGGGTGTCACTCATACCCATTTTATTGCATTTTGCAAAAAAAATGGAGCGATATACTGTAAATCACTGCCTCTGCTGGTATGAATTCAGCTTAAGCACTTACTGTACCTTTTTCCTTTACTCCGATACCTTCAGGTGGTTAATATAGCGGCATGCAGCATTTTGTTCAGAGTGACCTTTTCCTGGATGGGTTGCCATTCATTGCTGACCTTCGTCCGCCCATAGCTGGGACATTGGTTGAAAGGAGTTAGGGCACGTCCACACACCAGTGGTCCTACTTGCTTCTTTGTCACTAGGGCCCACTGGTGCTCTGAGTTCTGCTACATTTTAGCCTAAGTCCCCAAATAATACCCATTTGCCATGTGCGGTCAGGAGGAAGCACTATAGAGTCTTGGCAGTAGAAAGAGTGTCACCATGTGCTGCTGAACTTGTCTGAAATTCCAGTTTATAAAAAAACATAATCTCCTGGGAATTCTCACGTCTACAGTCACACGCACACCCATCCCTCAAGATATGGACCAAAACAGATGATACACATACAAAAATACATAGAAGTTAGCAGTGCATGCACATCACTCAATCATTGGTTTACCTATGATCCTAGATTATGATTTCTATGCATTTGATGTATTACCTTGTGTTGTCCTTGCTTACTGTATATCGCTCTGGATTAAGAGCGTCTGCTAAATGCCTAAATTGTAAACACACACACACACACACACACACACGTATGTTTTCTGTCTATATAGTGTGTGTGTGTGTGTGTGTGTGTGTGCACGCACGCACGTGCATTTGCATATACGTACAGTATTATGAGTGTGTGTGTTTGAAAAAGAGTGTGTGGTTTCTATGTTGTGTGTCTATGTTGTGTGTGCGTGTAGTGTACAGTTATGTGTGTTTTCTGTTTATAATGTGTGCATTAGCACGCGTGTGAGTGTGTGTGCATTTGCTTGTACAGTTAGTTGTTTGTGTGTGTGTGTGTTTGTCTAAAGGCTTTTCTGTTGCTTTAACCTTTATTTGCCCAGGGAAGTTTTGTGGAGTGACAAAGCTCTTTTACAGCAACACCCTGTTTGACAATCAAACCCTGACCTAGGATCTGTCCAGCAACAACCTTACCTGATACACATTTTTAACAGAATGTATGGATTTATTCATGTTTTAGCCAGTGAAACTGTATTGTTCTCATTACAACTCTGGGGAAATTTAGGGAATTAATGGATCATTAGTCAGCATTACTGACAGGGTTAGAACCTGTCAGCTGCTGTCTGTATGCATGCATCTCTCTTTTTCACACACACACACACACACACACACACACACACACACACACACACACACACACACACACACACACACACACACACACACACACACACACACACACACACACACACACACACACACACACACACACACACACACACACACACACACACACACACACACACACACACACACACACACACACACACACACACACACACACACACACACACCTTTTGATCAAATATGTATAACTACGGTATACATGAGTCACACTCAAATTACGATTCATATCCTGATACAAGATACATCATGCATAACAATTTGTATTATGATATAGTGTAATATTCTACAGAATTGACTGAGAATCGATAATTGGAGAAACAACAAAAAAGTACAAAACCACACATTCTGTAAGCAAGCACACAGGCAAACAATAGTTTCACTCATATCCTACTGCGTCTCTCTTTCTCACATACACACACAATTAGGTCACTACATCCAGCTGTGCCCTCCCTGCTTCCAGTGAACATCTGTCTCTCTGCACACAGTATAACTACAACCCAGCTTCCCTGAACACTGTCTAGTCTTTATAATTATATATATCCCCATTTCTATTCTCCCTCTGTCTCCCTTCATCTCACTCGGTCTCTACGTCCCTCTATTGCCTTCCACCCTTTGTCTCTCTCTAGTCTACACAGTAAAATCCACACAGTGTTCATTTATGCATTTGAACTCCAAGAGTACAAAACCAAACATTTGGTTACATTTGAGCACTCCGGGTTAAATTAACACTAAGGATTTGACTGTGTACTAGGTTTTGATGACTTCCATCAGCAATATTTAAAGGCATCAGGAAGTGAAACGATGGTTTATTTACATGTTACAGAGCCAGCTGGGATGGATGCTGTTTTGGCTTGGCCTGGCCCCGACTTAACAATGTAGCTGGTGTTTTACAAAGTTTGTAGAGAATAAGTCCACGGTACAGCAATAATGACTCACCTAGTATTGTGTGTGTGTGTGTGTGTGTGTGTGTGTGTGTGTGTGTGTGTGTGTGTGTGTGTGTGTGTGTGTGTGTGTGTGTGTGTGTGTGTGTGTGTGTGTGTGTGTGTGTGTGTGTGTGTGTGTGTGAGTGACAGGGAGAGACAGGGACACATACTAGTTATACAACCTTTTAAGGGCACCAGAAAATCAGGAAAGGAAGGAGGTGCAACACTCCGCTCATAAACTACCTACTGTAAAAAATAAATCTATATATATTGGTCAGGCTGATCGGCCTGTTTCGATCAGCCTGACCAATCCGTCATGAAAGATTTTAAGTTTTATCTTTTACAATAAATAGTCTTATTGATGTGCATGAAAGTGTTGCACCTTCCTTTCCTGTTTTTCACAGTTTTAACACCTTCCTGTTTGTCACAGTTTAGACATTCAAACATGGCTAATTTCAGTTAAATCTGTACTGTAAGATGAGTTATTCACAAAGCGTCATCATTATGAAAAGGTAGAGAATCATGTGCAGAACTTCACGTTGGGACATGTCAGCTCTCCATCTCCCTTCCTCCTCTCATCTCTCCTAAAAGTCTCCTACCCATCTCTTTGCTCTCGTCTGTCTCCTCTTCATCCCTTCTTTCATTCTCTTCACATCCTCTTTCCCTCTCTTAACCACCTATCTTGCATGTCACATATTAACGTATATTTTTTCTATAGCTCTTTCCATCATCTCTTTCCATCATCTCTCTCATCATCATCAACACTGCTTTTCCTGTCTCTCTACACCTCTGTCACCACCTCCTAATTAGATTATCACACCATCTGTCTTTCTCGCTCTCTACCACCGTCACCTCTTATTATCTAGTGCTCCGTGACCGTGACTATTTTGTCTTCTCAAAATTTAGTAACACAAATAAAGTAAATGTATGGTTCATTATTCATGGAAACATACAGTTATACACCAGTGATTCTATAATAAGTGCCTCATCCCCTCACCCACATTTTTGCCAGACCCAGGTCAGGCCTACATGAGGCTTTGTCTGTCCCTCTTTTCCCCCCGGTCAACGTTTTCCCTCCCGGTTCAACGTTTTTCCTCCCGGTTCAACGTTTTTCCTCCCGGTCTGTCAACGTTTTTCCTCCCGGTCTGTCCCTCTTTTTGATTGGCCAAGCTTAGCGTGACGTAGTGCTCTGATGTATGCTTTTCACTTATAAAGTGGTTTGTAGGTGCGTTGCGTACTAGGAATTTATTCTGGGTCTGGCAGAACCAGGTCTCCTGGTCTTGTTATAACATGACTGCTGAATTTAAAGACACAAAATATCACTGTAATACCTTGCTTACAATGGTTGTATCACTTTCTACTTTTCAATAAGCCTTGTGGCACGATGTCACTTTCTATCGCCATTCTTTCAAATGACGTCATTTCAACCAGTCCTACCTCTCTGTCTGTCTCGCACTCTCTCACATCACATGTTTCAGCCTCAGTGTGTGAGTCACTGACGGTGTGTCATGTTGTTTCCCGCATCACCTATGTGCTCAGCAGCACACATCATACTGGTTTCCTATGCTTAGCCACTTGAAACCCAGCATCCATATTCTGGGGGTAACATTCACCAAACATAGCCAATTTACAAGCTCACGACGTGTCGCAACACAAAACGTTGTGAGCTTAGTAGATTGGCTATATTTGGCAAAGAGTTTTGGTATAGACAGACAAGTACAGAGACAACTCAGGTCCACTTTACCAAGTCTACAAGGTTTAAGTGGTTAAGTGTGCTTGCGTATGTTTGGGGTGTGGTGGATGGGGTGAAACAGCCATCAAATGAGAAAAAGAGACTGTGTGTGTGTGTGTGTGTGTGTGTGTGTGTGTGTGTGTGTGTGTGTGTGTGTGTGTGTGTGTGTGTGTGTGAGTGTGTGTGAGAGAGAGAGAGAGAGAGAGAGAGACATGCGTGTCCTCTCTCAGAGCCCCTTCCAAACATACCTAGATCCAAGTAAGAACACATTCTCTGACCAAGATTATAACTTAGAACTTATTATAACTGTCTGGTAACTGACCACAATTAACTGGTCTCAATACTGTACTGTTCTTCACGGACAAACAGCGAGAGCAAGAGACTGTTTTTATAATTTACTTTACCCAATGTTTTGGTAGCTTATGTTCTCTAATCTGCAGAGTGTATGATAATTAATTAAAGTAGCCTAAAATCTTTCTACATATCATACTACTCCAAATGTTCTCTTATATTACTATATAAATGAATGAGTAACTGGCTAGGTTCTGTGCTTAAAGGCTTACAAATGTTTCAAGTTTGTGTTTGAATGGGGAAAAAATAAATCTAGACTTAAATATGATTGAGGGGGGGGGGGGGGGGAGGTAATTCATGGGGTATGTGCCGTGGGAGAACCAAAGCAGATATGCCTTGTTCAGATCAGATGTGCTGGTGAGATTGACAGACGGAATTGTGGGGGCACCAGTAGGTGATACTGGAGGTAAAATTGTTCAATTTGGGTTATTTGACAGTATTCAGATCTTGAGGTTCTTTATAGTTGCTGTTCTCTTCTTGAGCAGATCTCCAACCTCTCTCAGCGAGCGCAGGTAACTGCTTTGCACCTTGTCCATAACAGACCTGGTAAACGACATCTCCTCATCTGTGTCCCCTTCCAAGGTGAGACTGGCAAGTATGGCAGCTGATATACCGGACTCCTGTCCCTTTATATGCTCCAGAGCCTGGGTAAGTAGCCCCTGCAAGCTGCCCCTCAGTTCCTGGAACCCACAAACGACTGCTGGCAGAGCGGTATTGGTGTCCTTTCTCTTCTTCTGTAGGCTTGTCTTGAGTGGTTGGAGGACCTTGGCAGAGTAACTGGCCACCCAGAAGACGATGCTCACAGTCTCAACGAAGAAAACAAGGTTTTCTAATAACGAGGGCTTGGTTTTTAATCTTCTGTCTTTTGTTTCCAATAGATCTCCTTTGCATTTATTCAATATTTCTTGAAGCTGTGCAATTAATGATTTGAAACCGTTACAGATCTGGGTTTGAAGCTCTGATGACTCATTGAGTCCAACAGTCTCCAGCTCCTGTAGATGGACAGATAGCTGGAAGGCAGCAGCCTGGCATTGACAGCTCCCATTGGACAGAGCTGAGACCAAACGTGTGGGAGTGGGGCCCAGGAAAGGATATTGTGTGCATTTCTCTGATATCTGAGTTGCAGTCTGCAGAGTCTTTTCAAGCTGGGAGAGCAAGCTACGGAGGATGGAGGCCCCGTCTCCAACTCCGTTCTCGCCGGCCATCTCTGAGTTCTGTAGTAACGGGACGTGTCTGTGCAGGGTCAATGAGCCAATGAGGCGGAGTGTTAGAGAGCGTATCCTCAGCCACACCGATTCCTCCTCCAGAGACAGACGTCGGTGCTCCTCGGTTAAAGTTTGATCCCGAGGGTCCCAGCTGATAAAGACGGTGAGATCTCTGTTGTCTCTCATACAAGCCCAGGGAATGTCATCCTCCTTTGGACACAAACCCATGGCCTTTACACTCTCCTCCAAACTCAACACAATGTCCGCCTCTAGGAAAAGGTCCAGCAGCATTCTCTCAGTGCGGACCTGGGCAAAGTGCAGTGATTGGTTGAGCCTACTCCTGAGCGCAATAAATTCGGGGATTTTCTCAAACGCTCCGTACTTGTACACCTGGATGATATACTCAGAGATATCTTTTTGGTGAGAGTGGAAAAACCTGAGGGAGAAATTACAGGACAGGGAGGCAGCAGCAAACTGACCCAAAGACTCTGCGTAACGCGTTAACAGATACCCAATCGTGTCATGTTGTACATGTTTAGCATCCAGACTAGAATACAGATCCACTACAGGCTCAAAGACTCCTAGGCGACAGTATAAGAGCAGCAACAACAACTTGAACTGAGCATTAGAGGGGCTGTGAGATAAACCCTCCAGGAGGACACCCAAACACTGCCACGCCATGTTCCCATCCCCAGTCTCTGTCCATAGGTCAATGTATACATGAGCTGCCATGAGACAATACATATCTGAGAACTGCAACTCCGTCTTTGTAGCTGTCTTTCCAAACTGTAGCCCATTACGGTAATGAGCTTTAAGTTCTCTGATAAGCCGCAGTTTTCCTTCTATGTCCAGCAGGTGATGCAGTCCAAGCAAACGGCTCAGCTGACACAAACATAAATGTATCTGTAGTGTTTTGATATTACCTGGAAATGCAAAGCCATCCTCCGCCTTTTCCCCCAATGGAACTGCTTCCCCCAGTCGGTTAATAAACTGAACGTGTTGGTCAGGGGAGAGCAGATGCAGGTATATTTTCAGGTCAGTGATGCAGCAGGGTTTGTCTCCAAACATCTTAAAGAACTGCACCATCAGCTCTAAGGGCTCGGCTATCTGGGCGACTTCAGGACAACCACTCTCTCTCAATCTGTGTATTAGTTCAAGACGGGCTAGATAAGGGCCTCTGAGCTGATGCGAGTCCTTGGTCTCCTCCCCCTTAATTCTGTCCTCCACAAACCTCACCACTTCAGCCACAGAGTGATGCACTGTGCCTTCTATAGACTGGTCCCCTTCCTCTGGTGGGCTCCATGACTGGTCCATGAGGTGGAAGAAAGAGTCAAAGTATGTGGGATAGAACTGCCAATCATCTGGATTTTTGACTAACAGCTTCTGGGACAAAGCATTACACTCTGGCCAGTGCTGTAGTCGCTCATAGAGCATCATACACTTCTTCTCTCTACTCTGTAGCTCACTGGTTAGTTTCTCCCCAAATGGGCCTCTGATCACTTCGAGAGCATCTACACATTTTCCGAGTCGCTCCAAGATCATAACGTATAGCTGCACCTCTGCCTCCGCTTCAATCTTCTCTTCCTTGACCATTTTTTCCACCATGCGTTCTGCCAGGGGGAGGAACATGGTCTGGGCCATCTTCTCATCTTTTGCCGAGATAGCCTGCATCACCAGACTCATGACAGACCAGAAGTAGTAGGGATTCTTGGGAACAATTTTGTAGAGGGCCATTCCTACCTGCTTCATCTTCTTGTACTCCCCCACACGAGCGTAGGCCATGAAAAGGTGGGAGTGATACTCCTCACTTAGAGGGACCTTCTTGACCGCAGCCTCATAGAGCTTAGTTACCAACTCGGGTCGATGCATGTCTATGTACAGCATAGTCAGAGCCTGTAATGAGTTGTCATCAGTTGCTTCTCGTGTGGCAACTTCCTGGGCCAAAGTGAAAGCCTCATCCTGCTTTCCTGTCCTCTGTAGTCCAATGGCCTTTAGGACCTTGGCACAGTGCAGGTCCTTATGCTTCTTTAGCAGTTTATCTGCCTGCTGGATGGCCATCTTGTTGTTTCCATTGTCAAGAAACTCATAAATTGGTCTCAGCCGTCTGTCATTGGGATCCTGCACATGGCCTCGCGCCACCATGGTGGTGGAGTTTACCTCACCTCCTGAAATCCTTTATAGACTAAAGTTCTGTATGTCACTATCGGTCCTTTAAAAGGTGATACTGTTACGGCATGGTTCCTCAGAGGCAAGCCATCTATAAGAGGGTCTGTCTGTCAGTAAGCCACAGAAGTATCTCCACAATTTGTTTGCACATATGTTTTATACGTTCTGAAATATTTTACTTTCATTTTATAAATGAAGTCAATTTGGCTCTGATTGGACTGAAACCTTGCCCAAATTTGGAGTCATACATCATAGATGTCTATGTCAAAGACGACTGACGTCACCGGCTGGCCACATGGAGTCCGCAATCCACATTGAAGCCACGCCGTTCTCATGTGTTTTCCAAGAGCCACATGATTATTGTTGTGTTACAATAAGTGTTAAATATATACTATACTCTGATAGCAATGCTAACAGCTGGTTCCGTCATGGGGGCTAAAGTGGATGGTTTGGCGGTGGTAGTGCGGCGGAGGTGCAAGGATTATGGCTAACCCCTCCAACCTCCTCCAGAAGCAACAGGGGTTCGGGCAGATTCATCCTCCCCCAGCAGAAGAATTCACCCAGTCTGTCCTTTGTGCCGGTAGCCCTGAGGTTATACAATGCCACACATGGTCGCTCCTCTCAAGCCATTGACTAATGTCTCTTGATTACGCCCTCACGTCTGGTGTTTTGCTCTTGGTCTAATTGTTGCTACCTGCTGACCATTTTTTCTCTTTTCAACTGTATCTTCTACTGTGAGATCAATAAAGGTCTATCAATCTATATTATTATAAGTTAGAAGAGCAATGCGAGTGGGAGGAGGCAGGGCTGTTGGGCAGCAGTGTAGCATCTAGTATACGTATTGTTGCTGTCGGGTGGAGACCATGAAAGTGGTGGAAAGCTTAGTGACATGCAGTTAGGTTAGAAGAGAAAAGAGGAGGCGGAGAGAGGGATAGAGAAAGAGTGATGGGCTGAGACAGACAGAAAGACACATACTGTACACTACATAACAGCTCCTGTCCTGATACACGGACAGGTGGGGGGGGGGGGGGGTATTCTTTTCACTATGATCACGTTACACACACAGAGCCCCGGGCATTCCTCTCAGGCAATCAATGGTAAGATGATCTCATTGGTGATTCTACTGACATGGTAAACACAGCTGGCACGTGTACACCAATGCTCTTTTGGTCTGCTGGTCACAGGTGGGGTGGCCAGTTCAAGACACCTGCCACTGTCACGATTTCAACAATTTGTCAATTAAGATTTAGAAATCCTGAAATATACTCCTATACTTTGAAAGCAAGCAGTGTGTGCCGTGCATGGCAGACATTTGACTGTGGTGTGACCCTATACAGACTTCACATGTAAGCAAGGGCTGCAATACACACACACACACACACACACACAAAGAATACACAAGAGACACACACACACACCATCTCAATCTCAGCGTGTTCACAGGAACATTTTAATGTTGTGGATCCAGTCCAATTCATTAGCTAATGTTCAATCAGCATTCAGTCAGCACAACTACGCACACACACGCACTAGTCTCGCGTGGCCAGACTGTTGCCTCCCACAATTTTCAAATGTTTCCGGTCATACAGTCTGGGACTCGGAAGTTCTGATCATGATTAGAATATAAACTGGATGTGAAGCCTCCTCGCCACTTCCTTTTTGTCTTTACAGTCGTGCACATTTATCCTAATATAAATACAAATCATCTAAGTATATTTATCTTGCTGCTTAGCAGAAATGGAAATGAAAAAATAAAATGTAAATATATTTTCGAGAACTGAAGAGCCAGTTTCCTCTCTCGGATTTCGGGAGGTGTAGTTCCAGACTCTATTAAGCGTGCCAACGTGTCGTCACCAGCAGAAGGGGCAAATCAGCCTGCGGGGGCGAGGCATTGGGCGTGGCATTGGGCAATGTTAAGTCAACCTGGTTTTTACCCCTCAAAGATGTCCGCAGCTACCAAAAGACACTTGTTGACGCCCCCTTCAGGATTTTTGGCACGCTCTATATAGCATTCAGAGATTGTGGAATCTCTCTCACACACACACACACACACACACACACACACACACACACACACACACACACACACACACACACACACACACACACACACACACACACACACACACACACACACACACACACACACACACACACCTTGGTAACTTCGAGAATGTCATAACACATACCTATCGGAACCTCCTCCAAAGAGAAAAGCAACCATCACTCACTAGTATAGATGAAGATAGAGAATAAGAAATTAAACCCAATAACACCTGGTCAGGACTAACCTGCCTTTTTGTTCTTAACTGACTAGTGTGATCTGGTCTAGGCCATGCCTATATATCAAACAAAGTATTCCAAGAAGTATTTGAAGCAACTTTTCGTTTCAGGTTATTTATCAAATTAGTAATTTGATAGCTGAGGTGAATCGTTTTGGAGGAGCAAAACTGTGGTTCCTGCTCTATAGACCCCATCAGAAACCTGCTAAATTAGTTGATCCCAGTCTAGGTCGTGAGGACAGGAGAGGGTAGAAGGAGATGGAGAGGAGACAACAAAGTGATCAATAAAATGTTTAGAGAAATATGCTAAATACAGAGGAAATAGGAGAAAAGAGATGTGTAGGAGAGAGCCAGAGGGATATCTGGTTTGACACACTGAACAAGAGACTGTAGGAGTAGGTCAGGAGGAAGAAGAACATTTTTAAGTAAAGTACTTCAAAAGAATGTTTGACAGCGCCTTGTGACCAGCAATCACACGACTGTTACACTTCACTGTCAAGGATGACAAGCTCATGACCCTATATCTGATTCCAGCACACTCGCAAAGGGAACTCCCTCATTCGCTGCACAAGAAAACCTTTATGCACCAGATTGAATAATTTTCTTTTGGGAGCTTCACCTAAATAAATCATGAACTCACGCAGACACACATCTCCAGGTTAACTTCTGTAGCCGTGTTGTATTGGAGGTGATTGGGGATAGTTTTTCCTTTTCATATCATGTGTTGTGGTTTGATGTTTCAGCGTTACATATTAACATTTTCATATTGAGTTATTCATTATCACTGCAGTACAGTACAGAGTACAGTACTGCAGAGTTGTGTTGTGTGTCAAAGAAAATTCCTTCCAAGTCCTTGAGATGCAGCAATAAAGTGTTTGATTGTTTCAATATTCATCCCAGCTTTTTTACTATAATGCATGTTGCACAACTTAAAAAGCAGGTGTATCAGATTATTTTTAAATAAGTTAAAAAAAAAAGAAAACGATTAGTTTCTTAAAATCAGTATTTATTTTTACAAGTAACAATTATTTTGTCATTAATATTTTGTCATTAATAATTAACCACTTAAGCCCTAATTTATACTTTTGTTGTACAGTGACATCACAAAAATAATTGCAAAAATAGCCAAGAACACAACACACCACAATGCATTGAGAGCCTTTAGATCGGCCATTTTCAAAAAATAATTAAGAAAATCAATTTGATTAAAATCCTATTTTAATAAAAAATATTTTGTAATAATAAGTAACAATGTTGATTAATTATTACAGCCCTATACACAGCCAACACTTTAAACAAGATAATCAGTCATGTTCTATTAAAAACATGAACCGGATCTCAAACAATGACAGTGTCAATATCAAGGCAGCAAACTAACTTCCTGTGCCCACAGGCAATGAAGACTGAATGCATCCCAAAGGTCACCAGTTATTTTCACCATTTATCGGCCAACTGTGTTTAGAAATTCCATTCCAAATGATGGTTGATTACCTGGCCAAGTGGCTCGTAGGAAAAGACTTAACTAACCAACTAACTAATAAATCAGAGAGCATTTAAAAGCGATACTTGGCCAAGAGAGCAGGATCAAAGACAGAGCTAAGAGAAGGGCCCAGGGGCATGGAACCATCATACCAATGTACAGTACGAAGTTAAAATGTAACAATGTGTGACTCAATGTTTAACTACCTCTGAGGTCTGTAATATGACGAGGAGAAGATGGAGGCAGCAGTAAGGAGTCCTGGAGAAGTTTAGTTGACTGACTCAAATCAGTCAAACTATTCTACAACCAATCAGTGTTCTTTGTGGGAGGTCAGCTCTCCACCAGTCAGCCCAACCAAGGGAAACTCCCACTGAGAGATATTTTGGGTTCATAGGGGTGTGTGACAGCACCACTGATACCATGCTGCAACTTAGCAGAAAACACTCGGTCTAAGTTTCTGCAGCCTGACTGGGAGACTGTGGGTTGGGACTTTAAATGGCCTGTGGGTATAACTGGCGTGTACCAGCCAACTGCTGGTTGTTACTGTAGTTATATTTTAACTAACTACATTAATTTTATAGGCTACCACCAAATATCCTTTTTTAGTTCAAATGAATCCTACTGTTGACAAATATTTGGCAGAAACTGTGTAGGCTAGTGACAGTGCCAATTTATATCCCATCTGAGACTTAAACTGGTTTATTGATTAGTCTGTTTACTCATAGCCCGGTTTAGTGACTGTGACGGCCCCAGGGCCTCTGCATTGGCTTATGTGTGCTTTCCTTCACTGTTGCTGGTTCCTGGTTGGTTGGAGCAGTGGAGGCCATCAAGGAATTGGAGGCAGCCGGTCACTGTCTCCAGGTTGTATAAAACCTGGTGGCCCTATTCTGGTAGTCTTGTGATCCCCTCTTTCCTGGCACCACGTTGTGTAACATTCCTGTATAGTTTATTTGGTAATTGGTATCATCTTTTTTGTTTTAGTGTAGGGGAATGACATACAGCAAATAGTCCGGCCAGCTGGGAATTGAACCAACCGACTGGGAATCCATGCCCCCATGGATTCCCCATGGATTGCTGCTATTTATTTGGCATTTGTTAAACTAAAATCTCTATTAAATAAAATGATTTTCTTTTAGTTAATTATGTGTGCATCCTTATTTGCTGCCTGTGGCCTCAGTGCCTGGCAAAAACACTCTGGCATTTACATGACTATAGGTGAGGACCAGCAGGCTATAGCAGGCAGCACATATTATCTTCATCCACAACTGCACACATCAGCCTCTATGCTCAAGCACAGATAAGCTGGCTCTGACAGAAGTCACATGATGATTCACGGTGCTCCAGCAATGCATACTTCCATTTTATACAGTATGTGGTCCATAAAGCTGTTCTGATTCTGCAAAGGATTTTAACAGAGACAGATAGTCTGTGTAAGAGACTAGCATCAATGCATAATATACTCCATGTCTTTGTAGTTTGGCATCTCCCTCAGACCTCATAATGCATTTATGAATTGTCAATAATTAGGTGTGCCTAAAGAGTTCAATATAAGTGTGTATTAAGGTTGGGAATAATTTTGCTATGGGATGCAGTTTGGCTGAAACTGCAGAACCCCCCCCCCCAGCACACACGCACACACACACTGACACTTATATTAAGTGTTAATTGAATCATATGCAATGACATTTTTGCCCAGTGTGACAGAATTGTGGTTCTAGATCTTTACACGTCATTAATGGGGATCATGTGAGTACTTATCTTTCTATCAGCATTTTGCAATCAGTCTCAGCAGTAAAAATGTGACATCTAGCTAACAGCACAGGCCACTGTGGCTTCCTGTAGAAAACAGGCCTGTTGTCTGGCAACTGGTTCTCATCTCGAACAAGGCAGAGAAGACGTTTAAGCCTCTGGCAGGTTCTCACATAATGAGGTTTCTAGCCAATCAAGAGTGAAGAATACTATTTTCTATCTCTCTTTCTTATGTGCATGCACACACGGACTCGCACACACAAACACGCACACGCGCGCACACACACACACACACACACACACACACACCACCTGCCATTCCACTTGGTCCATTGGCAGAGCACATTAGGAATGAAGGAAGAGACAGCAGCCCTTTAGAATCAAGTTTTGCTCGCTCCCTCTGTCTGTCTGAGTACAACAAGACTATGATAGTGACTACGATGGTGATGATACTTGATAAATTAATGATGAGATATGACAAACCATACCAGAGGGGAATAATGGATGCATAATATACAGCATGTATATGGATAGGCATAGGCCACGAAAAGAGAAAGCATAACAAGATAATAGAACACAATTCAGCGATAGTTCAATAACGGTGTAATTACACATAGGCACACACACACATCTAAATAAATTATTTAATCACAGAACAGGAGATCAAAACAGAATGTGTCACTAAGCACTGTTATATTCTTTAAGTCCTTCCTCACAGGCTGTAGTGTACAAGTTACCAGACAAACAAACTGCACTGACAACTGTCTGTCTCATGCAACAACCCCAAAAGCTAGACGTCTAGGGTGATAACTAACGGCAATGCTGCAATACTATGCGAGCTGCTGGCTCCAAGGGGATACCACGGGATAAATCCAGATTTATCCCGTAGTTACCTACTCCAAGCGTCGCTGGTTAGTGGATCTCAACACGGCTTAACTCAGTGGAGACTGGACAGTCACATTAGTCACGATCCATTTAATAACTGGTACAGTACAGTACAGTACAGTACAGTACAGAATACAGTCACTAGCTTTCTGGGTTGGGAAATCTTTACCTTTGGCTCCCCATTGGTGATTGAAATGAACTAGAAAATAACGGTCGACCCAGAGATTCAAACCTGTGGTTAAAGCGGAGGATAATCTCTCCCAGCCATCGCATCAAAAGGGAGCCAACACACAAGCATCCTAATATTGGTTAGGGCAGCCCTAGCCACCTTACAGTAAACCGTTAACCATACCCATGGATTGAATTAGCTATAGCCATAGCCGCTAGCTCGCTAACTAATCCAAGGACAACAAAACGAAGCGAAGCTGCTTAGCTGGCCCCCGGGCTGACAACTGTGTGTTTTCTTACCTTTCGTTGTGTCGGCCGCTGTGGTCGGTGCTTTACGGAGCTGTGTGCACTGCAGTGTTTGTTGGTTCGGTGTTTTGGACTGTTGTAGTTCTCACCCCAGTGGAGACAGAGAGCCGAGTGAGTTCTGCTTTCCGCCACTAAACCATTCAAACTGCAACGTAGTGAAGCTAGTGAGCTAACAGGCTAAACACTGTGGAGAGGGAGCGAGCCGTCAATCCCTGGTCAGCCGCTAGTCATTACAACCCGCTTACAAGTGTTATGGCAACCACCAAGACACACAAGACTTCCGGTGAATACATTAAAGGTAGGGTAAGTGATATTTTTGGGTTAAAACAAAAAGTATTTTTTTTTAAAGGTTTAAGCACTATATTCTGATAGTAATCATTGCTAGAGAGTGTTTGTTCAGTAACAAGAGTCTCCCCGTCTCTCCAGCTCTTTAATAAACAGAAAATACATTTTCTGGTAGGTGTCAAAATCTCAGCCAATCAGGAGAAAGTACCCATTTTTAAGCTTTATTTTTATAGTGTTCCAGTTCTAATTTTGCCTGCTCATTTCTTAGTGTCATCACTTCCAATTTCACTTGTTTAATCTATATCCTGATTGAGTTCTCTATCCTGATTGGATAAAATTGGAAACGAAACTGAAACTGAAACGAAAATGCATTTTCTGTTTTATAAAGAGCTGTAGAGACATGGAGACTCCTTATATGGACAGGACACTCTATAGTAACGAGCACTATCAGAACATAGACCCATTTTGCAATTATTTGAATAATTGCAAATCACTTACCCTACCTTTAAACATAAAAGCTCAGGGTGATTACAAAAAAAGAAGAACAAAGACTATGGAGAATAGATGTTGCATAATTCGTGAGCACTTGTAGAAAAGACCCCCGGAATCAAAACAATTTGTGCCAATAAATATAAACAAACAAATAAATGTGTTTTTATTTATTTGTTTGTTGAACAAATGTTTCTGGTTGACCCGCCACTACACGGTGAGTTATTTGGCTGCCTGAAAATCCATCTTTCAGGAGGCCAAAGGGGGAGGTAGGTAAGTCTCACTTCTCCTAGCCCTAGAATGTCTGTGATCTTACATACATTTCAAGTATTCCAAATACACAGTCATAGATCGCTCTCGGAGCCCCACTGTGTAGTGGCGATCTGCGCGGCCATAAAAGTGCTCTAAACTCCGTCTGTACTCACCCAATAATTAATTCCTAAGAGTTGGAGTCATATTTTGTCCTCTAGTTTCATATCCATTTGAAAGTTCTGCCAGAAAACGTGTGTTTAGTCAAATATCCCCACTTTTTCACGAGTTGCACACGGACGACTTTCTGTAGGGAGCTAGGGGGGGCGACTTGAGTGATGGACCGTTTGGGTACATTCGGTCCGTCACTCAAGTCGCCCCTCGAGAGCGATCTATGACTGTGTATTTGGAATACTTGAAATGTATGTAAGATCACAGACATTCTAGGGCTACACTTCTCCCATAGAAAGGTGGTGATGGCATCCACTGCAGATTCTTTTGTGTTATCCATTTAGCCCAAGTGTATGACTGTACGTACCCGTACTGTTTGCATTTCTGTCAAATAAAGTATTCAATCAATCAATTTTGATAACTCTCACAGCACTGTGGAATATGTCAACAAACCGATTTGTTGTCAAATTCCAATTCCAAACTCACTTTACTTTGAAAGTAATACAAGTCACTTCCGCTCGTTCTGTGGCTAACAAACAACGTAGGCTCGCTCCCGATGACAGCGTAATGCCATATGCGCGTACCCGAAAAATAACCAACGAAGAAGAAGACCCAAAGCGGAAAGACCGGAAGTCAGCTACTTTATTCCGCCAGCATCGAAAGAACTTTGTCTCTTACTTCTCAACCAAAACTTCAGGTATTTGCTCCAAATAAATCTGTTGCTTAACTTTAAAGAAAATACCTTAAAGTACACATTTGTTAACAGAATTATTTAATAATGCTGTTCTTTTCAGAGTGACCAAGTAAATGAGTTTCGTCCTGGCTTTGTTATTTGTCAGTTTAGCCAAGTCATGGGCTAACGTTAGCATGTCGACCTATGACTGTGTAGAGCATGTTTTAACTGGTTAGCAGCTGCAACTACTCTAACTCAGTATGTGACGCTACTGTTGTTTAAAGTAAAAATAAATAAATACAACTTTTTAATTCTAATTAACCAATTAACGTGTTCAGTAGACTCAGTTAATTCGTTTGGTTTCCTTTCACCGTGATCAGTGGTCTGTGGTCCATAATTAATTAATATAATTATTTTCTGGTGTATTTGATTGATTGAATACTTTATTAGACAGAAATGTAAACAGCACGAGTACAGTCAGACAGACATTTGAGCTAAAAGGGTAACGCAAAAAAAGTCCTGGGGACTTGTTTCCTTTGTGGTCCTATGTATTCAATTCGTCAACATAGCATAAAAATAACACCAGAATACAATATTATCAACAAATATAAAACACTATGTCCAGAGTAGAAAAAGGATCTTGCACACAGATACAGACAGTCCTCCGTTCAATTTCATTAGAGCTGGACCCTGTCTTGCTATCATACTGTCATTGCTTTGCCTTTTGGTCTGTCTTATGTTTTCCAATGGTGGTGCGATTATTATTGTTCTACAAAAAAATGGTCTTTTAACAAATACAAAAAATAAATCTGTCTTATTACCCAACACATCATACCATAGTAACCAGTGCTGTAAAGCAACTAAGCACATTTACTCAAGTACTGAACTTATGTACAATTTTGATGTATTTTTTACTTTACTGGAGTATTTCCAGTTTCACTTCTACTTCACTACATCTCAGAGGCAAATATTGTACTTTTTACTCCACTACAATTATTTGACAACTTTAGTTACTTTGTAGATTGTTATTATTATTATATTACAAAACATTCATTAACCACTTCAACCCTGTATACATTTTGGCCATTTGAAAACAAGCTCACAATGCGTCGCGTGAGCTTGTAGATCTGCTCTTTTCAAAAGATTTGAAAACTTTCTGCATAATGAGTACTTTCTACTTTTGGTACCTTTTTGATATCAATACTTTTTTAATTCTGGACTTTTACTTGTAACAGAGTATTTCTACATTGCAGTATTGATACTTTTACTTAAGTAAAAAGTTTGAATACTTTTTCCACCACTGACACATACAAGTGATGTTTTTATAAACAAGATCGCTCCCTCTGTCTCTCCTCTAGTCTTTGGTCCTTGTCAGTGCTGAGATCCAAAGATGTCGTCAGGCGCTCTCTTCCCTAGCTTGGCGTCAGGGTCCAGGGGAACCTCCAGTAAGTATCTGGTGGAGTTCCGTGCTGGTAAGATGACCTTGAAAGGGAGTACTGTGAACCCCGACAAACGCAAAGGCACCGTCTACGTCCAGCAGTCTGACGACTCCCTCATTCACTTCTGCTGGAAGGACCGGACCACTGGCAATGTAGACGATGTGAGTACTGTCTACATGGCATTTTTTATAGAATAGAATTCTCCTCCACATTTGTTGAGTGCTCGGATCTCCTCTTCCTTTTGACTGTGTGTACATGTTTAAGGAAGGAAACACAATGTAACCAAAATATGTATGTTTATATGCTATTTGGTATACACAAAGGAGGACTTTAAACAAAAATGGTACAAAAATCTATTGTGTGTGTGTATATATTACAGCTTATTGTACACTCCTTTTTGTATTATTACTATGATATTCTATGAAAGATCATACATTGTGTTGTAGTCCATGGAAGCAGCTTCATTTAAAAAATGAGTCGTCCTGTCTCCTGACTTGTGTTACCCAGGATCTGATCATCTTCCCAGACGACTGTGAGTTTAAGAGGGTGAACCAGTGCACTACAGGACGGGTCTATGTTCTCAAGTTCAAAGCCGGGTCCAAAAGACTGTTCTTCTGGATGCAGGTAAGAGGAGAGTCTCGAAATGATTTCAGACAGAGTTTTCAATGGGCAGTAAAGTTTAGTACTATGCATGTCTAATGTATTTTTGCGTGAAACCAAAAACATGAATGTTCAGTGTCAATATTGAAGATGCAAATATCAATTCATTTAACAATTGTGTCTAAAAATACATTAAATTGCCTTTGCCAGAATATCACAGTGATCTATTTTTCTTCAGGATGTTAAGACAAAAAATACAATTTATAATTTGTCCCCTTCAAATTGCAAGTGGTAATCTAAAAACAATTAATTAACTTTTTACTAACCACCTACAAATAGGTTAGTAAAATAAAAATAGTTTGTATTGTCATATAAAAATAAACATAACATTTAAAATATATACATATATATCAAGTTGAAACTTTTTAACTGACTCATACTGCAGTATGTGAACATTGAACAATCCATCCATGTTTCTATGAACCACTCACCAGGAGCCCAAGACGGACAAGGATGAGGACCACTGTCGTAAGGTGAATGAATACCTCAACAACCCTCCCATACCAGGAGCTCCAGGGAGCGGGGGCAGCGGCGCTCATGAACTCTCTGCCCTCGGAGGGGAGGGGGGCCTGCAAAGCCTGCTGGGAAATATGAGCCACAACCAGCTAATGCAGCTGATTGGACCGTCTGGGCTAGGTGGACTGGGTGAGTAGCTGCGTGTGGGACCGGGTGCATACAGAAATACACAGCAAACAAACGCAACATGAGAGAGAACATTTGATTCACTCAGTTGACATTACAGTTGTAGGCTTGTCCAGAGTGTTTTATTAAGTGCTATTGAACCTTTGTCAAACTGACATTGACGAACATGTCTATTCAGGAGGTCTTGGCGCTCTAGCAGGACCAGGCCTGGCTAGTCTGCTGGGTAGTGGAGGAGCAGCTACCAGTAGCTCCTCATCCAGGTAACAAACAAACACACACATACTGTACACACACACACAAACACACAAAACCAGTCTCATGATCAAGTAACTTCACACAAGACATGTCATCTTTGAATATGTTTGACTTTTCTCTGTCCCCTAATTCATATATTTAATATTGATGTATATAAATGTATATCCCTGTTGATTATTATGTTCTGTATCTCGGCTCAACTGTACTCCGAGTTGAAATAAAGGTTATGATGATGATGATCCACATGAACAGACACACGGTAATAGCAGGCATACTGTCTCATCCTGCTAACACATAACCACACAAATCATTCTGCAATCACAATTTAGACATTTATAAAGTGCACATGCAGCTCTATATCAGACAGAGGTGTTCAGCTGCTGGCTGCTCAACAGACACACGTCTTGATCTTGTAGAGAGATTGGGACCATGGCAATGCAATGTACTATTCCTAGAATGTATTACACACACTTTCATTATGCTATACTCACAATATAAACTATACCCCGCCCCATCTCTCTCCTCCCCTCCTCTAGCTCTCGCAGTCAGTCGGCAGCAGTCACTCCGTCCTCAGGTGGAGCTCCCCGGCTGAGCTCCACCCAGGCCCCAACCACCCCAGTGACCCCGGCTGCTCCCGCTGCCTCTACCACCTCCCCCACTGCCGTTGCTCCCTCTACACCTGGTATGGGGACGAAAGCACCATTCATACTTTGTCCTAGGGCTGGGCAATCAACTGGAAATATATTAAAACTGATATTTAAAACCAATAACCGACTTGTAACCGAATAATTGAGAAGCAAGGTTTATTTTATTTTTATATAGACACGAAAATGTTTTAATCAATGTTTTATTATCGGCTACATTGATTAGTCTGATTAACCATATAACCCTGTATTATGTTGTTGTACAATGGTGGCATACAAAAATAGAGAAAATAGCAGAGCTTGCAGATTAGCAATTTTCACAATTTCCCCTTTTTTTTCATAGGCAAATGTTTAAAATAATCGTGATATTGATTTGAAGTCATATTGCTCGCAATATGACTTGGCAATGGCAATTGCCATTGCCAATTTGCCTTACTTAATCGTATGCCAAAAATAGCCGATCTACAAACTCGTCAATCTGGTACTTAAGGCGCGTGGGACTGTTGTACAACCAATCATAAATCGGGCTTGACATTGCCCTTTTTTAAATTAAAGTGAAATTAATCTGTGCATTTCTGCTACTAAATTCCTGACCCTTCTGTGTTTTTTCCTGCCAGTCTCTGCCCAGACTCCTCTGACCCCTGCCTCTGTGGGAAGCCCCGCCTCCAACCAGCCCATCCAGCTCAGTGACCTGCAGAGCATACTGGCCACCATGAACGTACCTTCTGTTGCAGCTGCTGCTGCTGGGGTTAGCGCTGGCGCAACGGGATCAGGAGGTGAGAGAGAGGGAGACAGACAGAAAGGAGGGTGGTAGAGGTGTAAGGAATAGAATAAGAGAAGGAGACCGTATTCATAGATGTGTTGGTCATCTCTGCTACTGCTCAGAGGATGCGGGAGGGAGAGAAAGGAGGGGAGATAGTGAAGGAAATGGGTGGAAGGTCGTCTCAGAAGGAAGAAAGCAGGAAACCAATAGAAGGAGGACTTCTTTATGTAATCTTTATTTGATCTCAAATAACTGAGAGGGAGATGTGGGTCTAGACCCGTCGCTTGAACTAAACCAGTCCTGTGTGTGTGTGTGTTGCAGTGGACCTGTCCAGTGTGTGTACTCCAGAGATGATGGCTCCTATTCTGTGTAATGCTGAGGTGCAACAGAGACTGCTGCCGTTCCTCCCATCAGGAGAGTCTCTACCACAGAACCCAGAAGAGATACACAACACACTGTCCTCACCACAGTTCCAACAGGTAATACACTCACACCACAGTTCCAACAGGAAACGCACTCAAGGGACACACACAGTATCAACAATCACTGTATTCAAACATGCGTTACAAGTTTCAAGTCTCCATTACTACCACTAATGTCCTCTAAATAACTTGTCCTTTCTTCATCCCACTGTCCCTCCATCAGTCTATGAGTATGTTCAGCAGTGCATTGGCTTCAGGCCAGTTGGGTCCTCTGATGAATCAGTTTGGTCTTCCGCCAGAGGCCGTGGAGGCTGCTAACAAAGGAGGTCAGAGAGAGACACACACACACACACACACACACACACACACACACACACACACACACACACACACACACACACAGAATAGAGATGATCAACTGTAAGGGAACAGAGGTAATGAGGCATAGACACACAATAGACAATCGGCTGTACGGGAAATGACTCATAGACACACATGTATTTATTTTATGTCAAAAGTCCAATCATAATTACTTCCTGTCAAACGCGAATGTACTGCGTGATTACATCAGCAAGCACTTATGACAGTCACCTTTGGGTAGCCAAAACAGCGGGGGCGACAACAGGTGTCCAATCTGAATTAATCAAATTAAAGCAGAACTAAATTGGCTTTAACACTGATTAACTCCTGTTTCTCTCTCTCTTTCTCAGATGTGGAGGCATTTGCCAAAGCCATGGAGAACAGTAAGGGAGGGGCTTCTAAGGAGAAGGATGATGATGAGGACATGAGTCTGGATTAGAACTGACCCCTCCTCAAGAGGCTCTCTGTGCTACCTCTCCCCTCTCTTTAACCTTCTCTTTGCTCCTGCCTTTGCCATAGAGCCCTCAGTATATTAAGTTTGAAAATTTTTCACTAATGGGTGCAATGTTGCTACCAAACTCTACAAGATGCTTAGGCTGCAAGTGTGTAAGAATGCCATCTGGCAGTGGGCGCCATGTTGTTGCCCCTTTCTTTCCTAGGACAGACGATACTGCAAACATTCAAACAGCCTGCTGATGGAGTACACTGGTAAAAACCCACAACCAACATGTGGCTGCCTAAAGAAAAGGCATCTCCCATTTATTTGATTTTCAAAAATAGATTAGGGGTCTCTTTTTTTCTTTTTTTCTTCTTGCCTTCAAAATAAGAGTGCCAAGGAGAGAGTACTTTGAGGATTCCAAGAGGGTCTAACATGGGTTTGAGCCTTAGTGTCTTTAGTTGTTTTCTTGCTGTTTTACTTACCACTTTGTCATACTATAATACAGACTGCTTTAGTCTGAAGAGACAGTATTGTTAATACGGGACACTTTCTCTGCCTTGTGAGTGATTTAATCTTGATTAAAAAAATGCATTTGCAAACAAATGTCTAATTTCAAATGGTTTTGATGTAAGATAACACATTGTTCTTGTCTTGATAAAGGTCAGATAAGCCAGTGTAGAAAGGGGTGATGTGTGTGTGTGCAGCAATCTTCATGTTTATAATATAAGACAACCATCAGACAAGTTATATGAAAAATCTTTATTTAAAATACACTTAACACAAAGGGGGTGTGGGAGGGTTGGACAGTTTACAACACAAAGGGTGGGCGGACAGGACAGCTTATTTGTTTTTACTGTGTTTTTACTGTTAAAGCTCCAATCCATCCCCCAAAAAGTTATTTTAACCAATCTGTATGGTAGAGTATGTGGTCTCCCTGCTCTCCGATTGAGACATTTTATTGGCTGACGAGGTATTGCATGAAATTCAAAGGGAAATGTCTCGCCTTCCCAAACAAGCTCTGTTGTAGTTCAACAGTAAAAATGTCAGTGCTTGCGTGGGGGACAAGGGTTTGAATCCCAGGTAAGACGTGAATGTTATGGATTGCAGCTTTAAATGAACATGGACATTAAATGTTCTTTAACACAGGCTTCACCCTCTGTGGTCCCTGATAGACATGAGGCAATGTATTGCAATGTGATACATTTCTATGGGTCAACAAAAATCATGTTTAAAATGTGTCATAGGCTAATAATCATTTGTGGTTTTAGATTTGATTGCATCACAATCCATCTGATAAAATGGAGGAAAGTAAACTTCTCAGGATCAGAAACGGGATTTCCAAATGTACTTGTTTCACTTAAACTCAACTTTTAGTCGAACTAAGTCATTTACACCTACATTACTACAATCTTCCCTTACCTCAGCACTGGAGGATGATAGGGGATACAAATAAAGCAACAAATATGAACTTAACGTTATTTTAGGAAGGCTAAAACAGATTAAAACTCCCAAAGTCAGAATAAAGAAGGGGTTTAAGTTTCTTGTTTTAATGAAAACCTAGCTTCAAGGAAAAACTGCTTTCCCACCATGTTTTCCTGTGAAGACTCTCAGCATCTTTGCTATTGGTAAGCCAACAGCAAAGCAACAGTTTATTGTCGACAACTATTGTTTGGGATTTAAAACCCCTCATATATACAGTACATCCCATTATACTAAAATATATAAAATGTGCAATTCTATATAATTTCATATAGTGTGGTCAGATCTCGTTTGGCAACTAGGTGGGTCTGTGACAGTGAAGGGGACTTTGTAGATAAAAAGCATGTTTTAACAGATGATGGATGAACGCAGGATAAGGGTAACCTTGAAATTAGGAGTTATCAGTTTGTGTCACAGCCTCTTGACAAATTCTACTCCAAAACAGTCACAAACAAAAATAACTAGTATCTCCCCAAAAAAAATAATCAGAAAGAGTATTGAAAAATACTGGTAGAATTCTTCAATGATAATAATACATTCCTGGCATTTGACAATTTACAACGTATCTTCTGTCAGTTAAAAGGGGGTAGTAGGTTTTTGGCAGGATGCTGGTGTTTGGTGATCTTTCAGGGTCATCTGTGAAACAAACCTAATCAAGTTGAGCAATTTCTAGGGAATGCATATGCAATGGGTAATTAAGGCAATGATACATGGGCAACATACAGATGCATTATTGTAGGGCAATGTTTGTGAAGAATTATGACTATAATAGACTTTTAAAGCCAAATATGTGTCATTTTGTTTTTAACTTAGACTTTTGTGTTGGGACATTAACACCAATTAATGTACCTACTCACAACAATAACGTTTTCTTTTGACCATTTACCCTGTCATTTGTTAACTAGGATTCATGCCATTTACTCGGATCTTGCACTTTGTAAGTGGTTCTGCTAAATTGTAATAACTCACACCTGTTGTAATAAAAGCATTAAAGAGAGCTCCACATTCACAGCTATACACAAAGCATCAGGGACAGTTACACAGGATCCCGTTCACATTGCCTGAACATTTTGCCAACATTTCACGCTTTTCACAGTGTACCGACTCAGTAGAAGTTATCAAGATCGTCACGCAACTTTATCATTGTTTTCCACAAACGAAACCAGGAATATGGTGAAGACAGACAGGAAAATAAAAAATATACATTTGTTTCTGCAATATAGAAAATAAATATACATATTTCTTAAATTAGCTACAGTAACATAAGACACCCGCCACCAAGGATTTCTTTACACAGATTTGGAGTTGGAAGGGACTGTGAGGACGAGAGCTGGTGTGTATGTCTCTGTGGACAGTGTGTGTAAGACCAACATTTATTCATTATCATTAGTAGGGTAGAGCACAGGTTTTCAAAGTGCCAGGGGGCCACTTAGAAAGGAGAGGACACTTTTTCAAAATAGCAGATCTACAAGCTCACAATGTGTCATGATGCGATGCATTATGAGCTTGTAGATCAGCTTTAAAGCCATTTCGCATTGCGGGGCAGCAGCCAGAAGCTCTCCCTGGCATGTTAAAGTTTGGGAACCCCCGGGGTTCACTTTGAATATGAGTGTATTTTGATGGGTACCTGTGAGTCTTTTAAGTGTGGCACTGTAGCACAGCATGTGTGACTTTGTCTTTGTGTCAAATATCTATATGTGTGTTTAAATGGCAGTATATCAGTGCATGTTTGTGTGTGACTGTATGTTTTCTATGTGTCTGTCTGTGTACACTGCATGTATGCATCAGCGTTCACTCGTGTGGACAGTCCTGTTTGTGCTGCTGAATTATGTTTTACATGCTGGGACAGCCTTGTGTCCCTACAGCACCGTGGACAGTCAGTGGTTTGGACAGCATGGCGGGTCTCTGGTTGAGAGATGCTTTGCGGACACACCCGTGGAACGATGGCAGGCCAACAGGCAGATCGGGAACAACTACGCCATCTAGTGGGACGACGGAGAAACAGCACATTAGAGAGGGGTTCATTATGTGTGAATGCATTCATATACAATCAATAGTGTGCTGTACCTTTAATATAATTTCAGAAGTTGAGGTATGTGCATGGTCGTGTGTCACACACACACACACACACACACACACACACACACACACACACACACACACACACACACACACACACACACACACACACACACACACACACACACACACACACACTGTACAAGTAAGACGCGCGAACGCGGTAAGCGAACGCAAAAAAAGAAAAAAAAGAATGAAAAAAAATATTTAAAAAAAAGTAACCAATACATTTTTTTTTTTTTTTTTTTTAAATCTGCGTTAAAAGGAGCATCTTAGAAAAATACAAATTCACAAAAAAAAAACTTGGAATGTTTTTGAACAATTCAACAAAGTGTTTGAAGTGCCTGTTTCACCCACTTCCGGGGGGCGGAGCCAAAATCCGAGCCCGATGTATTTGTTCGTAGACCCCCACTTAGGGGGGGTAGAAAAAGTTTGGGAGCGATTCGGGCACTTTTCATTTAACATGGGGTTTCAATGGGGAGTTTTTAGGAGCCTTCTCCGGGGCGTGGCTTCCGGGGGAAGGGGCGGGCTTAAACGCAACCTTGACAGGTGTGTTCAGTTTTCAAAGACCTTTCATTTGATGTATGGTACGTCTAAATTGGACATTTACTTATCTCAGAGGAGCTGCACACAGGCAGTGCACACAGGCAGTGCACACAGAGACACAACCCAAGCAGGGTTACATAGTAAGCTCCACTTGGTCGGAGGCGCGGCTTCGCCGCGCCTCCTCCCGCGTTCGCAATAAACTATGTACTGTATTTCCAGCTTAATCCAGTATAACATTGCTTACTATATTTCTTCAATGACTTATTCATCTTACTATAAATGTGAGTCCGTCTGTGTGTGTGTGTGTGTGTCTGTAGTTCACATATCTCGAGATTATTATTTTTTTAAGTCGAAATTAGCCGACCAGTAAAAATCTCGAGTCGTGAAAGCCCTAGTGTGTGTGTGTGTGTGTGTGTGTGTGTGTGTGTGTGTGTGTGTGTGTGTGTGTGTGTGTGTGTGTGTGTGTGTGTGTGTAATCTGTCATCTGTGTATACTCACCAGGTACTCCACCCAGGTAGACAGTCTCTTTGGCCTTGGCTCCAGCAGAGCGGCTCTGTTTGGGGCCAACACTGTGTTCACTGGCTGCATCGACATGGAGCTGAAGAATGTTGCTCTTTTTCACCACTACACGCAAGGAACAAAAATACACATTCATATTTTGGTGAAGCTGTAAATAATAGCGCATTAGAAATTACAACATGATACATCACTACTACACGATTACTAAAATTTAATTTGGTTAATTGTCTGCTGATCGATCAATAGTTTACATACAGTACATGTAGTGCTGTCTGCCTTTATGATGTCAGTGCATTCTAACATGTCTCTACAACTTACCAGTAACAGTGTGCCAGCGTCCATTACACAGAGACTCCTCAGGGGTGAAGGAGGTAGAGAACTTACCACTACCACTGTTCACTGACACCGTTACCTACACACACACACACACACACACACACACACACACACACACACACACACACACACACACACACACACACACACACACACACACACACACACACACACACACACACACACACACACACACACACACACACACACACACACACACACACACACACACACACACAGTTTTTTCAGGTTAAGTTCAGGAGATGACTCAAATGATTAATTCTCATTTCTTTCTTTAAAAACAACTGTTGAACACAATCTTCAATGAAAACGGTCCTCTGTAAAGACTGTTTACAATTCTACCCTGGTATCAAGAGAATTCATTCTTCTGTCATCACTGAGTCATAAAAACCCAGGGTACAATCCAGGCTAATGCTATGTTTCAGACAGACAGTAAGGAAAATCAGACTATTGCTCAATCCCGATATCTGTAAGATCCTTATCCAACTAGGCAGAAAGTCTGACAGGGAATCTCCGACTCTTAATGGAGTCAGATTATATCAGCGTTTAAAGGTCATAGATCACCGTGGCTTTCTCAAGGATGGGTTGAAAAGGTTGATCCTACCTGTCCCTGGTAGAGGACTAAAGTGAGGTGCTGGTCAGATGATGTTCCAGCATGCAGCAGGAGCCCAGAGTCGGAGATGGGACGAATCTCTATATGGATCTCGATATCCCGGCTGAGAACCAACGACTCATCTGGAAGGAGGGGGGATTGGGAGAGAGAGAACACTTGTCACTTGCCAAAAATAGCAAATCGACGCGTTGCGTCATTAGCTCACTAATAAGCACAGCATACGGCTGCCGTGTTAAGTGGTCAGATGGGTGGGCCAAGTTTCTTTTAATGATGAATCAAGCGATTGTGTTCCATCCTTGGAGCAATGGAACTAATGTAGTATACCTTTAGTTGCTATTTATCAGTATCACAATGAAAACCCATTTTTCAAGGTTTTAGTCAATTAAGACATTATTTGGGGGGCCACTTGCAATACCCTTACGGCCAACCAGTGGGCAACACAGGTTGAGAATCGCTGTTATAGTTTACATCCAGAACATGACAGAGGAAAGCTATGGTACAAAGCTGTGTACATAGAAGATAGCAGGACAGCTATCATAGAGTCAACATTGATGTGTTTACCGATAGCGATGTGTCCCCCCTGACTGGAGAAGTACGCTCCTGGCTGCAGAGGGTTCTGGAAGCACGGCACTGCCCCCTGGCTGTGGGAGGGGCTTCCTGCAGGGGCTTCATTCAGCTCCAGGTCTCTGACACAACCGACGAACCCACCAGACCCTGGGCTCTGGAGGTACAACACAAAGAAAAACATTTGAATCCAGTACACAAGATTCAGTGGAATATGTGCTTATAAGCCCGTAGTGCATAGTACAATATATATTCTGTGGTGAGGTACAATTCTAGACAGTACAATCTGCACAGTACAATCCAGTGTTAATGTATCCATTTGTAACTCTGAGAGCAATTTGGTTACATTTGTACACTCTCAGAGTTAAATTATGTTTTGTGCTTCTTTGGAACAGTCCAAAAAAAAATCACACAAACATTATGATTGCCACTAAGTACCCCCTTTAAAAACAGGTGAATATAACTAATGATAATGATGAAATATTACCATGAGTGTGTGTGGCAGTCCTCCCACATACAGTGGTCCAGAGAGACGCATCTTGTCTCCTCCCGGTGCCCTCTTAGACTGGCTGTTGATCCCATCCACAATCAGACTGACCTTCTCTCCCTCACGCTTCACAAACACCTGAAGGAGAGAGAGACCATCAATAAGTAGTTAGAGACACGCACGCACGCACTCACGCACACACGCACTCGCGCGCACGCACGCGCATAAAATGTGTTATTACAAACTGGCCTAACAGACAAACCACCGTGTCACCCTGACCACATGACCCTGGCCTCGCTCACCGTGTGCCACTGGTCGTCGTCGTACTTCCTGCGGCTGCGCAGGCTGACCTTCCTCTTCCCTCCGTCCACCAACAGCAGCAGGTGTCCCTCTGACACGGTCAGCGACATCATGGCTCCGTCCCCGGGCTGGCCGACGTGCAACACCAGACCATCAGAGGAGTTGATCCTCAAAGACATGGAGATATGAGGACTAGAGAGAGCGCGAGAGAGAGAGAGAGAGAGAGAGAGAGAGAGAGAGAGAGAGAGAGAGAGAGAGAGAGACAGAGAGAGACAGAGAGAGACAGAGAGAAAGAGAGAGAGAGAGAGAGAGAGAGAGAGAGAGAGAGAGAGAGAGAGTACAAATAAATATAAAATATTCTTTATACACAATAACTTGATTACCGGCGGAAAGATGCTAATGTATCCGGTATAAGACTCAAAGGAATGTGTCAAAAACTAAAAAATCGTCATGAATTCAAGGCTACATGGGGTGTGTAACTGATAGAAAATAAGTAATGTTTTGGGTGAACTACTCCTTTAAACCTATTATTAACTAATAATATTACTTGATATTTGCTATATTCATCGTGGAGTTGTATGTTCTCAAAGGCAGACCTAGTAATATATCTGTATTAATAAGCGAGTTGTGAGCATTAGTCATAGCCATGGAACACCCCGAGTGTCATTTTGACTTTTTTCATGCAACCCATTTGTGCTCAGGGGATCCGTTAATTGATTTCTTAGGGCTCTCTGTTGACTGTGTGTGGATCAAAGTGGTTCTTATGTGTTTCTGTATTTCAGCGGTACTCACATGGTGCTGAAAACACTGGGCAGTGTGTCATATCTCTGGTAGGTGTTTGTAGATCCACTGAAGTGTGTGGCTCCACTCTCCTGTGCAGACAGCTCCCCCTGGCATGACGCCCTGGTATTACGACTACGGGAACCTGATGGCTTTTTGTTCTTTCCCTGTAAAGATGGAGGGAGGGGGGGAGAGAGAGAGAGAGAGAGAGAGAGAGAGAGAGAGAGAGAGAGAGAGAGAGAGAGAGAGATATGAACATGTATGAGATGGTGTGGGTATTTTGGGGTTCTTGTGGGTATAAATTGTGTGTGTGTGTGTGTGTGTGTGTGTGTGTGTGTGTGTGTGTGTGTGTGTGTGTGTGTGTGTGTGTGTGTGTGTGTGTGTGTGTGTGTGTGTGTGTGTGTGTGTGTTGAAGGATTTTTCATCTGTAAAGATAGTGGTGTTGTGTATTCTAACATACCTTGTTATTCTTCTGTTTGGGAGCTGAGGCCAGTATCTGCTGAGGTTTCTTGGCAGCAGGACAGTCCAGAGGAACGTTGACGTTCGTTTTGAATTTCAGCAGGTTCCACACTTCCTGAGAAACATCTGTATCTCTGGAACACCAACATACATAGAAGTGTAAGACATAGATAGATAATATTTATGTTTCTATCTATCCATCTATCTATCCATGTGTCTATCCATCCATCTATCCATCCATCTCCCCCTCTCTCCCTGTCCATCCTTCTCTCCAACATTACCTCTTGATGAAGAGGTTGCTGATGCAGCCAGTGAGGTTGCTGCTGACGCCGTCTGAAGTTCCACCCAGGAAGACCCCTCCCTCTGCAGGCATCAGGTTGCGTCCAGTGCCTGCGTTCCTGCCTCCGTCCTTGGCCTTCTCCAGCGTGTCATCCAAATACAGACGTATGCTGTGGGGAGGGGCAACATACAACACACGATGAGGAATGCATGGACACACTAACAATATCAACATTATAATATAATGTAAAACTATCGGTAGACGTATCTTGGATCATACAACATTATAGTATTATTGTGTAATCATGTAGTATTGTATGATAGTACAGTATAATGCTGCAGTGTTGTGTAATAATACAATACAATACTGCAGTGTTATTGTGCACAGTAATCTCACCCATTGTTGTTGCTGTAGAGAGCTACATAGTGACTGTTGTCATCGTTGTAGGTCTTTGTTGTTTTGATTTCACTGTTCCCTGCTCGCACTACAACATGGCCTTCATCCAGGAACACCTGACACAGTCCATCCTGAGGGATAGAAAGCATGAACAATGGACATTTTAAGAGTGAACAAATTAATTAATGATAAACTACGGGGGAAAGAACAGAAACAGAAAAGGCTCTAGTGTTCAGCCTCTCTACACCAGTGTTTCCCAAACACTGTTTTTTTTTTTCTTCTTTCATTTCCTATCATTTTATTCAAACCAGATTTGAAAACTTAAACAAAAGTTCCATAAAAAAAGGTAAAAAGACAGAAATAGTGAAAATAGCAAACCTACAAGCTCACAACGTGTCGACGCGTTGTGAGCTTGTAGATTGGCTATTTTCACTATTAAATAGGGCTATTAAATATATGTTTTTGTAATTTTGGGTCTCGGGGAGACGCCATAATAATAAGTAGGTCGGGAGAGGCTTATTGTCGGTATCAGCAGATAACGCGGGAGTCTGTCCCTGTTACAATGCACTAGACCCCTGGGAGATGGATTGCTGAGGTGGACCACCACACCTACCATCAGCTCCCAGTACTTACCACACGACTTGCCGCACCCAAGCCGTGCTACTCATACGCTAAGTTGGCAGTGCCCGGAATCAAACCCATGACCTTGTGGTCCAAAGGCGACACCCCTATACTACACTATAGGGGAGACACCACATGTATCTTTTGGGTCTCGCACTAAAAAGTTTGGAGAACCCCTGCTCTACCTCACCTTTGCCTGGTGGTAGAACATCAGTCCAGCCTTCTGGTCGGTTCTGAATCCAAAGCCTGTGTAGAAGTTGCTCCTGAGGCTGGGGATTGGATTGGACGCGGCTGCTTCCAGTTCCAGATAGCTCTGACCTGAGAAATGAGCCTCACGGGCCACCTGACATGCACACACACACCAGAAATGTTTACGCTTTCAGGAGTTAAATGATCATCCCATATTTAACTGTATAGGGATGATCATGCGTGTCCGTTTGTGTGTTTTGTGTGTTTTGTGTGTCTGTGTGTGTGTGTGTGTGTTAGAGGCGTCATTTCATGAAAAACGGTATAAGGTGGCAAAAAAATTACCACAGAAAAAGAAATTATATATATATTTTAAAAAAAAATTAATGTTGATAAGCCCAAAATAGAGAGGCCAATTTTAAAGTGATTAATGCATGTATGGTTGCAGAAAGAAAACAAGTGTCTATCTAAAATCTGATTAATCTGCAAAAAACATTCAGAGGTGGAGGTAATTATGCATAAAATAATTGAATTTGAGGTTAAATTCAAAAGCAAGACGGTGGCAATTGCCATCCCTGGAACCCAAATGACAACCCTGGTGTGTGTGTGTGTGTGTGTGTGTGTGTGTGTGTGTGTGTGTGTGTGTGTGTGTGTGTGTGTGTGTGTGTGTGTGTGTGTGTGTGTGTGTGTGTGTGTGTGTGTGTGTGTGTGTGTGTGTGTGTGTGTGTGTGTGTGTGTGTGTGTGTGTGTGTGTGTGTGTGTGTGTGTGTGTGTGTGTGTGTGTGTGTGTGTGTGTGTGTGTGTGTGTGTGTGTGTGTGTGTGTGTGTGTGTGCGTGTGTGTGTGTGTGTGTGTGTTTGTACCAGTAGGTCATTGGGACATCCAAAGCTGACTCCGGAGGTCTTCATCCTCTTGAGGTCAATGTGATTACTTCGTGCCTTGACATCCCTGAAACAGCCCTTCACAGAACCATGCTTGGTGAACATGGACTTCAAACTGGAGACAGAGAGAGAGAGTTCTTATTAGTACTGTCTTATTAGTGTGTGTGTGCGTATGTGTGCGTGTGTGCGTGCGTGCGTGTGTGTGTCCACCACCCACTTGCTGGGCATCTTGTCCTCAGGTACTCCACCCAGGTAGTATGTTCCAGTGAACAGAGGGATGTCCGCAGACAAAAAAGTGTTGAACAGAGTGTTCTTGTTATTCCGGACCACCAAGCGTCTGGGTCGCATGATGATTATCTCCAACTGAAACACACAAACACAAAGTCATGTTGACAGGATAAATGGTGCATTCATATAGCTCCTTCATCCATGGCGCTTCACAATGATTGTGCATTACATTCACCCATTCACACACACATTCATACACCGATGGCGGAGGAAACCATGCAAGGTACCAACCTGCTCATTGGGAGCAATAAGGGGTTCAGTGACAGTAACTCTAACTCTAACACCTGAGCCACTGCCGCCCCTTCTATCTTCACTACTGTTGTGCGACACTGTCATACAACAACATATAAAATACTATATATATATCTTATATAAGAATTGGCTCAAGGGAGGACCGGCGGGCGGGCGCTCATGTCACTATTACTCAGCCATAACCATATAAAGAGTTCCCAATGCAGCTACGCACAAATATGGAGGGTGTTGTTGTCTAACCTCAACGTGTCCTCATAGCATCAGGCGCAAATTAATCAGTCAGCTCCATATATGGGCACAACATGAGGCATGCCCACATATGGGCATGGGACAAGGACTGACAGTCTCCATATATGGGTATATCGGTCGGATTCAATTACATTTTCTTAAAGTGTCAAATCACAACAAGTTGTCTGTGTAATATATCAACTGATTGACTCACAGCCTTCTTTTCTCCATCACTGATCTTGAGGAAAGATGATAGAGGGTCTTTAGGCGCTAAGTCCACCAGAACGCCTGCCAAGTCATAGTAGACCTTCATTCTGCCCTTGACAACAGCCAAACACAGGTACTGGGTCTGAGGGGAGCGAGATAAGAAACAATCCATGAAGGCTTTATAGACATTTAATCAGAATGAATACATGAAGTACATTGAATAACCTCATGAATGAATGAGAGATTAAATTAGGAAATGGGACAATCATGAATGAATGAGAAAATGTATGAATCAATGCATAAGTAAATTGCAAATCAATAAATAAGGATCAGACTAAATAAGTCAATCAATGGTTAACTACATAACCGAATGAGCAGCCTAAATGAAACAAGATGAACGAATGAGTCACGAGAAGCGGTATAGCGAATGAAAACGTGACCCTCACGTGTTGTTCATTACCTTATTCATCAGGAGGGTCAGCACTCCGTCTTGCGAAAGTAGTTTGACGTCCTGCTCGAAGCGAGAGATCTTGACTTCGTCTTTGAAGACCACTTCAGCGTAACCACTGCCATCGAAATATGCCCCGTCATCCACCCATGGCTGTGGGGAGCCAGGCTTCCCTCTGTTGATAACACACACACACACACACACACACACACACACACACACACACACACACACACACACACACACACACACACACACACACACACACACACACACACACACACACACACACACACACACACACACACACACACACACACACACACACCTGTTTATTAACATTATCTGCTGCTAATTTCATTTTTGCAACATGACAGTTTACATACAGTAAAAAGGGACATTGTAGGGGCCTTGTACGGAGCTTCTCCTATATTCCCCCCCCACCCATATTCAATTGGGCTCATTCACATTATCTTAGGCAGCCCATTGCATGTCAATGATGGATATTTTCCAGATTTCAAATCTAACCAAGAATTCTGGCACGCCCGACTCTTGGTTAAATAATTGTCTGGGGATATTTTGTCTATGACCGTGCAGGACGCAGCAATTGAAAGATATTGCCAGATTAAACATTCAATCAAGAATTCTAGGCAAGCCTGTCTCTTGTTCGAATAACAGGAGATTCCCGTTCCTCAATGTTTGATTAAGGTTCCCCCAGTTCCGGATCCCAACCCTACCCACCCACCAACACCACCACCACCAGACCAGATGACATCCTCCACTGACCTGACACATGGCTTGTCCTGGGTGGTGTTGAGCTGGAAGATCGTCTCAAAGTTGTACAGACTCAGCACGTCCTCGTTCAGAGACTGCAGTTCAATGCAACCCTTGAAGTTATCCAGAGCTAGCTTCGGAGGAGGCTGTACGGGAGGAACGCATGTTATTACCATCTCTTACTACAGCATGTTACTACAAGGGGGATATGTTTGATGAGGAATATGATCACTTTATGAACTTTATGGCGGGTTAAATACAGCCATAAAAGGGAAATTCCACCCAAAAATAGAATTTACACTGTGCTACACTAGTAAGTATATAAGCCTTCCCGAGCCATGTGGCCCATAGGTCAGAAGACTATCTCCTGTTTCTGTAGCGTGAGGCAGCTTGATGTACAAGTACACCCCATGGATATGAGACTGATCACAGGGACTTACAGTACAGGGTGCTGAGTGCCAAGCAGGGAGGCATTGGGTACCATTTTTTATAGTCTTTGATATGACTCGGCCGGGGATTGAGCCCCGACCTAACAGTCTCAGGGCAAACACTCTAACCACAAGGCCACTGAGCTGGTGCTATGCCAGTAGCACAGTGTAAATCCATAGTTAAGTCAATATCTATAAACATTGAAAAAAAACTAAACTGGAAGCGCATAAAATTGAGAATTCATCATTTGTTTTGGAGTTGTTCCATTAATATTGGATTAGTGACTGATTATGTGGGCCCACAGAATTTGTGTTTGAGATATTACAATGAGTTTTAACTCCAAAAGAGTTGTATGTGAACGCAGGGCTTACATCTCACACACATCTTACACACACAGAGCCCTCTCTCCTTACCTTGAAGGTGTCAGGGTATCCTCCTACATAGAACACAGTGTCATCAGTTAACAGGTTGAGCAGACCCTTGTCTCCTCCGGCCTCCACTTTGGCCTTGGTTTCTCTCTGTCCATCGTTGGAGGACATAGACATCTGTCCGTACTGCAGGATCCTACACACACAGACACAGACACACACACACACACACACACACACACACACACACACACACACACACACACACACACACACACACACACACACACACACACACACACACACACACACACACACACACACACACACACACACACACACACACACACACAGTCAACCAAGCGCACAAAAAAGGCATGTGTGTGTGTGTGTGTGTGTGTGTGTGTGTGTGTGTGTGTGTGTGTGTGTGTGTGTGTGTGTGTGTGTGTGTGTGTGTGTGTGTGTGTGTGTGTGTGTGTGTGTGTGTGTGTTTGTGACTGACCTCTCCAGCATCACGCTGTTGAATCCGTCCTTGGATATGACATCTTCCTCCATCACGACATCAGCTGTGTCTCCTCCAATGTTGAAAAACCAACGCAACCGCTTCCCCTCCAATGACATGCCCAGGAACTCCTTGCTGGACTACAAATACCAGAAAACCATAGTTGTGATGAACTACAAATCCTAGTAATCCCACCAAGTATGTAAACTTAACCAAACTTAAAATTCACTTAAATTACTTTTCCTTTTTAATTGTACGAAATCACAATAAATGCAATTTAATACAATTTGCTTACGTCTTTGTTTCCCAGGTAGAAGACAAACTGTCTGGTGACGTTGTCCTGCCGTCTGGATCGCGGGGCGTCCGGTAGAGTGATGTAGAACTTGAGGGAGGTGTAGGCGGCCAGGTCAGCCAGGTTACCGGGCGTACGCACCTGGATGCCTGCCGTTCCGTTAAATTTCACCGGTAGGCTCACCTGAGGAGGAGGAGGGATGGTGCAGGAAGGAAAGAAAAATGACTCTACTGTCTACTGTACTCCTGTTGGTTTGGGTCTTTATTCAGTGTGTATGTGACATTAATAGACTGAATGTAAACAAAGACCAAAGTAGAGTCAATGTCTGTGTGCATGTGAGGTGTGAGGTGTGAGGTGTGTGTGTGTGTGTGTGTGTGTGTGTGTGTGTGTGTGTGTGTGTGTGTGTGCGTGCGTGCGTGCGTGCGTGCGTGCGTGCGTGCGTGCGTGCGTGCGTGCGTGCGTGCGTGCGTGCGTGCGTGCGTGCGTGTGTGTGTGTGTGTGCACACCTTGCTGGCAGCCCTGCGCGCCTGCTCTATGAGCTGTCTGATGCGGTTGATGTTCTCAGAGATGTTGGGCATCAGGGCCGAGTGGTTCTGGAGTTTATCCAACTTCTTCATCAACAGTGGGATCGCATCACCCAACATACTCACTGAGAGAGAGAGAGAGAGAGAGAGAGAGAGAGAGAGAGAGAGAGAGAGAGAGAGAGAGAGAGAGAGAGAGAGAGAGAGAGAGAGAGAGAGACGGAGAGGGATGGATAGGGATGGAGAGAGATACAAAGTCAGACACTCATACCTGTACACATACCTGCTACTACATACAGTATGCTATCTGTATGTATATATCTTTACTTTGTGATTATTTGACCTGTTTCTATCTTCTATCTACATCCTCTCCCTTCTCACAAAAAAGAAACGACGAAATGATGGAGCGAGCACAGACAAATGTATTTCACTCTCTTCTTATAGGACCACAATGGACTTTTTTGTGTTATCCTTTTAGCCCAAATGTCTGACTGTACCTTGTGCTGTTTTCATTTCTAACTAATAAAGTATTCAATCAATTATTTGCACCTGTAAACCTGTGATGTGATAATAAAGGTGATTCTGATTCTTTATTACACACACACGCACGCACACACACACACACACACACACACACACACACACACACACACACACACACACACACACACACACACACACACACACACACACACACACACACACACACACACACACACACACACACACACACACACACACACTCTCTCTCTCTCTTTTCTCTCTGTACCAGTCTTGTTGGCCTCCATCAGAGCCTTGTTGATGTCATCATTGGTGGTGTTTGCGTCTCCGTAGGTCTCCTGCCATTGGTCCAGCTGTTCCTTGATTGGACCCAGGGCCTCGTTGACTTGGGTGGCCGTAGCGTTCGCCTGCTCCGCAGCACGCTTGGCCTGATCGATCTCCTTGCTTACATCTGTTATGAAAACAACGGCTACAGTCAACACAACCTTTGACCTTCTGTATGTGTCTGTCCTTAGTGTGTGTGCTCGTGAGAGAGACAATTAGGGGGCTTTATAGTTAGTCACACTAAATGGTCGTAGGCACTAGGGCTAGGCAGTCTACAAGCTCACAAAGCGTTATATCGCGACACATTGTGAGCTTGTAGATCAGATATTTCCAGTGAGCGACACCAGCAAGCAACACTGGCAGGTGAAACGAGAGAGTGACATGCTGGTTTACAAAACATTTCTTTATCATGGTCCTTCAAACGTGTACTAAAAGGTTTTAACTGAAAAATCCACTCCAGTGAGCCATGGCAGGTTTTTTTCTTTTCCTGCGGGTGTCGCTGTTGAGGGATTTTGCCTGTCAATCATCGCCTCTGCTCCGCCCCCTCAAAGGAGAAGGAGAGGAGAGGGGAGGAGAGGGGGCGGGATTAATGGACTGTGACGTCAAAGTCCACGGGCCAATCACAGCAATTTTCAGAAAACCCCAGACCACAAAAAATCCACTGAATGTTCAAAGTTCAGAAAAAACAAATAAAAAATGAAACCTTTAAATTAAGCATTAGCATGAGAGTCCAAATGCAATCTTGACTGAGTGTGTATTCCGCACGTGTGTGTGTGTGTGTGTGTGTGTGTGTGTGTGTGTGTGTGTGTGTGTGTGTGTGTGTGTGTGTGTGTGTGTACCTGTGCTGAAGTTGAGGTTGTTCTTCACTTCGTCCAGGTCATTCATCAGTTGTTGTTTTTTGTCCTCAGCTTCATCCAGACGCCTCTCTGCTTCCTCCAATTGAGGCTTCAGGTCTGAAACACATGAAGAAGAAGACATTCAACTTCCTGTAAGCTCAGCTTGCAAAAGAATGCAAGTTGCAATGTTCATTTAGTAGTGAGTGAGAGAGTTCGGACACAGCCCAGGTTTTATTTAGTTGGATATCGTTGCTGTCGGGTGGAAAACCTCATGTGTCCAAAACTGTTACTTTTCAGGATTCAAATTCAAAAGCAGCAAAAATAGCAGATCTACAATAAGGCAGTGTTCGAGATCTACAATAGCAGTGTAGCAGGTCTAGCGTGTGTGTTTACCAGTGGTGTAAAGTAACTAAGTACATTTACTTAAGTACTGTACTAAAGTAAAATTTTGAGGTATTTGTACTTTACTTGAGTATTTCCAATTTCCAATACTTTTACTTCTACTCCACTACATCTCAGAGGCAAATATTGTACTTTTACTCCACTACATTTATTTGAAAACTTTAGTTACTAGTTACTTTTCAGATATAAATTATTATAAAATATTATAAAACATACATTAACCACTTTAGCTCTATTTTATACCTAGGCTATTTGAAAATAGCCGATCTACAAGTAGATCTGCTATTTTCAAATATTTAGTACTTTTACTTTTGATACTTTAAGTACATTTTGATGCCAATACTTTTGTACTTTTACTCAAGTACATTTTGAATTCTGGACTTTTACTTGTAACAAAGTATTTTTATATTGCAGTATTGGTACTTTTACTTAAGTAAATAATTTGAGTACTTTTTCCACCACTGGTGTTTACCTGTGTTGAGATCGTCCAGTAGTTTCTTAGCCTCCTCGGCCAGTTCCACACTGCTGTTTCTCACTGATTCAGCCATCTTACGAAGATTCTGACCCTTCACATTCTGTATAGACACACACATCATAAGCTGAGTTTCCACTGGAATACCAATACATGGCTGGGTAAAAAATAAACACGGGACGGTCTGGTGAGACTGTGATTGGCTGAGACACACCCAGCCACTGTTTTAAAAGTAAATACGTCATGATTATGGTCGCAAAAATCCGCCTCAGTTGAGAGGTGTCTATTTAAGCCCTCGACCAGGCATACGGGGATGTTAAAATATGTATTTGGGACTAACAGAAACATTACAACTGACACATATGATAACATATGTACAATAAAACCAGAAACGTAATAACATGTACAAAACAACTGACACGCATCATAACATCTAAAATATAACTGTCAAACTACTTAGTGAGTGACTCACATGGGCATAACACCAGAAGGAGATCAACTGACCTCGTCCCCCCCCAAAATTCTACTATGCTGTCACCAAAATGTGGAATGACCTACCAAAAGACTCCCTACTGCTCCCTACCCAAACTCAACACTAACCTAAAAGAATTCCTTTCGTCAAAATACAAGTGACGTTGAAATCCTTGAACACCTTGATAGTAGAATCCCCTGACCCGCCCCCTCCCCTACTATCCCTATAAATATACCATATGATTCTACTGAGCTTTATTCCAATTTTGTAGAATATTTGTATTGTATTGTATTGTCTGTATTATGTGTATTACTGATGAATTGAGTACAAAGGACTACACTGGAAACAAGCTGTGAGCTTGGACATCTGCTACTTTTGTAATTTTCTAAAAAATGTCGAAAATGTTCGGAAGATTCTGAATAATTTTGAAAAAGATTTAACATAAATCTTCTCTTCTGGGGGTCCCTGGCACAAAATAGTTTCAGATGGGTGTCCGCGGCCAAAGACATATCAATTTGGGGGCCCTTGGCACAAAAAATATACAGACAGTACCTCCAGTGCGTCCATAGCAGCCTTGTTGGCGGTGTTGGCGGCGTTCTCAGCCTCCCGCACACTGTCGATGATGTTTGTATACGCCTTGGACGCGTTCACTGCTCGACCGATGAAACCATCCTTATTGTTGCCATCGATCAGACTGTGCACAGAAGATCAGGGACATACGACTGAATTCAATACAATGAAATGAGATAAAAAGTTTGGGAACCACTGGGCTAAATTGTTATTCTAAACATCGGTATCGGGCCAAGAATTTCTATATCGGCGCATCCCTACAAATTACTAAAGCCCAATTTAAACTTTACTTCAGTAGCGTGCCGGTGTAAAATATAGACCACGTGACATGATATGCAACCAATAACTCAGGCATAAGTAGGAAACTCCATTGTTTTTACCTGGTGAGGTTATTAGCCAGTGAATCCAGAAGCTCTGCGTGTCTCTCTGCCTCCTCTACCAGGGGAATCTTAGACACAGATGGAGCAAATGTCTGAACCTTCTGCGCCAAAGGCATCCTGGCCCCATCTAACTGCGCTGCTAACCTCTCGTAGTCCTGGAGATAGAGAGAGAGAGCGGGGGCAGAAAAAGGGCAGAAAAAAATGGAGAGACAGGGAGGTGGGGAGGGGGAGAGAGGGGGGAGGGGGTAGTGAAGAATGCAAAGTTTAACATGCTACTTAATGTGATTTCCAATGAACACAGATAGACAAATGTCATTTAATTAATTTAGCACTTTAATGAAATGTGTGCGCGCGTGCATGCGCGCGTGCGTGTGTGTGTGTGTAGATAGCTGACCTCTTTAGAGTCCTGTAGCACGGTTAGCATTTCGTTGACTTGTGCCACATCATCCTCAGTCATATTTAACAGACTCTCTACCTCCTTCTGCTGGGACTCCAACTCCTCTACCTTTCGCTGAGAGACAAAGAAGAAAGAATTAAAAACAAATTATGAAAATTACTTTTATATAACCACTAAAATCCACCAGGAGACCCAGGCGTCTGTATTAGTCCCCCTGAAAATATGGCCAATATTATTATTGACCATTATTATCACTATTATTATTATTATGATAGGTGATCATGTAAGTCTAATTTGAGTTGACCATCATCAGTGTCTGGATGCGTTCGGGGAGCACCCTCTCTCACCTGGCTGTCCTCCAGAGCTTTCTCGTTCATGTTGTTAATCTCCTCCGCTCTGGCTGTGTTGTTGACGGCTTCGTTGAGGGCGTCTCTGAGGTCCATGAGTTCAGAATGGAACCGGGCCAGTCTGTCTCTGATGGTCTGACCCTGGTCATTGTTGTCCGTCTGACGGTTGACCAGCTCTTTGTTCACACGCGCCAACACTGACAGAGGACAGAGAGGGAAGGAGAGAGGGAAGGAGGGAGGGAAGGAGAGAGGGAAAGAATAGAGAGATAAAGCAGAAGGTAAGGGGGGAGAAGAAAGACAATGGGAGATAGAGGTGTTAATGCAGCTTGTTTCATCGTCATAAGTGTGATATAATACAATATAATCTCAGTATGGTATCTGTGTGCATGTGTGTGTATGTGTGTGTGTATGGGGGAGGTTGGGGGTTGAGTGTGTGTGTGTATGTCTGTATAAGTTATACTTGGTGTCACGCCAGTATCACGCACCAGAAATAGCCGCTATACAAGCTCACATTGCGTCAACAACGCAAAGGTGTTGAGAGTTTGTAGATCGTCTGTTTTCGAACGCGCGGCACCGGCACGCAACTAAGTATAAATCCCCCTTAAGTGTGTACTCACGTTTCTCAGCCTCTGACTTCTCGCGGTCTGCCATTTTCTTCTGACCCACGCAGCTCCTGTACCTCATCTCTCTCAACATAGCCTCAACCTCCCTCAGCTTCTTCTCCTTTTCTCCTTCATCCTGCTTCGCCTCCGTCTCATTCACCCCCGACCGGTTGGCTGCCAAGAGGATGTCTGGGGAAGGGGGGACAGTTCAAACATAGATCAATCAATCAATGGATAGGCCAATTATAGGCCAATTGTACTGGTAAACATTTTATTTTATTATAACTTTATTGACATGGCTCACTGTTTTTTACAATGCATTTGGCAGGTGACTTTCTGAGCTCAGACTTTTTTATGGTCATGCGATCAAACCAAATGATGCTAAATCAATAATTCAATATAATGTTTGTTGATGTTGTTAAATGTATATGGACTGATGACGTTTAAGTGTTGAGTCAGGTGTCTTCTTCTTCTTCTCCTACCATTTATGTCCATTGTGACATTGTTCACAAAGTCCAGCAGGTCTAGTGCCCTCTGGTGTGTGTCGACGGCATTATCCTCCACGTTGTGGGAGCGGTCATGGGTCGCCGCAACCTGGAGACACAACAATACAACTCTTAAAGGAGAATTTCATCTCAGAACACTCTTTTAACTAGGAACCTTTGTGATAAACTTTCTAGGAACACAGACAGCAATGTTTTATTTTGTGTAGATGGATGAGGGTGTATGTGCTATCATTTGAGAGCCCTCCAAACGTAAACAAAGAAGATTAACGTTTCTTTTCATGGTTTTAAAGGTTCAAAAACCTTGCTTTTCAGTGGACCCAGGATATACTTAATTACTGAAACGTGGTTGAGTGTGTCTGTGTGTGTCTGTGTGTGTGTGTGTGTGTGTGTGTGTGTGTGTGTGTGTGTGTGTGTGTGTGTGTGTGTGTGTGTGTGTGTGTGTGTGTGTGTGTGTGTGTGTGTGTGTGTGTGTGTGTGTGTGTGTGTGTGTGTGTGTGTGTGTCCATACCTTGTTCTCCAGTTCATTAATATCAGCATCAATGTTTATGACCTCGGCCTCCAACATGTCTGCCCTGTTTCTGCTGTCATCCAGAGAGCTGTTGTAGTTCTCTATGGCACGCTAAGAATTAAGGAAAAATCAGGTCAGTAAAAACACATACCGTATGTGTGTGTGTGTGTGTGTGTGTGTGTGTGTGTGTGTGTTTGAGCAATGTAAGTGAGACTATAGAGTAACAAAGTCCTGACGTCACTCCGTTATCCCCTGGGAAGTATTTTTCTCTATTGAAAATACCATAGAGTCATCGATCGTGTCATATAAGAACTGTTCCACAAATAAACAAATCAGCCCGGCGATGCTGTCAGGTATCAGACTCTGTGTCGTTTTATGATATTTAGTTACGTGTGTGTGTGTGTGTGTGTGTGTGTGTGTGTGTGTGTGTGTGTGTGTGTGTGTGTGTGTGCTCACAGCGATGTCCTCCATAGACTTGTTAAGGGTGTGTAGCTGAGCCCAGGCGATAGAGCTAGCGTTGAGGTTCTTCAGTTGATTGGCCACAGAGCGGAAGTTAGAGTTCATTTTATCCAGGTCCTCCAGTAGGACGACGACACAGCTGTCACAGGCTGCAGGACACACACGCGCGCGCACACGCACACGCGCACACACACACACACACACACACACACACACACACACACACACACACACACACACACACACACACAGAATTAGACACAGAGATAGACATAAACAAACTCATGCACATACAATAGGATAATTACTGGTACAAAAATATATAACCACTTTAATCCAATTAATTGTATGTCAAATAGCGAGAAGAGACAAAGCTCACAACGTGTCTCGTCGCGAGCTTGTAGCTATTTTGACCGAATGTTTGACGAATGTTCTCTCATTTTTGCTAAATGTTTGCTTATTATGACATGCCCAGAACGGGGATGCTAGGTTTCATGTGATTAATGCTGTTTTACAAGTTGGGCGGGTATGGGTTAAGTGGCTTTATTGTCTATTTCCTTATTCAAGATCCAGTCCCTTCATCCAGAATGTGCAGATGTGTACTGGTATGCTATGCATGTGCAGTGATCATGTATTGCTTACGTTCACAGTGCATGTCGTGTCCATGTTCTACAGGAACACTGTACTTGTGTGAGCAGGTGTCACACTGTTTTCCCGTCAGTCCATCCGCACAGCGACACTCTCCTGACCTGGGGTCACAGCGGCCACCCTTACAGTCACACTCTGGAGGAACAGGAAGTAGACGATTATTTACTATACACAAGCTAGCATACGATACAACCGCTACACTTACAGCCGTACCGCGGAGGAGAGAGGACCAGGAAGTAGATGACTATTTCTGAGTAGATGTGGCGACCCGATGAGCTCACTGGTTCTCAACGCCCGGTGGGGGACTACCAGGGGTCCGAATGGACCCGTTTGGGTCTGTAACGGATGGACCTTTACCTGGTTCCATTTGTACACTCTCAGAGTTAAATAAACACTGAAAATGTTACAGTGCAGATTGGGGTCCCAGAGAAAAATAAAATTATCACATGATAATTTGATGCATATCAAAATGGGGGTCCTTGAAATTAAAAAAGGTTGAGAATCACTGCGATAACCGAGTGGTTAGGGCTATCAATAAAGGCTCAGAAAAAGCACCCCCAAAAATTACTTTAAAACACTCACTCCTGCATCCATCAGGGCTATAGTCCCAGTGTCCAGGGGCACACTGTTTGCAGTGTGGACCGTTGACTCCAGGCCGACAGGAGCACTGTCCATTCTTGGGGTCACATGGCTGGACCAGAGCTGCCGATGCGTCGCAGTCACACTGCTTACAGCCTGTACACGAGTCGAAGCCGTAGCCACCATCCTGGAATCAACACAAGACAACACATCTGGGTTAAGACTGAGGAAAAGTGAGACGTTGCTTTTGTGTTTCTCTTTGAACTGTTTGTCTTCATCTCTCTCTCTCTCTGTCTCTTTCTCTCTCTCTCGCACACGCGCAACCTTTCTCTCTCAACACAAATACGGTACATAAACACAAACATGTGCATGCACAACATCAAGCACACATCAAGCACACAGCATCGCAAAGATAACACAACCAATAGCAGATTTTTGTAGACAGAAAGGAGACACACAGTTGGTAAACACGCACGCACGCACGCACGCACGCACGCACGCACGCACGCACGCACGCACGCACGCACGCACGCACGCACGCACGCACGCACGCACGCACACACACACACACACACACACACACACACACACACACACACACACACACACACACACACACACACACACACACACACACACACACACACACACACACACACACACACACACACACACAGCGGGCCTACCTCACAGCGGTCACAGAGTGGTCCAGTGACTCCAGATTTACAGCGACACTGACCAGTATGAGGGTCACATGTCTCGGTACCACAAGGAGAACAGTTGCATTCTGGGTAAAAAAAAAGAAAAGATGCAGAGTGATCATCACACTTTTAGAGGGATTTTCAAATGTCTTGTTGATATCATAGAAAAACGGTGTGCGTTCATGTGTTTTGCATTTGTGTCTTGTCTTCTGCGATTCCATTATCTCATAATGTGTGTCTTTCTTGCCATAAAAAAATCTATTAGCTCACAAGCTTGCAGATTTGCTATTTTCTGTATTCTTTTAAATGTTTGAAAATGTATGCCTATAATGACATGGCCCAAAAAGAGGAAAAGACAGAAATTGCAACTTATTCCGCCAAAGAAAATGATATATATATAATCGATGAAATCGATTACTTTGATTAAATGTTACACAGCTCACTCACTTGTACAGTTCTTGGCGTCAATGGCGTCGCCGTAGTAACCGGGAGCACAGATCTCACAGTGTGGTCCGGCGGTGTCGTGCATGCAGCTCAGACACTCTCCGGTCAGCGGGTGACAGTCGCTGAACAGCATGTTGGGATCCGTGTTGTCGTGGCAACGGCACGGCTGGCAGGTGCTGCCAATCACCATGGGATTACCATAATATCCAGGAGCGCACCTGTGTGTAGAAAGAGCCGAGGGAAGGGTGGCTATAATTAATAACAGGTGTTGAGAACACCTGGATGCCCACATAACGTCAATGTCGGGTGGAAAACTTGTATGTCCAAAACCGTAACTTTTCAGGAAATGGAACGAAATCTTTCAGTAATAGTGAAAATAGCCAATAGCTCACATGAGCTTGTAGATCGGCCATTTTCCACAACTTTAGCTTGACACTCTTGTATGACGAAGTAGGGCATTAAATGACGAACAAAACATGAAAAGTTAAAATTTTGAGATACAAGGTTTCTGCCCGACATCGACGATATAATGGCTTTCTATTCTACCAGTTATATAGCAGTTTTGACCTAAATTAGTATTAGCAGTATTCTTGTTTTGTGACCAATTACAGTAGAATGCAATGGAACGATAACGTTAAGTGAAGTTGATGGTGACAAATGCACAGTGATCTACTGAGCTACTGTAAGGCCCAGCGGGGATGTGGATGTGGCATACTGTACCTCTCACAGTGCGGCCCGGCATAGCCTTGCATACACAGACACTGCATTCTGTTAGGTTTCTCCACACAGCCCATAGCAAAGCTATAGAGAGAGAGAGAGAGAGAGAGAGAGAGAGAGAGAGAGAGAGAGAGAGAGAGAGAGAGAGAGAGAGAGAGAGAGAGAGAGAGTGTTTAGTAACAGTATAGAGTTTAAGACTCATGTCTCTGGAGGAATGTAGAGAAACGTCCTGGTCAGAGGAAGAAAGAGATCAATGAAGTTCTTTAATTGTCAAACTCAGGTCAAATTCAGGTTCATGCTAACTGTAATCTGTGGTTTGGCTGGAAGGCACCAGATGTACTGCACTGTTTGTTAGTCTAACTGAGGAGAAAGGTGACATTAACGATGATGAGGCCGTAAAAAAAACTTTAGTTGATGAAGGCAAAGTCAAGTTCATACAGCTGTCTGTTAGTCAACAGATAACCACCTGGCCGCAATTTTTATTATTCTGTTCTGCTTTAATTCTGTCGGCATATAGACATGCATGTAGACTAAATCTCTCACACCACAAAACTACACTGAGTCAGAGACAGACAGCTATGAAAAAGAGAGATTGCATTAGCATTAATGTCATATGTATGTCATAATGAAGTGAAGAAGGGACCCCCCCCTCCAAAAAAACCCAGAAAATAATCTGGAAGACAGAAAAAGGAGGGGGATAAACAAATCAAACAACAAATCAAACAACAAATCAAACAACAAATCAAACAACAAATCAAACAACAAATCAAACAACAAATCAAACAACAAATCAAACAACAAATCAAACAACAAATCAAACAACAAATCAAACAACAAATCAAACAACAAATCAAACAACAAATCAAACAACAAATCAAACAACAAATCAAACAAAAAGTAGCTTGTACTAACTTGTTGGAAGCGACCTGTAGGGGACATGGACAGCTCGAACAGGACACCGCCTGTCCATCAAGGCTGTTGTTGCCGAGGAAACCACCCTGGCACTTCTCACAGTGTTCACCTGCTGTGTTGTGCCGGCAGTTCTGACAAAACACAAACAAGACACACGTAAACAAACGTATGAAAAATTATACCCCTAAACAGCAGTCTTATATGTTGCTCCTTCAACCAAACTGAGTAAACACAGTTACAGTGAAGACACACAAGAAAAGAAAACTGCTTTATGGCATGTTTTGCGTCTAGACCCAAAGTTAAAGACACAGTTTAATGGGATTTAAAAACTCACAGAGCTGTAACAGGCCTCTAACAGGCAGCCAACTTGTTTGACACCTTAAGTAAATCTCACACTGCGATATTAGTGACACTGGATAGTATTGTACTCCTGGACCTCATGACTGCATCTCACAACTTTTCATGTTCATTTATCCTTTTGTAAGCCGTAAGCCAGATATTAACGCTGCAATCCAAAACATTTGAGTGAATAAATGTTATTTTAAACACTCTGTATGGTTGAGTTTGTTAACCACTTAAAAGAAGAGCTCACCCCCAAAAAAATCTTATTTTCTATCAATTACACACCCCATGAAGCTTTGAATTCAAGGAGATTTTTTTTTTGTCGCATTCCTAAGCCAATAACTCGATGACCGGGTCATCGGTCAGTAGTAGTAGTAGTCTTTTAGTCTCCGCCGATCATCAAATTATTGGCTTAGGAATGCGAAAACAAGTATTCAAGGCTTCATGGGGTGTGTAATTGATAGAAAATAAGTAATGTTTTGGGTGAACTACTCCTTTAAACCCTCTAGTATTAGTGAAACGGACTTGAGTTACAACAACTGTACTCAGACCGCTTTTTTCCATCTACACCAAAAAGCAGATCTACAAGCTCAAAACATGTTGCATTTTTGGCGAATGTTCACCCCAGCATAGGCATTCTGGGGTTCATGCAGTTAACTAGTACATGATCTGCAGTGGTCGGAGGTGGTCTCCCTACTCTTCCACTGACATATTTAGACTGTGTTTGGGTAGGACACCTACTGGCTGTTCTTCTGTTTTATCTCACTATAGTTGAAATGTTGTCTCTCGCACGTGAGACGTGGGTTTGAATCCCGGGAAGGACATAAATGTTATGGATTGCAATTTCAATGTTATTGCGTACAGTCTGAAGAGACGAGGGGGCCAGCGAGGACAGATTCCTGGAGAACAATGACGTTTGTTTACAGAGAGGAACAGGTCTACTGTCAGTGGTATCTCATCCAGACATCTAACACACACACACACACACACACACACACACACACACACACACACACACACACACACACACACACACACACACACACACACACACACACACACACACACACACACACACACACACACACACACACACACACACACACACACACACACACACACACACACACACACACACACACACACACACACACCACCTTCCTCTGTGTTCCATAGCTTCACAGCTCAAGACCAAACAAGTCGAGATCTTAGGAGGAGATCTAAATATCACATTTAACCTGCGGGCTTCAGATATATCAGCAGCTTGTCTGTCAGTGGTTTAGCACTGCCCAGGTATTCATTCAGAACCACCAACAACACCAAACTTCATACTGCAGCCGTATCATTTATATCTGGATTGAAAACTCTGATATTACTTTCAGCCCGGAGGATACAAATATTAGGTCCAAAGTGCTTGTAAGGAGCTTGTAAAAGCGACAAAGCCAAAATAACATTAACACTGTACTGCAGCGATACACCTGGAACAAACCCAACCTAATGATAATGATACAGTTTGAGCCCCCAAGGAGGCAGATCATGCTTTCTAACCACATGAGCCTAGCATCCCCATTCTTGGGACTTTCACTGAAAATAGCAGATACATATTTTCAGTCATTCATTCATTCATTCAGAGATCCAGTGCAAGCTGCTCAGTATTGTATTTTTTTTTATCTTAGTTTGGTTCTTGACTCCCCCCCCCCCCCTCTCCCCCTCTCTCCCCTCCCCCCCCCTGCACTATGTAACTTTCCTCTTCTACCCCAGATTTGAACCCGGTTTCCTGCGCAAGTGCTGACATTTTTACGATTGAGCTAATAGAGCCTCTGCCTGCTTGCTCAGGGGATAACTTGAATCTGACCATCAGGTCAAAATTTGTGTCAGATCCTGTGTCTAGGTGAGACATGACCTCTGACACGATCTAAATGTCTCAATAGAAGAGCAGGGAGACAAAATACAACCACCCCAATTGTATAAGTTATATTGTATTAACATTCTCTACCATTCAGATTGGACAAAATTACATTTTATTCACATAAAAAAAGTTGCATAGTGCCGCTTTAATGTTATCTTTATCTCATTGGGTCCCACCCCCTGGTTGAGAAACACTAACCTGAATAACAATGTGGGTTTGGGAAAATGTTTAAATTATAGACTGAGTCAAATAGTTTGTCTGGGAGGCACCAGGTGTACTGTACTGTTTGTTAGTCTAACTGAGGAGGAAGATGACATTAACGATGATGAGGCTGTAAAAAATAAAGCATTTAGTGGATGAAGGCAAAGTCAAGTTCATACAGATCAGAAAACCACCTGACCACAATTTCATTTTTTTTATTCTTCTGCACTGCTTTCATTCAGTTGGCATGTAGACATGCATGTAGAGAAAAGTCTCAAGGCAGACCTGGACTTGTCTCTCGGTAAGCCAGTGTGCATACTGTATGGGAACCACTGCAGTAGAATAATCTAATCAGTAAATCCCTAATTAGAAGAGTCCAGTTCACCTTGACAGGTTTAATGAAGAGGATGTAGGAAAGGAATAGACTCCATAAAAGGTTTAAGTATCTAAAATAGCAAAACAGCCAAAGAAATAATTTACAAATATATATATATTTTTGTCCTCACCAGACAGACTCCTGAGCCATCCAGGCACTGGTCAGAATGGCCATGACAGTTGCAGGCAACACACTTCCCCAGGAACAGACCTTTAGTGTCCCTGTAGTAACCTGGAGCACATTCCTGAGGAGAGGAGAGGAGAGGTATTTAGTCAAATAAATTAAATAAATAAATAAATAGCAGATGCACAATCTCACAAGCTTGTAGACCTGGTATTTTTGTACACGTTTTAAGATCGGGACACATCGGTTTGCATAATTGCCGATACCAATCCTCAAAAAAGTCAAATAATGGCCGATATACCGTAATATCGTCCAAACCGATATATCAGTCTGGCTCTAATTCTTACTGATCAGAATTGTATCGAACAACCATAACAGTCTTACCTGACAGGAATCTCCCAAGTAGTTGGCAGGACACATGCAGATCTCCACGTTGTTGGCATGGCGACCCGCCGGCAGGGTCTGCGCTCCCTCCAGCACGGCTGCTCGGAGCGACACAGAGTGGGCCGACTGGGAATGCAGGGCGCGGACCTGGAGAGACTCCAGTCCGACCAGTACCATCATCAGCTCCTCTCTGGACACAGAGTTACCTGTCTGAGCATGACGGAAGCTGCCCTGTGGATGGAGAGTAGAGAGATATGAGAGACGTTTAATAACAGTGTATTGGTTTAGACCAGTGGTTCTAAAACATTGTCATGTCAAGCACCCACACATTTATATGTATTTGGCCATGGACCCCCATCTGGAAATATCTTGTGCCAGGGACCCCCATACAAAATTTGTGGTGTTAAACATTTTCTGTCAACACTGTCAGTAAGTACATACCTCCACGATGTGTACTATTCCCAGGTGTGGTTCTTCAGGTGATGAATACTCTCTCTCCATGAACACCAGGGTCATCTGGTTACCCTGAGTAACGAGGAGAAGACACATATTATTAATTGACGTGTACGTGTACGTGTACGTGTACGTGTACGTGTACGTGTACGTGTACGTGTACGTGTACGTGTGTTTTCTGCGTACTAGCCAGGACAACATGTCAGATAAATGATAAGATGTTTGTGTGTGTCTTGTACCTTAAGTATGATATCAGGCCGTGCGGCCTCGGAAGGCAGAGACAGGGTGTCTCCTCTCATCGTTTGAGTGTGGAGACGGTACCTCAGATAACCTCCATATGAGGACACCTAGATACAAACAAGAGAGACACAAAGAATATATTTTTTAAACATACATACAGTATTGTTGCTGTAGGGCAGAAACCTTGTATCTCCATATTTTGTAAATGAATGCCCTATATGTGTGTGGTTCAGTTTCTTTGATAGTAAATTATGGTCCTTTTCCACCAAAAGAACTTTGGTTCTAGAACTGGTTCCGTTCTAGATCCTTGGAACCGTGGTGCTTTCACGGAACCAGCTGCGAACCGACATGCGTTTCCACCAGTTTAAAGCACCATTGTAATTAGGAGCAGGAGTCCCCAGGAGTTGCCCCAGGTTCGATTCCAGGCCATGTGTTTAATATGACCGGTCAAAGTGTCCATTTAACGGGGGAAATTCAATCGTCAATGGCAGATACAGTTTCACTTTTCTTTTCTTTTCTTTTGTTTTAATGATGATTTTTCGCCTGCTTTTGCCATTGTTTATATCGCATTTGCATCTTCCAACCGGTACAATAGTGACACGCCCACTTTGGTTCCCAGTTCAGGGCAAGAAAAAAAACTTTTTCAGTGTTTTTTCACACAGCGGTGAAAAAGGGGTCTCTGTGTACATGGGAAATGAATGTAGCCCCCATTGTGAATTATATACACAATCTCTTGCTCTGAGTGCAGTGATAGAATCAGTTGTTTTATAAACGTATACTGTATGTACATCCTTAGCTGTGAATTTACTGGGTGCCTGGGTACAGTAGCCAACCCCTGGTCCCTTATCTCACCGGACGTTGAAACGATATGAAACTATTACTAGCACTAACACTAGCAATATTTGTTTTTTCCACTGACATGTTCTCATCTGCCTCTTCTTCCAAAACATTCCGTTTCAAAAGCTTTACTAGTCATGCCCTCGCTCATCTTTGCCATGGTAAATACAACCAAATCAATATTAGGGGAAAAAGAACCACAGCTTTGGTTGTTTTAGAAGGCAAGGAGCCATTGTGGGGCTTATCTCATCTTTCAATGATACTTCTGATATACCCAGTATGTCTGGTCATGTCATGTGTTGATATGAACTGACAGCCTTCTCTCTTCAACAGTAGTCAAGTCATGTTATTTTATAAATGCATTTATAAAATAACAAAGTATTACACTGTAGTATCTTGTGAGGGAAGCAGTGTCCTTAAAGTAACATTTCACAGTCCTACAGATTATCTAAAAAATAATTTCAATTATTAATGCATTATTCATACACAGTCGTGGATTGTGTAGATTCTCAGCCCTAAACTCAAGTGTAACTATTAATACCCAAGATTCTTACCTTATCTCCCAGGTACGCTTTGGGAGCGTGCCAGTGGAGATCCAGGGAGACGTCAGGAACATCACTGAGGTCTGCCTCTACAAGGTCCTGACCAGGATACGCTACCACTGGAACCTCCTGTTTGTCCACGCCTATCAACACCCAACCCTTCATGTCCATGACCTGCAAGAGAGGAAGAGAGGAGAGACCACATCAGTATAAACAACACTATCAAAAAGTCAAAATGAATGAATAGGACACAGGTGATGCCATTATGTTAATACACTTTTTGGGGATGAGCCTTAGTGAAGTTAAAAGCATTTCTTTCATTTGATTATTTCTTTTCTTCATTGAGCTGTGGTCAGTACCTCGGTGCGTCGTTTGACCGAGCTCCGGCAGCGGTCCGTGGCTCCGAAACAGAAACAGCTGGTACAGCCTTTAGGGTTGGTAGGGTCCAGGTGGAACGTACCAACTCTGCACTGGTCACAGCGAGGACCCTGCACGTTCTCCTGCAGAGGAACACCACACACACATGGTTAGAAGGGACATGCAAATGGACGGAGAGAGAGAAAAGCTTGATTTATCATTGCATGATGGTGTCGCTTGTGGAAAATGTCAGATATACAGTACATGCTCAAAATCCAATGCATTATGAGCTTGCAGATGTGCTATTTTTGGCGAGTGACACTGTCATACGATTATGAGTCCCCTATAATTAAGAAAGTGTGTTATTGTTTAAAGGACATTAGGACATACAGTACTGATGGTCATGGTGGCATGTTTAACCCATTGACTACAACTCATGGTATACTTGACATTACTGCCAACCATTTTCAAAAGAATGCCTAAGCTGATCTTCAAGAAGCCATTTGATTCCATACATTTTTGTTCAGTATGAAAATAAACTTGAAACTTGCATGAGATACTGTAGGTAATCCAACACGCTAAATATCATTGTGCATCAAATTCATCGGTCAAAGTTATGTTATTGCATATTAATGCATTTTAAAGCACAAAAGACAAGTATAGTTTAAAAGTCTAGCCGAAAATTGTCCCGGTGTCCTCTGTGTGTGTGTGTGTGTGTGCGTGCATGCGTGCGTGCGTGCGTGCGTGCGTGCGTGCGTGCGTGCGTGCGTGCGTGCATGCGTGCGTGCGTGTCTCCACCTTGCAAAGACATTGTCCAGTGAAAGAGTTACAAACGTCCTCCTCCGTTCCTGCCTCATTGCAGTCACAGGGTCTACAGTTGGGGTAACCATAGAACCCAGGAGCACAGCGCTCACACTGGCGACCAACGATGTTGTCCTTACACCTGGGGAAAAAGAACAATGACTGGTTTATATGCCTGTCAATGAATCGATCATGTTTAACGGGACGGCACACAGTAGGAATGCTGCGAGAGAGGTAGAACAGAGAGACAGAAGTCTATGTGTGTTTGTGTGCATTTACAGTACAAGTATATTACAGTACTGTGTGTACTGTATAGCTGTGTGTGTCTTCTCTATGCCAAGTGTTATGCCTGTTTAACTGTTTTATACTTGGTTGCACGCAACAAATTGACAAGCTCACAGCGCGTCACAGCTTGTACATGTGCTAGTTGCGGTGCACGACACCCGCGCACAACTAAGTATAACTCAGGTTTTAGAGACCCTGTAGGCAGGGAGATGATAGCAGATTTTCATCCCTGCCTTGTCTGGACAGAGTTTCAGCATTCCTTTGCGCGTGTGTGTGTGTGTGTGTGCATAATATTCAGGTCTCTGTACAGTACATGTCAGAAGCACTACATCAGCATGTGTATAGCTGATACTATGTACATACAGCTCAGTGGGAAAGAGAGAGGTGAAGAACAGAACAGAGAGAAAAACTAGAAAGGAAGACTTGAAACAGAGAGACAGTTTAGAGACAAGATAAGTAAAGCAGCAGAGAGACAGTCATTATTCTCTATCACATACTATCAAGTTATTGACCTTCAACTAAACTATCTTAAAATATAACTAAGTCACTTACTAATACCAGATTATTATCCCAAAATGCTTCATCACAATCTATCTTCCGGTTTTGAATTCAGAAAGAAACCTCTAATAGATTAACCTCTTTAACCCTATATACTTTGTTTGCGTTTCTGGGCGAATGTTTGCCTATTATTACATGCCCAGATACGTGATGCTAGAGTTCACGTGGTTAAAATGAATGAGATGTGTGCCCCAGCTGTTATTACAGCTGAGTGATATCTCACATATCTCACCTGCACTGTCCGCTCTGCAGGTCACAGCTGGTGTCAGGGGTGGTGACCCCCTGGCGGGAGCAGTTGCAGACCTCGCATCCCACCACCGGGTGGCAGCCAAACGTCAGGGGCTCGCACTCGGTGCACTCTGGACGAGTGGTCCTTGGTGGACAGATGCAGTCTCCTGTCACTGGCTCACACAGTCTGGTACCACAGCTACAGGCTGCAAGACACAGAGAGGAACTCATTGAGGGACTGATATGGGGAAAAAAATATTTTTATAATGATGTTATGAAAATGCTTAAGAGCAAACTGACCTGTGGTTTCCTAAACATGTGAGGTAATGTTTTGCTAAAATAAATGTACTAATAAGCCTGCTTTGTACTCCGCGCTGTCCACCTGGTTCCCAGAGAAAGGGGTATTTGAGCTCTCCTTTACTCCCTTCCCTTGTTTATGTATTTTCTTTAGATAACTTGGATCAACCTAATGCGAATGCCCATCTTAGTGTATTGGGGAATTCTGTCTTATGCATCTCCCTTCATCAGATCACTCCAAGGGGTGTATTCTTGTAAATAAGAAAAATAGGTTTCGCAAGTACTGTAGGAATTTAAAAAATCCCAAAAATGTATAAATGAACGCTAGCGTTCGTTTATTGGTGTGTGCCAATAAAAAAAAGTGGAAATGTGAGTACTTTGTCCTTAAATTTTGGATGTGCTAGCTTTTTGGGATTTTTTTAATTCCTACTTTTGGGGTGTATTCTGTATTCTTATTCTTGGGGTGTATTTCCACCTTTTCTGTACTGTAATATGAATATATTTTTATTATACTCTAGGACTAGGTATTTTTTATTTTGAGAGTTTGTTTATACAGGATAAATGTCAGGACAGAGGGAGGTCAGCCTGATTTATACTTCCTCATACGGCGGTCATGTCACAAGCAAAAAAAAAAGAAGATCTACAAGCTCACACATTATTGAGTATTAGAGGTAACATTTAGTTAGGTGTAGTGGATAAAGATTAATTTAACTCACATATGGTTGCTGTTTTTTCTGAAATGTATGCCCTACTAGCAAAAATAGCTACTTTAAATAGCCTTTTTTTATTTTATTTTTTTACATATGAGGTTTGCACCCGACAGCAAACATATTATGTTTAAATAATTAAAACAATTAAGTCAAATATATTAAGGCCACCAAAAAACATGGCAATTATTTGTCCGGCCAATCAGATACTCACGTCTGCAGTTGGGGAATCCCCAGTAGCCCGTGGCACACATGGAACAGTCCCGGCCAATCACGTTGGGCCTGCAGCGGCACTGGCCTCCGAAGGCCTCGCAGGTGTCGCTCTCGGCGCCCACCTCGTGACACGCACACGGCAACGCCCCGTTGTTGGAGAAGGCTGACATGGACACCGCAGAGGCCAAGCAGAACGGAGAGGCTGTGGTGGGGCTGGACCGAGGGACGAAGGGAGGGAGAAAGGACATTAAAGCAAGGGTTCTCAACCAGGGGTTCATGAACCCCCTAGGGGTACTTGCTGGTACTGCAGGGGGGAAATAGTATATTAGAAATAAATACTATATTCTTCTATACACAGTAGAATGTCAATAAAGTGTAAGACTGAGACTAAAGTGAGACTGACAGTTGTAATTGTTCACTACATGTGTAACCTACATTTTTACACTGAAATTAAAATAGTGTGTGTGTGTGTGTGTGTGTGTGTGTGTGTGTGTGTGTGTGTGTGTGTGTGTGTGTGTGTGTGTGTGTGTGTGTGTGTCTGTGTGTCTGTCTGTCTGTCCACAACTCAATTCCTTTTGTAACTTATACATGTGGTACTCTGAGAGTGTAACAAATGTAACCAAATGGACACCGTCCATTTGAGTGCATTATATGTTCGCTCTCAATGAACACTCAGGATTTTACAGTGTGTAGATAAGGTTCTTGTCTTACTTGATGTAGAAGCTGTTCTGTCCACAGTTGCTGATGAAGTCATATGATTTGTCCAGAGCTTCCTCTTTCAGATAGTTGGGGTGGAAGCTTTTTTCTGGAACCACCAGTACATAGTCCTGGAGAAACAGAGGATCACATGTAAGAGGATTGAAGAGGAGAGGAGAGGAGAGGAGAGGAGAGGAGAGGAGAGGAGAGGAGAAGAGAAGAGAAGAGAAGAGAAGAGAAGAGAAGAGAAGAGAAGAGAAGAGAAGAGAAGAGAAGAGAAGAGAAGAGAAGAGAAGAGAAGAGAAGAGAAGAGAAGAGAAGAGAAGAGAAGAGAAGAGAAGAGAAGAGAAGAGAAGAGAAGAGAAGAGAAGAGTGAAGAACAGATAATCTTCATGTGTACCAGCCAGAGAGTCTTTCCATCAGGTATCTGAACGGTGATGAAGACTTCATGATCGGTCACGTCCAGAATGATCTGATTCTCTGACACCAGCACGCTGCGGCAACCGTAACCATGGGGACAGAATGAAGCATTGGCCTGACCTGGGGCAAGAAGACATACAGTATGAGACAATGAATCAATGAACGAATGAATCAATGAATCAATGAATCAATGAATCAATGAATCAATGAATCAATGAATCAATGAATCAATGAATCAATGAATCAATGAATTTATGAATCAATCAATCAATCAATCAATCAACCAACCAATCAACCAACCAACCAATGGGCAATTTAATTCATGAACTGTGTAATTGTCCATTAAAACTCCTTTATGCCAATATCTTTGGGACTTATTAAAAAGTATATGTGACATCACGTGTCTGTATAGCAAAAAGAAAAGCCTACCCAATGTCCAGCGACCAACATTTAAATGTAAAATAAGTTATGGACCAGTGTTAAATAGTCTCACCCTGCCAGATGCGTCCCGCATTGATGTAGACCTGGACGGGGTAGGTGGGGTGGAGGGGCTGGTGGTAGTGGATGATGAACACATAGCGCTCCAGAGAGTGGACACGGGTAGAGTACACCACTGCATTCTGGAGAGAGAGAGAGAGAGAGAGATAGAGAGAAATGGGTGGAGGGAGAGGGAGGGAGGGAAGAACACAGTGGATCAGTGAGGTGTACTGTAATCAGTGATTTAAGCTCTTCTGCTATGTATATAAACAAAAAAACTTCAAAGACAAATTGTCACGGAGGGATTACTGCCCTCTTGTGTACATGCCGCCTGTCTGTCTCTCTGTCCACCTATCTATTTATGTCATCCCTCCCTCTCCCTGAAGCCTAATTCACACTTTGTGACACAATAGTGACACGCTTGAACATCAGTTGAAGTCTTCTCCTCTCACCTGCTGGCTGTCCAGTCTAATGTGCTCGGCGTTGTCGGCTGCATTAGGAGGTCTGTCTAGTCCCGCCCAGAGAGGACTGTCGGCCAGGTAGTGGTGTTGGGGGGCCAGGGGAGGAGCAGCAGGTGGAGAGGCCAAGATGGGCTCCTGGACTGAGGACCCCTGCCCCTCCTTCAGAACGAGGGAGTTTGACAGGGTCTGGAACCGCGAGGGCACACAGGCTGAGCTGGAGAGAGGGAGGAGAGGAGCATGTGCCACAGTGAGACACCTCACTCATATCATCAGAGAACCACGTAACCTTAGAGTTAAACGTCAAGATCTAGCTTCCCTGTAGAAATCCTCATTGTTGATTTAACTAAAGGTAAATGTTCTATGTCCGTATAACACTTTCGAGATTTTCAAGTGGCCCATGATCCAGAAAAGGTTGAGAATCGCTGGACTAGACTTTGTCAAAATGACTGAACAGGTGTGTCATCTACCTGTCTGGAGAGAATTGTCCGTGCGTGGTGATACAGTGGACTTTAGGTTCCACATACTCCATCGTAAACTGGTCCTTGGGTACCAGGAAAACCTTGTGCTGGATTGACAAAAAACATGACATGTTTAACGTTTTAATCAGGGGGGCACTTTTGATTTATGATAATGATGAACATGTACAATTACGAACTACAGATATCGCTAGCATTCGTATTATAAGTCGCATCATAGGAAGGATACATTTAAAAATATATTGCAAAACATGTATAAATAATGATGATGATCATGTGACGTGGGTGAGAGGTCAGTACCAGGAAGAAGCTGGCACGGTCGGACATGAGCTGGACCTCAGCGTCAGCTGGCAGAGAGAGGACCGCTACTCTGTTCTGACCGTCAATGGCCACTGCTCGACACAGGAAGCTACACACACAGATACAAACACATCGGTTACATACAGGCAACTTGTTCACGCACGCACACACACAAAGACATACTGTACACACAAATACAAAAGCAAATACTGTGCACGCATGTGCCCAGACAGAAAGTCACAAAAGAACAAAAAACACACAGAAGCCCTACACACACACACACACACACACACACACACACACACACACACACACACACACACACACACACACACACACACACACACACACACACACCATAATGAAAACCTGTTGACATTTCAGATGTGCAGACAGTGACGGTAAACTGTGGACCAGCTGTGTCCACACACACACACACACACACACACACACACACACACACACACACACACACACACACACACACACACACACACACACACACACACACACACACACACACACACACACGCAGACAATCTTCAAACACACGCAAAGACTATTCATTTTCAAATACACATATGGCCTTCCCAACCTCCTCAGCTTGCTTACACACACACACACACACACACACACACACACACACACACACACACACACACACACACACACACACACACACACACACACACACACACACACACACACACACACACACTCACACACACACACACGGCCCTCTCCTCACCTGTATTTACAGTGCACAAGTGTGACTGTGTACTGGTGTGCACGTGCTCCAGGTGTGTTGATGGAGACAGACAGGGTCTGACGTGTCTCCTCCTCGCTGGAGTACTCCACTACCAACACACTGTCCCCTGGAGAGGACAGACGTCCTCGCAGCTGGACGTTAATCTAGACAAAGGGACACAGCACAGTTAGCAATTACTGAGCAAAATGTAACATTAGACATTATTATTATTATTATTAACAACAAATTATAACCATAACTTACTGTATAAAGACACTTTATAACTGACCAAGTTGTGGTTATAATGTGCTGTTCCACTGAGCATTATGACCAACACAAGCTCTTATGCAAAATTATGAACATTTAACGAGTGTTATGAAGCATTATAAGTGCATTATAATGCATTATAAATGCAATTATGATGCATTATAGACCCGACCTTTAAGTAAAGTGTTGTTATGCAAAATATGAAGGTGTAAATATTTGTATGGCTGTATAGTACATTATACAGCTGAATGGAAATTGGAAAATAATCCCTTTTATGATTATTTTTGTCTCTCTCATTCTTTAGTATTATTTATGTTTTTAAACATACATACATACATACTTATAAAGTATGTACCCTCATGGGCATGTTTCACTCTCTCTCACACACACACACACACACACACACACACACACACACACACACACACACACACACACACACACACACACACACACACACACACACACACACACACACACACACACACACACACACACACAGAGAGTGTCTCACATCATTCCCGCTGCAGATAGCCATGTCAGGGTGCCGCGGCGTGATTCTCTCCGTCTGACAGGGGCGTGGCAGGTGGTTGTCATAGCGACAGCTGGCATCATGACCAGAGATGGAGGGGAAGGAGTCCAGAGACAGGTACTTGTACAGAAGACAGCTGCAACACAACAACATGGACCATTACACCACTTCTGCACAACTGATCAGGTGTGTGTGTGTGTGTGTGTGTGTGTGTGTGTGTGTGTGTGTGTGTGTGTGTGTGTGTGTGTGTGTGTGTGTGTGTGTGTGTGTCCGCCGCTGAAAATGAAGCCAATGTGGACATAATGAAAACTCTGCAGTTCTCATTAATGGCCCAGAGGGTGCCGCTATTTCCCCTCCTGCTCGTTGCAGAAGAATTTTCATTCCATCAAAGTTAATGGGTATTTGACCCAAATTTATCCTTTTTTTTCTTTTTTACCTTAGTAGATATTTTCATAAATACTTCATGTTTTCAGTCACTAGTTTAAAGTCTTCTTTCAACTGTCATGCCTTTTTTGTAAATGATGCTCCCATTCATTTTAAAATGAATGATAAAGAAGGGTATGCTTCTACTGGTTCTACTGAGTGAAGACCCACCCTCGCTCCCCTTCCGCATTACATTATTCACAAACCGGAAATCCAAGACGGTGGATTTGAATTTGCTGAACTACAGGCTTCAAAGCGGGTCTGTAGAAACGTCACGTCCCCTTAGTACATATTTATTTTAGTCTATGGTGTGTGTGTGTGTGTGTGTGTGTGTGTGTGTGTGTGTGTGTGTGTGTGTGTGTGTGTGTGTGTGTGTGTGTGTGTGTGTGTGTGTGTGTGTGTACTTACTTCTGGCTGGCATCAGATCCAGGACTGTAGGTGCAGGGATCTGTTACTCTGATCTGTAGGACAGGAGCTTCATAGTACGCACTGGGCAGAAGAACCAGGTAATCCTACAGGATAAACGCGCACACACACACACACACACACACACACACACACACACACACACACACACACACACACACACACACACACACACACACACACACACACACACACACACACACACACACACACACACACACAGCACAGATGTTAAGTTATTAAATGTTAGTTCATAATATTAATGTGTGCCGTGGCATGCACACAAGAACCTGAATATATTAGTACATGAGAGAGAGAGTGTCTGTGTGTGTGTGTGTGTGTGTGTGTGTGTGTGTGTGTGTGTGTGTGTGTGTGTGTGTGTGTGTGTGTGTGTGTGTGTGTCTTTATGTATATGCCGTAGGTGCATATGACTGTATGTGTGTGTTTGTATCTCACCAGCAGTATTCCCTCAGCTTCGATCACAACAGTCCAGGTTCCTGGGTTGAGAACGAACGGTTCCACAAAGTTGTTCTGCGGAACATTGACGAAGGTTGGCTCTGCACTGGGTGCAAACACGATCTGTTTGGACTGCTCTGAACCTGGGATGCACACACACACACACACACACACACACACACAGAAAAGCATTGTGTGAATATGATATCAGGTGAATATTACGAATTAAGCCCTATATATACTTTACCATACCACCAATAGCAAAAATAGCCAATCTACTGTACAAGCTCACAATGCATCTAATTTGCGATCAGATAACCGGAAGAGTGGGCCTAAACATTTTGGGCACCTCAATGTTAAATTGGCAATTTGTTCCAAAATAATTTGGAAAATGGTCTGACGTGATATAAAGTATACAGGATTGGAATATGCTTGAACATTTGGCATTTAAGGCCAAATATTTCTACAATTGCTATTTGCTACAAAACCTGTGGATAGCCAGTCATTATGGGCATCATCAAGAACTTGGAAGGGTACATTTTGGTCTGATAATGTCAGGCAGAAACCTCTTATCTCCATATTTTAACGTTTGATGTTTGTTCGTAAATGAATGCCCTACTTGATCATACTACAGTGTCACACAAATAGCAGATCTACAAGCTCAAAACTCATAAATGTGGACATATGAGGTTTCCACCCGACAGCAACGATATTCAAATCATGTACACTTTACATCACTTCAGACATTTCTCCAAATTCCTCTAGTTTTATAATTTAACATTGAGGTGCCCACAATGTTTAGGTGCCCACTCTGTCCTGCCCGGAATAGGGATGCCAGGATGTGGTTATTATTATTTACATTTTATTACGCAATACAACAGTTCTGCTGTACTTAACAGAACCCACATTTTTTATTGAACACACCCACACACACACACACACACACACACACACACACACACACACACACACACACACACACACACACACACACACACACACACACACACACACACACAATTAACTAGGATGTACAGTAAGGAAAACAACGTTTAACACAAAGTCAAAAAGACCTGTGATAGGTGGAAGACATACCTCTGCGGCTGTTCTGATAGGCCGTTATTTTACCATTGGAGGTGGAGCCTTCAGAGTTAATGTATCTTAGGATGATACGAGTCAGATACACGTCTGCCTCGCTCACATGAACCTGCAGCCTCACTGCATTCTATAGCAGGGAGGAGGGGAGGAGAGGAGAGGAGAGAAGGAAGGAAGGGAACACAGAAGAAAGGATAGGAGGAAGAAAGGAAAAGGGGGGAAAGAACATAGTAAAGAGTGAGGGATAGATGAAGGACAGGAGAGGAGGTAAGGAGCGGAATAGCAGAGAATAAAGCCTTAGTCACAGAGCCTGTACTAGATGGTATGTGAGAGACCCTAGCAGTGTACCAGGTGATATGTAACCCTAGCAGTGTACCAGGTGATATGTAACCCTAGCAGTGTACCAGGTGATATGTAACCCTAGCAGTGTACCAGGTGATATGTAACCCTAGCAGTGTACCAGGTGATATGTAACCCTAGCAGTGTACCAGGTGATATGTAACCCTAGCAGTGTACCAGGTGATATGTAACCCTAGCAGTGTACCAGGTGATATGTAACCCTAGCAGTGTACCAGATATGGCAGGTGAGCTCAGGCCACAACTCCATCTACTACTTGAAGAGGAGCAATGAGAACGAGGAGAGGAGGACGAAGGTATTTGGATCCCTGCATCTCCAGGGGTAGGAGTGAGGGAGGCGGAGGAAAAGAAGAAGAGATGGAAATGACCTTTCTAGCTGGGCAGTCCTTGGAGCGACCGATCGGAATTAAGGGAGCGGAGGGAAGAGTAGAGGGAGGAAAGCAAAGTGGCGAGCGATGGAATGAGGAGGCGAAGAAGACGTCCCCGGAGTGAAGGATGAAAAGAAAGAAAGAAAGCTTCATACAAACAAAGACACCACCACCACTTACAGTTCCCGCAGAAGTACTGTCTTATGTCTTCTATGACGGACACACGGCCATGTACGTTGGAGCCCACCCGGTTGGCGTAGCGTAACACCACATGGAAGAGGTCTGGCTGGTTGACAGACACAGACACCGACACCTTGGACTGACAGCAGGCAAGGAGGGGAGGGGGGAGGGGTCAGGGTGGGTGGATGGATGGATGGATGGATGGATGGATGGATGGATGGATGGGTGGGTGGATGGATGGATGGATGGATGGATGGATGTGTGGGTGGGTAATGAGGAGACCAGGGAAGAAAGGTAATGGAAGAGTAAGAGGAACGGCGGAGGGTAATGTCTGATTTATACTTCATGCGTGCCAGTGTCATGCACCAAAAATTGCATATTGTCGCTGTGGAAACCTTGCATGATGAAGTACGGCATCAATTGACAGAATAACATAAAAAGTTTAAATGTGGAGATACAAGGTTTCTGCCCGACAGCGTCGAAATCTACAAGCTCACAACATGTTGTGAACTTGTAGATTTGCTCTTTTCGATGCGTGACACTGTTGTACGAGTACGACAGAGTATAAATTAAACATTACACCAAAACATAGAGAAAGATAAAAACCATCACCACAAGCAGCAAGCCTTCAAACCAGTACCACCACCATACCAAAACACAGCACCCCAAAATCTCCTTTCGACGGACAACTTGGCTCGAGTTAAATGAACGCTGAGAGTTTAGCTGTGCAGGAACTTGTCAACTGTAAGATTCTATTTCCCTTCAAAGGGTTTTGTTAGGATCGTTCTAGATTAAATCCACCAGGGTTCTGGTTGACACAAGTAGAACATTCTAGTTTGTGGCAACCTGTACTCACTGGTATGACAAGTACCTGGACAGGAAACATCAAAATGCCAAGTTATCTTGAAACACCCGTGCAACATTCAGACACAGAGGAAGCAATATAACACCTAGTACACTGTACAAATGGGCACATGTGTACACTCGCGATGGACAAATTAACACTGAGGATTTTACTGTGTATCAGAGGTCATTCAGAGGAAATTAACTAAGAGCCACAAATAAATCTTAAAAAGTTCTGTGTATGTTTTTATAATACAATGAAGGGGAAGGGAGTATTTATTGGTCCCCGGGGCAGGGGAAATAACTTTTTTCTGCATTCACCTTGCAGATGGCTACTCAGGTGGCTCAGATGAGCACACAGGGGGAGCTGTTACAGTTTAATGTAGAGTGAACAACCGAGGGTCAAACCGGCGGCCACTCAGCTAACGGCTGCCCCATGTCGTGTGTGCCAAGTCGCTGATGACACTATAGAGAAGCTACACTGTCATATCAGTAATGAATTAGGATTTAAATCAACATCTTAATACATTCATATTCATATTCGTGGTACATCATGAAAAGTCACATTTTCTATCATTTAAAATATTTCAAATTCAACAAGATATTATATGAAGAAAAAACTAATCAGAGAATTTAACCCCTAACCCTGCATTGAGGATACCTAGAATCTTAGTACGTTTGCTCTAAACAAAGTAATTGGGTAAATTGGGCCATCCTGATGAAGTCTGGTGTGACGCATTATGTGCATTGTAATTGCTATGCATTAGTACAATAAAGAGTACAATTTAGAGTAGTCGAAAGTATCCCCATCTGTGCACATTACTGAAAGTCGGGATTCAGTCACATAGCGTTCCAGACTGTGCCGAATTTCCAATAGGAATAGCGCTCTTCTTCCCCGTCTGGACACTGCTGCTAATCGGAGGGCGCTTCCACAGGGT